>NC_073692.1:97913385-98277268 GCF_029784155.1 Uranotaenia lowii | reverse complement strand
CTGTCTGTCTGTCTGTCTGTCTGTCTGTCTGTCTGTCTGTCTGTCTGTCTGTCTGTCTGTCTGTCTGTCTGTCTGTCTGTCTGTCTGTCTGTCTGTCTGTCTGTCTGTCTGTCTGTCTGTCTGTCTGTCTGTCTGTCTGTCTGTCTGTCTGTCTGTCTGTCTGTCTGTCTGTCTGTCTGTCTGTCTGTCTGTCTGTCTGTCTGTCTGTCTGTCTGTCTGTCTGTCTGTCTGTCTGTCTGTTCCCTATAGACTCGGAAACTACTGAACCGATTTGCGTGAAACTTGGTAGGTGGGGGTGTTGGAGGCCGGGGAAGGTTCCTATAATGGTTTGAGACCCCTCCCTCTCTCAATAAGGGAGGGAGGGGCCTCCCAAACAAAAAACAATTTTTGGCATAACTCGAGCACCCATCAAGCAAATGGTATCAAAATTGGCATGGGGTGGTATTTGGGTACGAAGAATATTCCTATGAATATAAGGTACCTCTCCCTCCTCTCAGTGGGGTGATAGGAAGGGGGGAGGGGGGCTACCTTACAATTTTTAACATAACTCGAAAATTTATCAAGATATTGGAACCAAATTTGGCACAAGAAGGTATTGGGATACGAAAAATGTTTCAATGATTATTTGAGACCCCTCCCCCTTTTTTTGGTAGAAACGGGGAGGGGGCCTCTTTCATATTTTTTTACATAATCCAAAAACTAATAAAGCAAATGGAACCAAATTTGGCATGGGAGGGTATTTGGATACGAATATATTTCTATGATTATTTGAGACCCATCCCTCTTTTATATAGGGAGATGTAAAGGGGGGAGGGGCCTCTTTTATAATTTTTTACATAATTTAGAAACTAATTAAGCAAATGGAACCAAATTTGGCATGGGAGGGTATTTGGGAACGTGACATGTTCTAATGATTGTTTGAGACCCCTTCCATCTTCCAGCGGCGAGAGGGAAGAAGGAAGGGAGGAGTTTCATACAATTCTTACTGCATAACTCAAGAACTACAACAGCAAATGGAACCAAATTTGGCATGGAACGATATTTGGGTACGAGAAATGCTTCTATGAATATTTGGTATCCCTCACTCCTTCAAAGAGGTTGATGGAAAGGGGAGGAGAGTTCTCCTTTACAATTTTCAGCATAACTGGAGAGCTGATCGAGCCAATTGAACCATTTTTGACATGTGAGGGTATTCGGATACGAAAAATGTTTCTATTATAAATTGAAGCCCCACTTTTTTTCAGCGGAAAGATAAACTTGGCATCAAAAAGTATATGAGTACGAAAAATACTTCATGAATATTAAGCTCTCCCCTCCATTCAATGGGGAGAACGGAAGAAGGGATGGTACTTCCTTTCAAGTTTATGCATAACTCAAAAATTTACTACGCAAATGAAACCAAATTTGGTATGGGTTGGTATATCAATACGAGAAATTTTTCTATGTGAAACAATTCCTTTCTTGCAGTAGGATGATAAAATTGAAAATATAGGAAGGTAAGAGGAAAGCTTACATTTAACTTTTTTTTTACAAAATCCGAGAAAAGCACAAAAATTATCATGGAAAATCATTTTGGTATGATTCTATGATTATCTGACACACCATCCTTCTTTCTGTGAGTAGGTACATAGGAGGAGGGAGGTGAACCCAATGCAATTTTGTTAGCATAAGTTCTCATTTCATGCTAACGAAGCCAACAAATGGAAACAAATATGGCATGGAAAGGTTCTTGATTACGAGATATGTTTCTACAATTGTTATAGACACTTACGCTTTGCAGTGTAGAGAGGGGAAGAAAGGAGGAGGCTTAATATACATTTTGTTGTAAAGCTTACAAACTTATTAATCAATGGAACTATATTTGATATAAGTGGATTTTCGAGAACGAAAAAAATGGGTATGATTATTAAAGATCACGACCTCCATTCAGCAGGGAGTGAAGGGAAAGACAGGGGGGCTCTTTTATCAGTTTAGCATACATCCAGAACATATCAAGCAAAAACAACAATATTTTATAAGTTAGATTGTTTGCGTACGATTAATTTGAGTCCCTCCAGACAGATTAAAATTATCAGATCTTTAACACAAATTAAAAGAGCATGATTCAGAATATTATTTTAAATTATGTTATAATTTGATTTAAAATAATGCCAATAAAACAATAAAAATTTGAATAATTTTTAAAAAAATATTATTTGATTTTGAAAGGTGTAGCAAAGCACACCGGGTCAGCTAGTTTAAAATAAAATTAAAACTCCTTTTTTTGTTGTTTTAGTTTAATTAGGTCAATCATGCTTCTGACCTGAACGAAATTCTTATAAGAATTCGAGTTTAATTTATTTTTAAACTGGTGTTATATTTGATGATGATATTTCTTTTTCTGTGCACTGAATGTTATGTCTGAAGCTTCAAATTCTGGTTTTATTCCAAATTTTGGTTCACATTAATTTCCTGGTGTTTCTAAAATACTTACTTGGATTTTTTTAGCTCAGAATAAGAATTTTCATTTAGAATGATTGATTAAAAACGCACCGGAAAATAAATTGATATGAAAATTTGATTCTGATTTGTTTTGATTCGTATCAGAAAAAAATATTTTTGTTTGGAGTTTTTGTGTTGATTATGAGTTTGAATATGGTTTTAGAAAGCGAATTATTTGGTAATTGTGCTTTTTTGATATTGTTATTATTTCTGGCAAAATTTAAAATTCAAACCCACCTCTCTCCCCCCAGGGAAGTGTCCTTCGCGCAGGCCTGATGTGTAGCAAATATTGAAGTCTCAATTGAATCTGCATTCCCCACCTCGCTTTCTCAAGATGAACGGATTTTTGCCAGATATTACCGTTCCTTTTAATTGACTAATTTATAAAATTAGGAAAATCATCCCTCCCCCCTAATAGTCAGTACAAGGATCACGCCTAATCTCATTCATACAACCTGTTGAATTAAGTTCTTTGAAATATAGTGACCTAATTAGAGGGCATAAGTAACTGTAAGACTCATTTAAATTTATTCATGCATTAAGAAGTAAAACCAGCAAAATACTAGATTTTTCTGACTGCCTCGTAGCTTTTAATTTTTATTAAATGATGTTCTGTAGATACAGAAAAAAAATACATACAGTTTTTACAGGAGCAAGATTTTTGATCTTAAAGCGAAGTTTTTGGTCAAATATAATTAATGTTTTCTTATAAACATAGGAATCCTTATTCAAAATGCAAAAAAGTTTCTAAATTTGTTAAGGCGATTAAAGACCTAAATCAAAGTTATCCTGTCAATACAGAAACTTAAAATCTTTAAATTTTTATGCATAGGACACTTAACACGATGTTTTGTTGTTGCGGTAGCCAGCAAGTGTTTGCACTTTAAGTGATGTCAGTGGACAAACACATTTTAACGATCGCGCCATTCGATCTCCGTCATCAGTCTTGTCGAATTCAAAGTGACCATCTTCTGCTTTGCTTGATTTTTTGCATATTTTTCTCCTTTTCTTGACTTGTGTTCGACAACAACTATTCACATGCCTCTTCGAGGACTATTACCGCATTCAACTGGATAATTTCGCTTTCTTGAGGACGGGCGCGATGCGATGGACGTGCCGTTTTGCGTCCTCCCGGAGAGTTCCCTCTACGAACCGCAGAGTTTGATGGCGGAAGACTTACCTACTAGGTCGTACATTTGCTCGTCATCTCGTCAATAGGTCACAGTTTGCCAAATGGCCGCACCGCGCCGTAGGACAATTTGCGAAATTGAAGAAAGACCTTTTGTTGGCTAGGGGGATGTTACGCGACCTGTCATTAGATGAGATGGCCGCGTACCGTGTGAGGCGTGTGACATAAAATCGAAGTGGGGAAGCAGGTGAGAAAGATAGTTGGATACTAGATTTTTAAGAAGTAGCGGATCTTCGATTGCGCGCGAATGTTAATGACCCGTAACTAAATGTTGGCTATGGGGGACAATTTGTTGCATTAGATGTTCCGGACATCGAATTACATAGTATCAAAAGCATTAATCAAGTGATAAGTCACGGATGTTTCAATGGTCCATTGGAATTAGGACTTGATGTAAAAAAAATTGTTTTCTAAATCAATAATTTAACCCAGAAGCTATTCAACTGACATAATCAGATTTGAAGTTCCTCAAACGTTTCAGATTTTACCCATTGAAGTTCTAGAAATATCAATTTGATGCTCCCCCAAAGCCTGAGGAAAAAAATCACAGAATTTTTGTATAAGTTTTTTTTTTAATGAATGTATGTATGCTGGCCTATCGAACGAGTATTCAATAGAGTGCCCCAAATGACCCGACATTTGAAAAAGTTATGCGCTGCAGGCTTAAATTGACTCTAGGTCTAGTACAAGGTCTCATATCAAATGTGGGCAAGATCGTGATGAATATTACCCTAAAAAAAGTTACCCCATTTTTGAAGTCTAATAACTTTTTTATCATAAGTCGACTTGAAAAGCAGTATTCGCATGAAATATGTATCATAGTTTAGGCTCTAAAAAATATCGTTTTCAAAAGAAATCGGCCGAAGAGGACCAAAACTATTCATGAAAAACTGGACTTTCATGTTCCTCCCGAACAAAATGTCTCAAATCCCATACAAACTTTAGACTCGTTGAGCGACCTCTTCCCGTGATCCGATCTGGCCCAAATTGGGCATGAGACCTTCTACTAGGCCTAGGATCAATTAAAGCCTGCAGTGAATAACTTTACACAAGCTTGAAATTTCCCATACAAATTTGGGGCAGTAAAGATTTAAATAACAAATCACTTGATTATAAAGAATGATAGAAATGCCATCAAAGAGGCCCTAGAAGATTTCTGTTGGGATCACAATAAACCCTGAAGCGAGTATTCAAACAAGTTATCATGTTTACTATTATTCAGAAAGGCGTTTTTGACAGTGTGAGGAGTAGATAAATCTAAATGTCGAGTCAATTTGATAACTCAACTGCCTCTAGCACTCTTTTAATGAATTCAAATTGGAAATGAATTTTTATTTTTTATTGGTAAAAATAGTCCAGCCAACGTTAAAAGTTTTTTGTGGGATTTTGGGAGTTATATGAAGAGAAATTATTGTATATGAAGTCCTCATAGCCATGGTCGTAGGAACGCAAGGGGTTTTGGGGGTTAACCACCCCTCTTCCTCCCCATCAGGGTCCAAAAATGACAAGTGAAATGTTTTCTCTAAATTCAAAATTACTAATTCCTAATCAAAATTTTGATCAACGACTAAAATGATTCAAGAGTGACAAATTCGACTCAGAACTAAAGACAAAACCTCGAAAACTCATCCCAGGTCAATAATTCTACTACAGTTTTTCAAAAGATTTCTAACTTGTCGGTAGAGCGATAGCCACGAATATCGAATATCATTAGGTAATTAGACTAATCTTTCCAGATCACCCAGATTTTGCCCGAATGTTTTCACTCCATTTGCGAAATCAAACAAAAAATTAAATAGAGTGATTAAAATTATCAATTTTACTTCTAAATTTTTTACAGATGAGAAACTTTTTGAAAGCTTAAAATATGAATTAAAATGGATTGATGTATTTCGATGTACAAAAGTCAAGTGTTTTTTTCATTAATTTTATTTAATGATTTTGACATTTGCGGATATTGGAGAAAATATTCCGTATTTTCACTGCCTGGATACTTGCGTTAACTTATCTGCAAAATTTAGAAAAGAATAATTTCGCGTTTTGTGGCTCCAAATTTGCCAAATTTTTATATTAAAATTCAATGTCCGTGATAAGAATTCTTATTCTATATCCTGAATTACAGTTTGAATAATCATTGGCCAAAAATCCGGATTGGGTTATCAGTTTTGCATTTCAAACTTCTATTTTCAAAACTAATCTTTTTGGAATATAATCAAAAAATATTCAAAATTACAATCCATTTTTCCACTACAGATAGTTTCCAAACAAGCTGAATTAAGCTAAGCTAAGAATTGGAGCTACAGAATGCTTCAAAATGGTGATCCAGAATTCAAAAAACGTTCATTGAAATTATCAACGTTTTCGGTGAGACTCACCATTAAACGTCGAAAATTTCGAAGAAAAAACAATCGCGATAATAAATCTAAAATTCAAATTGAAAAATCTTAAACAGTTTCACTATGCTCATTTTTAGCAGATATATATAGATATATAATCAAGATAAAAATATCAATGTGAGAATTTCATCGAGGATTAAAATTGCAGACAATCCCAGTTTCATAATTTTGATTCTTGGTTCTAAATTAAAATATGATATTCAATCAAAGTCAGTTCGGAGCACAAACCAGAAAGAATCACAAAAATTAAATAAAATTTTGATTTTAAGGAAAACTAGATTAAAGGATTCTTATCATGAAATTAATTATTCATGAGAATTTTTGTGCCCAAAAACTTTGTACTTTAACCCTTTAATGCATGACTTTTTTTAAATGAGAATTGCAGTTATTGATTCAGTCAAATAATTACACTTTAATTCGAGAACAAAACTAAAAAGGTTTGAAATAATTTTTAAAATACTTTGTTCATTTCAATACGGCTGTGTTAATTTTTTCAAAACCTTGTTGATTGGGTGCAGGGAGGTGTTTGTGATTTATTGAGTATAAAAAATTTGTTAGAATTTGCGAATCTGAAGAAAAGACTGTATGACAGCAATTTTCCGAAAACTACTTTTTTCAAAAAAAAATAAATAAATTTGATTATCGCAATTTTTCTGCATACTGTGATCAATAACCTACACATACAGTAAAATATCGTAAAAAAATACCATGGACTTATTTCTTCTAACCTCAAGAATATTTTTTGTGAATACATCACTCGAAAATACTTCAATTGAAAACTTTTTTTTGAGATTTTTTTAACATAAATTGAACTGAAAAATTTTTTTATTTCGAATTAACGATACCAAACGATTTTTCATATTTTAAATTTTTTTTTATTTTTAGAATTTTTTTACATTTTCATTCGAAAGAAAAATACAAATTCCTTGAAAATATAAGTCAAACACAACAATTTAAAGCGTGTTTTCTCGAAAAAAGCTTTTATAGAAGTGTTTGGCTTCAAGAGCCTCTTTTATATTACAGATTCTTCATAAACAAAGTTTCAAATTGAAATATTTAATTCTAATCGGTTTAATAAACAACAGTCGCAAATAAATCAGATAAGAACCACAAACTTCATCTATTTCTTTCATTTCTTTTCTTGATTTGATTTGATTTGATTCAATTTTACCAACACCTCAAATGGCCATGCTTGTGGCTGTAACTAACTTTTTTCTTATTCAAATAAAAATAAAAAAAAAATCCTCTTAATCCCTGAACTTCTAAGCTATATTTTCGGAAGTAAGAATTCAAAAAAAAAAAAAATAATCAAAATATAATAAATGCTTTTACATAAACAGTTTTCCATAACTTTAGATATTCTTAAATTTTTGAAATGAAAAGCAATATTTTTATAAGTAATTCATAGAAGCACAATGAAATATTTGATTTTGACAAAAAAAAACACAGACTGGTGAACTTAGTTTAGTTAATTTGAATATAGAATGAGATTTTTTTTATGAAACCCTCAAAAATAAATCATTTTTAAAGAAAAAGTAATAGACTAAAATTTAGTGGTTCAAATCTGATTCTTGGAACCTCATTCCCAATTTAAGATTTTAGTTTTAAATTTCGCTTCAAAAAACTGCAACACAAAAAATAAGAAATATCTTGCAATTTGTTTTTCAGGACGATTAAAGAAAATATTTTCATCGAAAATCAATTCCATAATTAAAATCTAGTGCATGATTTAAAAAAATAAAATCTCGTTTTTAACTAAAAAACAGTTACAAAAAAACTCATATTTGACTTTAAATTTGTAGTTTTCATAATTTATGTTTTCAAAATGATTTGTTGAAGAATTTTTAATTTTGAAATTAAGCTAACAATTAAAATTATTAGTATGCGATCTCGTGCAATATATGTAAATTCCCCAACGAAAAAGTCACCATCATAATATTATCTAGAGCTTTTGACAAGCTGAATCTGAATATTAATTCTGAATATTAATTCTAGATCTTTATTCTGCACCTGAACTCAGAATTAAAATAAAAGATTTGTTTTCGAATTTTAATATCAAACAAAATTTGAATTCAAATCAGCATTTCCAATACAAGCCAAGAATGTAGAATTGCTCAAGACTCTCAACCATGAATATAATTTTAACTCTGATGATTTGGGTTTCAATCTGAATTTTTTTTTATTATTACTTTTCATATGACTTGCTTATTTGAAATAAAACGTGAATAAAATTAAAAATGTGATGAATCTAATTCTAAATTTCCAACTCTGGATCACCAATTTGAAGCTTCAATTGCAAAACCAAATTTGAAAAAGTGAAGCAAAATTCTCTACCGGGGATTAGTTTTCGAGGTTTTGGCATTATTTCTGAGTTCAAATTGTTACTCATTAATAACCTTAATCAATGATCAAATTTTGACTGTAGAGTAGAATGCCTTAGGTTTTTGGATTTTTTCAGTACACAAGACTTCAAAAAACCTTTCATGATTATTTTTATAAAACTTTCTCAAAAATTTCGATTTGGAGGCATAAATAAAAAAATTAACATCACAATTTACAATGCGATCTTTGTAATCGGGCCGGGCAAGACTGTTCCCAAATTATTTTTGTATTGAATACCCGGGCAAACCCGGGCAAATTTGGCAACCCTAAAGAATATCCAACTCACTTTTCTGGACTCATATAAGGGGTTATCCAACAACACCCCCCCCTCCCCCCCTTTCGTACGGCCATGGTGATTGTCATTCTGCTCAAATAATAACATTTTGTTACCTAATATTGTGCTTCAGTTTTGATCAAACTGATGGATCAACGTCAAACAGAACTGTCAAAAGAATAAATTTGTTTCCAATTTCAACACAGTCTCTCTGACGGTAAGCTCTAATAATCATATCAAAGCGAAACCACTTACAGAAACAACTGTATCAACAAAGCGCCACCCAAACTGATGATATCAATTAACTTTAATTTAAGATCTGGCACCACCTCCGAATCTCAAGAAAATAACTCAATAAAAAGCATGATACCGGTTAACCTTGCTTCTGGTTGTGTTGCGCTTTAAGTGAGCCATTTAAAAAGTGAAAAAATGGCCGGATGACGAAAAACGATCCGTGTCGTTTAGAACTTTCAACCAACTTAGAGTGTAAAATTTTCAGACAAAATCATCTTGCCTCACCACGAGAGAGAATTAAAATTCATGGAGGCGTTTGGTCGGAGTCGTTTTCAATGGCTCAACTTGGGGCTTAAATTTCAATTTTATGACAAGCTATTAGTGCTGCTGCAGCTTTAATGATGGGAAATGCTGCCAGTGGCTTATTGTTTATGTTCTGGAGCTACTGCTGTTGGAGTAATTCGTATAAATTTTCCTACGCTTTTGTATGTTTTGTTGGCCAGATAATTACGGTTTTTCGTCATTCGATTTCTTGTTTGCTCTCAATTTGGTGGCATGCGATTGTGATCTATTTTGGGAAATTCGAGAATAATTTTGAGCGTCCTGAAATAGAAAGGAATCTGTAATTTATATGGTCTGGTATTGAATTGATTTTCCTTATCTCATCGTTTTTGTTATTTTTGTAACATTTATCATTTCTACTTGCTTTGGAAAACCGTTTGAAATTTTACTTTTTCAAAACAAGACTCGGTAAGCATAAACTTTGATTTATTAGCTTGGCTTAGCTAAGCTTCATTGACTACTCACATCCCCCTTAAATCGAAATACGATTTGAAAAATGTTCAAAATCAATAATTCTTTAGGGGAGAATAGGAAGTTGATCCCATGTTCTTGTTTCCATCATATCAATTTGCAAAAAAAAAAACATAGAACTCACCGCCTTTTATTGATTCTGAAAGTCTATCATTTCGTATTTTTATGCTCCAAAAATTAGAACAATACTTAATCCCGTGCACTTCCATCCATCTGTACCGTTGAGCCGTCAACACGTGCGCCGGACAATCGTATCGTTGCTGTGTACCTACAAGAACATTTTACATTATTTATTTCATTCTTACCTGTTTTTCAATCAGCACTTTTCAGTGCTAATTCAGATACATCTGCCAAAAAAGTTGAAATTTCTAATTCATTCGATGTCCTGCATAACGTCGGTGATAAGGAAATATTCATATTAAATTTTGATAAGAGTACTAAGAAACCTTCTTTTTCTTATACTCTTAAAAACGAAAAGGTTCCACCAATTACAGTCACAATTCCTGACTTCAATGCCTTTCGGAAAGAAATCGTCACTTCCGTCAAGGATGTGAAGATTTCTTTTCAAATCGGTCGAAATTGGCGGAATCTTTTAATGATTTTCAAAAAATTTCAAATTATTTGAATAATAAAATACACTAATTTTTTACATATGACACTGAAAGTGATCGTCCTTTCGATGTTGTACTTCGCGGTCTCACCGGCGATCAGACACCAGATGAGATCACAACTGAATTAAATTCTTTGTTAGGTTTTTCCCCGATTCAAGTAATTCAAATGAGGAAAAGAACCGACACGAATACATTCAGTAGTGTTGGTTTTGCTCCTGAGCTTTATTTGATCCATTTTAAAAAGGATCAGGTTAATAATTTGCAAATTCTCGAAAAGGCTCGTCTTATGTTTCAAATCCCAAAGTTGTCAGAAACGTTTTTCTCCTCCTTCCTCTTTTTTGTCTTCACACGCCAGGCTGGCATACAATCTGCCTGTTCGCGGACAGTCTCGGCCTTCTTTAAATTCATGTCTTGGTAAAACTCGTAGTGATTTTAATGTTTCCTGACTGATTCTGCACCACAGACTAGTTGTTTAACGTTCTCAGAGGTGGTTGAATATGGGTTGCCCTCTTTGGATATAACTAATGGGAAAAACCAAGTCTCAACGCACATGCGGATGCTTGGGAAAATCCCCGAAATTCAAATACCTGTTCTTCTCCTTCATTTTATGATCCTATCAATTTTGTTGATTTAGGTAAGATTACTGAGGAAAAATTTAAAATTTTCGCATAAAAAATTTAATGGAAATGATGCAACTTATGTTGAAAGCAAATTCAATGTTTGAAGCTTTCCAAACTTCTTTCAATTATGCTAACAAAATTAATATGACATTACAATTCCCACAATTAACACACGACGTATTACAGGACACGAAACTTGACGTTCTTACAAACGGAAAAAAGGATTCAAAATAACCTTTTTTGTCGACCGGTTTCGGGCTCGATGTTGCCCATCTACAGGACGATGTCCGACTGATCACACGAAGAAATTACTGGCAGGATCGTACTACGAGTGTCGTAGTATTCGTCGAAAGAAGGTTTCTTTAGGAGATTTTCCTTTTGGTGAAGGTGAAAAGCGGCGACATAATTGGTGGATCATCTTCATTCATTAGCGGTTTTCGGAAGTACACTGCCGGCCAAAAGTTTGGGATCACCCGCTAAAAAACATGCAAATTTTGATCGTTCTTATCTCAGCCGTCTTGGGACATATTGCAAATCTTCTGATCTCATTTGAAAGATAATGAGCAATAGCTATTTCGGAGGTATTTTGCCCATAAACAAATTTTTAGTTTTGCATCTAAAACTGAACCTAAAGTTAGAACATTTTCAATAAATTGCACTCAATATTCAAAGCCAATCATCTCGCGATAGGGTGAACCAAATTTCAAAATTTGAATAGCACTAGAATCCTTATTCTATACTTCTCAAAACACAATCAAAAAATTTTGTGCAAAAATTTAAGAATGTACTATTAATTAATAAAATATACACTTAAGTTATGGTCCAAAAGTTTCTCCAAAAGTTCCAAATCTTATCCTTCAAGAAGACCAACCGATCCTTAAGGGTGTTGCCGCTCTTGTATCCTGTTTTCAGACCGTGTTGAGAAAGGATTTTTGTTATCGCGGCAACACCCTTAAGGATCGGTGGCATTTACAGCCGACGCGATGATAAAAAAGAAAGAAAATTCTGCACCATAAATCAATTTTAGCATCTTGGCATCTATGTTGTATATCGTTTATTCAATACATTGAAATCCATTGTGAATATTTCTCTAAATTATCCATGTTTTTGAAATTTTGGACTTTTTTCAATTTTTTGTAATTTTTGTCATTTTTGTCATTTTTGTCATTTTTGTCATTTTTGTCATTTTTGTCATTTTTGTCATTTTTGTCATTTTTGTCATTTTTGTCATTTTTGTCATTTTTGTCATTTTTGTCATTTTTGTCATTTTTGTCATTTTTGTCATTTTTGTCATTTTTGTCATTTTTGTCATTTTTGTCATTTTTGTCATTTTTGTCATTTTTGTCATTTTTGTCATTTTTGTCATTTTTGTCATTTTTGTCATTTTTGTCATTTTTGTCATTTTTGTCATTTTTGTCATTTTTGTCATTTTTGTCATTTTTGTCATTTTTGTCATTTTTGTCATTTTTGTCATTTTTGTCATTTTTGTCATTTTTGTCATTTTTTGTCATTTTTTGTCATTTTTTGTCATTTTTGTCATTTTTGTCATTTTTTGTCATTTTTTGTCATTTTTGTCATTTTTGCCAATTTTGTCATTTTTGACTGATAGCTGTTGGTTTTTGTTCACATGAACAAAATTTGCGTCAATGTTTTGCTCCACCAAGCAATCGTAAACAAACGAATAATTGATTAAGTATTGAGAGACATACCGATGAGGATGACGATGCTGGAAGATGCAGGATCATCATGATCAGACAGCCACAAGTACGACGAGTTGTGTTTCGCAATCGTTAAGACTAAATTATGCGGTAGGACGGGCCTACGAGTATGTGGAACTGTTTATTGTTTTGTTTTTTATGTTCATGGATGGAGTTCGATTGCGTAAATGTTTCAAAGGAAATTAAAGGAGAATATGTGATGGTTGAGTTTTAATGACTGTTTTGATTATTTTACCTTGAAAGATTTTAATGTTTTTTTTTTTTTCAAAAGACAAGTTCCGGTTGCATCATCCAGAAAATTCGTTTCCGATTTTCACAAATTTAAATCAAAATATTCCACTGAGGGTATTGAATCATAAAACGTGCACTCGCTAAAACGTGATACACGCTTATCTTATCGTATGGCCGAATCCTTCACGGATTCACGCAAAGCTGCGATTTGTATTTCCTCTGAACTAAAAAGTCCAAAATCTTTAATCCATCTTTTTTCCATATTTTCCACATTTTTAAGCCAGAAGGTTTGTTATGACTGACATTTGCTAACACTTGGGAGGTTCAAAATTTCAAACTTAAACAAATCAATTGCGAAACATCATCAACAACAATAATGAATGGTGACAGATGTGCCAATCGATGCCGGTTGTTCTCATTATTCAGAAGCACGTGGCCTTGGAAGGAAAAACGTTTATCACCCACCCATGCTCGTGCCGTTTCAAGCGGAAGGTGCAAATTAGTCGAACACGATTCTAAATTATGCGAGCGCGTACTTCTGTAACCGAGTTGATTTGTTCGTGAGAAACGTAACCGAATTATAGGCACAGTCGATTCTCACAATAGCAATAAAACGAGTCTACAATAAGATTTGGAATGATTGTGACACATGCCTGCCTAAACGTTGAAACTATTTTTCTAATTAGTGACGATAATTGGATAGGAAATATGGCCAACTGAAATATATTTACAAAAATCCTCTTAAATATCCTTCCTTTTGAAAAAAAATTAAGCTCTTATGTTAAAAACAGCTTGGTTATTTCATTCTACTGAATTGTTACTGAGCCATCTTCAATCTCAATTATTCAATTAAACATAAAACAGAAATAATTTTTACACTTATTGATATTTCTCGGAGATTAAAACAGCAAATTAATTTTCACGTGACGTTTCGGGTTACTTTGCTTCACCCATCATCAGACGTTTATTATAATAAAAAGTTTTCGAAATTACTAAATTGAAAAATTACAATATTTTTTTTTTAACATCCACTTACAAAAATAGAAAGCAGCACAATTTTCCTCCTAATCAGCTGCTGGTCGATTTTCAACTGTCACTTCTCTCAGTTTAGATATAAGACCATTGTAGGTTGCCAATTTCCCGATCTCCGTTTGAATATAGTTATTAAGCTGAATGAAACAAATAACAGCTATTAGTAGCTAATGAAAAAATGGTAAGTTATTTCATTATAGCTCTGTTCTAAAGAAATACAAACATGAAAAAGGTGTTTGTTTCCAGCTACATGAGCTTAAACAAAATAAATTGCCACCAAGAATCATCCGGTTGATATTGATTTAGCTACCCCGTACTCATATGTTTAGTTAACGCACCGGGTCACGATATCAAAAGTTTTGAAACAGAAATTTTGAAGAGCAAACAAGATAGTGCCCACACGCACTGCACCCCATTCATTCATTCATTCATTCATTAGCTTTTTATTAGTTCGGTTGATAATTGAACATGAAACAGCAGAGCCCATCATTATCCTCATTAATGGTTTAACTCCTAATTATGGCAATTGGAGTTAACTGAGCTTTATTAAATGCTCTCACACATACGGACCATTTCGAATCCTAGAGAACTACATGCGTATCGTTTATCAGCTTAGTACGATTGATTACTTCTAAACTTGATAATTGATACACTGCAATGCTATGATAAGAAACAATTGAAATGAAATTACATGATCCAGAGTGTTGTAAAGAGAGTGTGTCACGACTAGGAGTCGACACGTCTCATCTCAGCGAAACTCAACAGCAGTTTTATGACATTTCGGTAAATTAACATCAATAATGTTCAAAAATGCCGCACGTAAAATAATAATAATAATAATAATAATAATAGGAGGTAGAAAATTAGAAGCTATACATTTGAAGTTTTGCGCCATTTGTAACAAGTAATGAATCAAAGATCAATCTAAGAATCAAAGTTTCTGAGAATATTATATTTAATTCGTTACATAAGCATTTGGAAACAGTAAGTTAACAGGAAGATAACTATTGCTAAGTGTGAATTTTTAATTAAAACACAATATAAAAATTCACAGTTATTCTAAATGGCACGTAGGCACGACTAACAGAAAACTACAATTGATGTTAATCCGGAACGACCATCGCTGGTCTAAGGTGAATTTGTAATGTTTAAAATATTATAAAAACGTATTAAAAAGTGATCATCATAACAGGTTCTCTAATATTTAGTGCTGTAATTGATACAAAGTCGTGTTTTGAGGTTAGGAAGGTCACGCAGTAGAGTTGTAGGTCGAATCCAGGAGTTTAACTAAGAGAAGCATTAAACGTAAGCAATTTAAATTTGTATCCAATAAGATATATTCTAAACCATTGTTAACTTTCAGAAATATTTTAATACAGTCTAAAACGTATTAAAAAATTGGAATCGTTGCTTCCCGAAACTCCACAAGAGTGAGATAAAAATAATGTAGGTCGGGTGAGTGCTCCTACTTTGGACCTAGAGCCTACTTTAGTCCTAAAATGCCGAAAACCGGAAATAACTCATTCCGTTTGCACAGATTCAAGACACTCTTATGCAAATAATGAACTCTTATTCTTACTTTTTCCTTTCATACCGCTATTCGCCATATAAAGTAATTTTAATAAAATTTTCAACGTTTTTAAAAAGTACTTTCTCTTAAGTGGTAAAACATACAGCGCAGTTAGTGGGAAGCCTTTAGTGAAATCCGAGAGATTAAGAATAAATCACATTATTTAGAAGGCCAAGCCTTATTTTAAAGGAAAACTACCATTGCTAAGATGAATATAAACTATACTATTTATTTTTCATTATATAATAGAAAATCATTGGAAAATCCGGAAAATAGGTACAGGGTCCAAATATAGGACACTTTCGGCCACGATGTTCCATTTTTAGACCTAACATCAATTTTTCAATACTAACCAATAAGTTAAGGTGTAAATTTTCATGAGAGCATAACCTATCTTGACCATTTCCAACAATTTTTTCAGCTTTAGGTAAATGAGCTACAAGTAAACACAGAACACCTCCAACAGAGGAAATTATGGTAATAATCCGAGATATTTTAAATAAAAATATATCTTCAAAATTGAGTTGTGACTTTTTTTTTAATTTAGACGTAAATATATTGCGACACCCACTCTTGGCGACAAACGTGTTAAATGAATATGCAATCATAAAGTTCGAGCACGAAGTTATATACAACAGGGCATAACTTTCTTACCATTGGGTAACCACCAACCAAATTTGGCAGAATTCTCATTATTGTGTATTGTTTACATGCTGTCAAACTCGAAGTTGTGATTTTCGATTCAAAGTGAACGAAGGTAAGCCAACGCGTGTCGAGATAAAGAATTCTTTCCAAACACCTGGAATTTCCTGACCTGTTGCACCGGCAGTTGGGAAAAATGTTGAACATTCCCCATTCAACCGTGTCCAGAGTGTTGAAGTGGTTCCAGGAGCGGTTAACGTTGGATCACGGCAAAGAAGCTGAAAGAAAACCGGGACCGGAGAATAAAAAGAC
The DNA here is from genome assembly GCF_029784155.1 of Uranotaenia lowii. Lineage (NCBI taxonomy): Eukaryota > Metazoa > Arthropoda > Insecta > Diptera > Culicidae > Uranotaenia > Uranotaenia lowii. The sequence continues at coordinate 98,260,763 of NC_073692.1, read as the reverse complement.
GGAGGAAAAAGTGAAGCGAATGATAAAAGCAAATCCCAACGTTTCAAGCCGTGATTTGACTAAAAATATCGGCATGTAGCAGAGCTAGGTACATCCAGAATGCAAAAAAGAGAGCTGGACTCCATACACACAAGGTACAGAACTTCCCAAACCGCGATGAGCGTAACAATCGACGGCTTAAACTCGGGCACGGAAGCTTTACGAGAAGATGCAGACAAAATATAGCTGCTGTGTGATGGACGACAAAACGTATATAAATGCCGATTTTTAGCAAATTCTGGGGTTGGAGTTATTCGCCGACGAGAGCAAGTTCGATGTGGACGATAAATTAAAGAAAAAGAAAATGTCGAAGTTTGCCTCCAAATATCTCGTTTGGCATGCCATCTGCTCTTGCGGACTGAATAGTGACCATTTCGTGACAAAGGGCACAGTAAATGGCGAGATCTTCAAATCTGAGTGCCTCGAGAAGCGCCTTTTGCCGTTCTTGCAGCAGCAGCAGCTCCGCTATTTTGACCAGATTTGGCATCATGCCTCTATTCTGAAAGTGTCCTGGAGTGGTATGAGACCAATCCTGTCCATTTTGTTCCAAAGGACATGAACCTGCCAAATTGTCCGGATATGCGCCCGGTGGAGCAGTACTGGGCAATAATGAAGCAGGAACTTCGGAAGAGTAAGAAGACAGTCAAAGACGAGAAGAACATGTTAAGAAAATGGGAATAAAAAACTAAGAAACTGGTACCGGATGTCCCTGTAAAGAATTTATGTGCCCTCCATCAATTGTTTACAGTGTCAAGAGAAAATGAGTTCAATTTTACACACAAGGCTTCATCGATTAACTTTTCTTTTGATTTTTGAAGTAAATACTTGTATAAAACTACCCTAAAATTTTAGGAGAGCTAAGCAAGCCTTGGTTGAGTGCGGACGTGTTTTTCTGCTCGTGCATTTTTTTTGCGTTTAAATTTTCGGGGAAAATGAAAATTTATTACCAGAAATTTCTTATCGTAGTAAAATCCAGTTTGTTCGGAGTTTAGGTGGTCTCAAAACCCAGCTACGGAGAGCGAAAATAAGTGGTTCAATGGTGTTTAAAAGTGTGAATGGCATCTTTTGCACCGTTTGTACCCAAGTTCTGCTGTTGTTTTTTGCCAGCGGAGCATTCTTGTGCTGCCTTTAAAGCTTATAATATTAATAGTGATAGTGAATAATGGATATTTTTGTGAAATTGATCACTACAAATAATTTTTCCAAGTAAAATATTTTCACTCCCGCAGGTATCGCAAAAATTGTGTTAAGTATGTATCAACCACGTAGGGGAAAGGTTTCCTAGATGGGCCTATCGGGTTAAATGACCCTACGGCTGTTTGATGAAATGGCTGACTAGACAGCTTATCCGACCAATGCATTTTGAGGGTGATACGCTTAGAACATAAGGCAAGAAAGAATTTTATGAATTTACAAACTCAAAAAAATTCAAAAAATCATACAAGGTTTTGACACATTTTGATGTAATATTTCGACTTTTAAAAATTATACGCAAAGAAGCTTAAAACAAAAACTAGGATGGTTTTTGTTTCTTACTCAAATGAACTTAAGAAATTAAACATATTTCAGCTTTTGTGGAGGTTTGATAACGATTATATAGTGGAATAATAGAGTGTTTTTGTATGCCCCCATCATGTTTGTAAAATGCCTCCATCCTAAAACAACAAGTTAAATAGAATAAATAAATGATTTTTATCATTGAACCTTCAAATCTAAGCTCTGAATAACATCTTAAGGGAAAATTGAAGATCTAAAAACAGATTTGATAAAGTTTTTCTCATGGATCAACTGCCTCCATAGTATGGCAACCCTAATTTTTGTTTTATTCCATAAAATTATAATATACATAGATTTTTATAAAACTTCAACTTTGTCGTACGGAAATTATCACTTTCTAGCAGTTTCAATGAAATTATACGGAAATATTGCCCAAAAAACAGAAATTTTGTTCGAAACATAAATAGGCGCATTTAGCCTGCACGGTTTGAGGTTCAGCAATTTAGACAACACTTATTATAAAATCATTTTCTTGGAAACAGAAGAAAATTGTAACATAAAAATTACTCCAATGTATAGAAAACAGATGCCTGCACACGTGTGTATAGTTTTTGTACACATATTCGATGTGATATTTGATTAAATCAGTGTTCTGCTTAATAGGCGCATATAGCCCGCTCCTCCCCTATAAACGGAAGATCATATTGGGAAGAGCGGAAAAGCTGAGATTCGATTCCCCGGCAGTGAAATGGTTTTTAGGTTAAATGGTTTCCCAAAAGTGTGTATTCGGTTCTGAATGAAAAATCAATTCACTATTTCAATTAATTATATCCAATTGATTGGTTCTTGCGTGATGAGTAATGAACCGAAAAAAATGAAAGAATGGAAAAGAAAAGCAAGATGAAAGGGGTAAAATTTCGTTGATCATTGAGGCGTTGCTTGCTATGATGTGTTTCTGAATGCAATCGGTAGAAAAACACAAACGCCAGAATAAGTGTGAAAGTGATTGCAAAGCTATAGGTCCACGTTCAAGGAGTTGAGCAAAATTTATCATGATATTATGATAATGGTATTATGGGGAAATAAATGTTATGAAAAAAAACCTTTCGAGCTCTAAACAGACTTCTAAAGGTTTAATGATCTACTGATATTTTCCGCTTCTCTTTTTTCATTTTCAAGAGCGAGTAAAGGCGCTTTATCCTTGGTCGATGACCAGAAATGGTAGTACACTGAAATCCTCAACAGTTTAACAATGAGAATTAAAATTTAAACTTAGGAACCCTTTTATTTATAACATTAAATTCTTCAAAATGCTTTTAATCTAAGGTTTATGATTTCTGTGTACAAAATAAATCATTTCCGGTTCTTCTAGAATGCGGCTAGTGATTGGCGGAGTTTCTTCACATTACGCATGGTTACTTTATCACGAAGAATTTTTCTTAGCATGCTTCCAACGATATTGCTGATTTGAAACGTACGGTACTGGTGGTCCACGTTTCTTCCTGTTCCTGTGTTCCTGATGTCTCTGCTTTCTCTGCTCCATGGTATACCCAACCACTTTGTGTTTTTGATCATTTCAATTTTTTATGTTAAAATAATTAAAGACATGAACAATAGACTGGCCCACAACGAAAAAACTCATTATATTCCACGAGGCATCCCCTAAATTTGTGCATTTAGGTGAAAAAATGACTTTCTGAAAGTTTCAGGTCATTTGGAAGAAGCACGAGCTGGCGCAAACGACTTGAAATTTGTATGGAGATTTTCGGCGAAATGTATGAAAAATCGGCATACTTTCACTCTTGGTTTTCTAAAATATGTTACCAGTATGCTAGAAAGCTCAGAATTTCAGGAATTGTAGTTCAAACAATGACAAACAAGTTTGTAGAAAATTGTGATGCGATACGAGTTAACTGTGATAAGTTATCCGCATTTTAATGTGTGATTTTTTTCGCATTTCTTTGATATATTGTGAACGGAGTATGGGCTAATAATCGCACTAACTTGATCGCAATGTCACACAATGAGAATGACAAATAGAAAGTTTGTGACCTTTCTTTTAACTTTTGCAGATATTTGTTATAAAATAAGCTACAACTTTGCCTAGGACACAAACTTTCTATCTGTTCTTCTCAATGTGTGACATTGCGATCAAGTTAGTCCTAATAGTCCACCGTTCACGATATATCGATGAAAGGTGAAAAAAATCACACATTCAATTGCAAATAACTCATCACAGTCAACTCGTATCGCATCATAATCTCTACAAACTTGTTTGTCATTGTATGAACCACAATTCCTGAAATTCTGAGCTTTCTAGCATACTGGTAACATATTTTAGAACACAAAGAGTGAAAGAATGCCGATTTTTCATACATTTTGCTGAAAATCTCCATACAAATTTCAAGTCCTTTGCGCCAGCTCGTGCTTCTTCCAAATGACCTGAAACTTTCAGAAAGTCATTTTTTCACTTGAGTGCACCAATCTAGAGGGTGCCGCGTTGAAAAAAATGTTGAAAAAATCATCCCATACAAATTTGGGCCAGTCTAATGAACAAAGACAAGAAGAATAATAAGACACTTTTATTATTCTTTGGGACTCAGATATAAGTTGTGGCTATGGAAGTACGATTAGTATAAAAGTACCCTAAAATTTTAGTTTGATTCCAAACATTATAGGAAAATTGGCATGACATTTTCGGTGTCGCAATAATTTCGTGTTCGCCCTATACAACCTTGAAACCAATTATATATTAAAATTAAATCAAAATTAGAAAAAATTACATTTAAAATAGTTTAAAAATGATCGATTTTTTTCCGGGTTACAAATGTTTGCAATGTCGTTTAATTGAAAAAAAAAAGCAGAATAAAATTGGTACAAATCAATCAAAAAAGTGTTTTAATTATGATAAACTTAAATAAGAAATCATGCAAAATTAGAATAATCATTAAACATTGACGGATATTAAATTATATCGAACGAATACTCCCATCGCTTGTGGTTTTACAACTCACGATGTAAATTCTAAACAACTCTGAAATGTGTGTGTAGCGATTTTTCTAGCGTTGTTTAGAATTTGTGTTTAGCGATGCGAGGAAGAATGACCTTAACAGGTTAAACTCATATCAAAAAGAAAAAAAAGTGTTTAGCGATGGTCCAATAATTTGCATCGCTTTCGTTGAAAAATTATCATCGGTCAAAAATATTTCGGCTGTGTAGTTAACAATAAAATATCTCCACTTAATGGATTATTGTTGCTTTATTGTGCAACAGGAGTTTGGTGAATTCACACATTGATGCATTATCGTGTTCAATCGATATCAACCCTTTTCATTCTTGTTAAACAATGAAATCAATTAACGAACCCTCGAGCACATGTGCGTAGTTACCTTAACAAACTGCAGATTCATACCAATCAAACAAGAATATAAAAAACGAGGGGTAACGAAACACATTCTAACAGTCGTTAATCACCACGGATAAAGCTAACAAGCCATCACGCGTTGTTCCGGTATCTCTTGCAAGACTCGATAATACAAAGGTGAGGTTCAAAATTAATGTTCGACAAGCTTCTTATTCGTAAGTGTAACTGCGAATTCAACAAATGTCAAATTCGAGAGATTCTGATTTTTTAGAAAAACGTAAATCAACAACGTTATTTGTTCAAGCTAGAAATTGCAATAGATTCTGGAAAAAATCAAATTAATAAACAAATATGAATATTTTGTTCCCTTAAAAATATTTCTAATTTGGTATTATTTTTGTTAAGGAACTCATAATTACTTGATCAAAGTATAAGAAATTTAGTTCTGTTATACTTGCGATCAATATTTTTGTGCCCATAAGTCTGGTCCAATAAATCTGTGCCTCTCGCAGCATCCACAGCACAGGTTGACACTACTGAACACTTTCCTAGGCAGGTAGCCCCCCACGATTTGTTGCATGTGTATTTGAAGAGAGCGCCCGAGCGAGTGTAAACTCCCCATCAACCACGTTTTCTCAGAGCGCAGCAAAGCTCCCTCTTTTTTGGAGAATCCATCTCCCCATCCACAAAACAACACAACACAAACAATCACAAAGCCGCCCGATTAATTGCTGCCGCCAGAAAGAGGTTCGTCGTCTCATCGTTTTTGTAAGGAGGATCCGCTGCATTGAAGTCTCTCAGCTGAGAAAATTCGCTCGATTCGGGGAGAAAGAGTTTGTTTGCATTTTTTCGCATGCGGAACCGCTGCTTGTTTCGAAGCGCGGAATGTGCCTAGCTCTTCAACTTTAACGACGAAAAACCAGTTCTAACCCGATCTCGGCGCGCTGGACATTGTTGTTGTTTGATCGGTGTTGCTGCTGCTTCTCTTCGAAGGGGTTGGAGAGCGATTTCGGTAGCCGACCATCCCCGTGTCCGAAGTCCTGTCTTCGGTCTGTCTGCACAGCAGCAGGGCAAGTGGAGGAGTATCGTAAATTTTACTTTCGGTGACGTCGCCACGGACTCGGATCGATCGGTTGGCACGAGACGAGGGTGGTTGGATGGAAGCAAGAGCAAGCAAAAACGATCGCGATGATCATCATGAGGCCGAGGCTGGCGACGGACTTTTGATTTCGTTAAAGCACCCAAGAGCAGCTCGTTCGCGAATCAGTCGTTGAGGAGTCGTCGCAGCGTGAGCACGCGTGCCTTTCCGGGAAAAAGGTCTGGTTTTCTCTCATTCTGAGTGTGTGTTAGTGGTTGGCATCTTCGTTGGCTAGATCCGGGACTCTTTACATCCGGGATTGCGTGGTCCTAGCCGAGTGCGGTATCGAGCGTGTTGTTTACTCGTAACGACTAGTGATCTTGATAGTTTTCACCCTTTCCGGAGGGGAAAAGGTCATCCGCGATCTTAAGAGGGAAAAATATCGGCAGTTGAAGAGTGTGTTATGAAGCTCAATCTCCAAGTCTTATTGGCACTTGAAGATTTTAAATTGCATAAACTTTAGAGAAGTGAACTTGATCTTTTAAGACCTTTAGAATAGGGTTGGGGGATGTGTTCAAAATAGAAAAGAAATTCATCAAGTGTGATTTACTTTAAGATACTTAAAAACAAATTTCAAACATTTCAAAAATAGTTAGATTTAAGTGTTAAATTTGTAGACAGGTTATTACTATCTTTAACCAATTATTTTTTGTTTTCTATAGGATATTGTGCAAACGTGTGGTGAAAGTGATCAACAAAAAAAAATTGTAATCCAATATTGATTCAATTGGCAAAATAATTTGTGGTGCAGCAGCTGTGATCGAAAAAAATCGAGTGTGTGTTTCTTGATTCCGAAGAAAGCGAGGAAGTTGTACGGTACACACCACGTCTAGAGTAGCACGTGTGGCGGTACAAATTTAGTAGCGAGTAGTCTCATCGAGTGGGTGAAAATCGCACATGACATAACTCAGTCCAGTACAAAAGGAAAGAAGAGGAGAGCAGAAGAAAAAAAAAGTGGTCAATCAAGCTAATCAGTTTCTAACAAGAGGTGACTAGCGAGTGAGTGAAGATCGCTTCTTCAATCAACGTAGAGGAGCATCACCTCCCCGAACTTGGACGAAATGACGCGGAAAAGCAGAGCATTGTTCATTACAAGGTAGGTTTGAGAAGAATTTGACAATCAGTAATGGGCAGATGGGCATTTGAAAATTTATTTTCATCTAGAAAACCATTAATACCAGTTTATACCAAATGTGATCCTCAAAAACCTCAAAATTATTTGTAGAAAAATATTGAGAGCGGTTTAGAGGTTCAGACTTAGTTTGTAAGTTTGACGTTAGTATAAAAAATGGACCTCTGATAAAAAGAAAAAGGTTCTCAAAATAGGATTTTCAAAGCTTAGAAATTTTCATGGCAAATACGGAATTCTAATTAAAAAAAATCATATGTTTGGTTTTTTTTCAGAATTATTTAAAAAAAAATTAAAATAATATTTCACATATTCTCTTACATACAAATCATAATTTTTCAATATTCAGAATTTTTAATGCTAGACCATGCTAAATCATGAAAATTTTCTACCTTTTTAAGTTTTGAACTTAACGAACTTCTCATATTTCTAAAAGCAATTTTAGAATTAAATGTCTTTATTTTAACTCTTGAATTAAAAAATTAAAACTTTTTTTAAAAAGACATACTTGAGTTTTCTGAACTAGAGAGTAAAAAGATTGAAGACCCGATCAGGAGGGAAAAACAAAATTAAATCAAAATGAGATATTTTGATACTAATTTTTTTTATATCTAAATGAGTTATAATTCAGTACTCGTAGGATGTTAAAATATCTCAAATTATATCCAAAAATCTATACGATCATAGCTAAATTATATCAGTTTTTGATATGTTCCTATCAAGATTATATCTGGTTCAGATAGCATAGTTTGATATTAGGCAGAACAAATCCTATCAAAATTATAACTTATCAAGATATGAATGCTTCGAGAAATTTTCTAGTGGAATGTCAGTAACCCACACTATTTGCTAAAATCATGCTCCATTTTTGGTATCGATCTATTCTAAAATTGTTATCGAAATTAAAATCTTCCTAATGCTCCAAGTTTATATAAAACTATCAACAAAGTATTCACGACTTTCTAACGATAATCCGATCAGGAGAAAAAAATCAAAATGATATCAAGATGAGATATTCTGATACTCAACTTTTTTTAACAAAATGAGTTAGAATTCAGTAGAATATTAAAATATATCAAATTATATCAAAAAAACTTTCCAATCATTGCTAAATTATATCAGTTTTTGATTTACTTATGTCGAGATTATATCTCATTCATATAGCAAAGTTTTAGGTTGAGCAGAATAAAACCTTACATAATAATAACTCATCAAGATATCAATAATTCGAGAAAAATTTCCAGTGGATGTCGATAACCCACATTTTTTGCAAAAAAACATGTTCCTTTTTCGGTTTCCCCCCAGATTCAATTTTATGAATCAATGAGCGAAATTCATTAACGTACGATTTGGGCCGTTGACTTCGATGTCCATGTTTCATGTAAAGTTGTATGAATATAACAATAAGATGTTATTATAATATTTTATACCTAACAATTTGAAACAAATTTTTTATCGTTGAAAATGAATTCAATCTTTTTCAAGAATGTCAATCAGAATAAGATATATCTAACACAGATTTAAGAAACTTATAGTCGAAAACTTTTTTTACACAATTGTAACTGGAAAAAATATAAATATCTCAATGAGATATGTTTGAGTTATTGTTTTGATATGCTTTCCTGATCGGGAAATGCAGTTTACAGATGCCTTAAAAATGTATTATGTTTTAAATATGTAAAATAAGTTCTGATTTGATTCCTAGAATGAAGAAAAAAATGTAAACATTCATGATGTTGAGCCTTATCTGAAAACATACAAAAATTTATTTAAAAGCCAAATCAATCAAATTAATATGGTATTTGAGAATCTTTCTATGTTTACAATTCGATTTTTTTTATAGCAGAAAAGTTTAACAAATTTGAGTTCAATATAATCATATTTATGATATAAAATAGAAAAAATTCCTTGAAAGACATCAGTTTTTTTCATTGAATTTTTTAGATTTTTTGTGATCAAATTTGAAATTCGAATCAAAGTTTCAAAAACTTTATTTATTATTATAAAATTCCTTCAAAATAGTCACTTTTGAGCTTTAACAATTCCATTCCCATTTTTTAAATCTACTTACAATGATAAATTCTGAACATTTTTGTGATCTTTGAATTCATGTTGTATGTTTATATCACCTTTCTATACCAATGCTATGAATACTTATTATAGGGAATGATTCGAAAATAATCTGCAACACTTTGATTTGTGCATAACTTTTGACTGCATAAATGGAAATTGATAAAATTTTCAGTCAAGCTGTCAAGTAATTTAATGTAAACATGTACAAAATTCGGTTACAATCTGTCAAGTGGTTTTTAGATAGCGTCTAATACAAGAGCTTATAGAAATTTTATGGCAAGATCGAGAAAAATCCAGGAAGGTCCCAGTGGGAGACCCATAAACAGCTGGAAATAAACTATTCAAATAAAGTTAATATTGTAAATTGTGTAAGGAAACCTTGAAATCTAACAGTGAGCTTCAATTGGAATCAAAGTGAAGATGATTGATTTCATGAAGTCAAGGAATTTAAGAGGTTTTAATTAATAAGTGCTTAATTAATAATTTTTTTTTTTCAAGATAAAAAGCTGCCTACTGGTGAAACTAAAAAAAACGGTGGTCAAATCGTGCGCAAAATATTAATATCACTAGCGGGTAGATATATTTTTAAATTTCGTAATGCTTAGCGAAGCGAACTCTTGGCAGGTTTCAAGCCAGAAACTCTTCGTTGAATGTTCTGTCTGGATGTTTCAGAGATGAACGAACAAAAAAGGAAAAATTTGATGTTCAGCGCTTGAGGTGGCTGACAATCTGTAGAAGCGTTTCATAACGTAAGCTACCCAGCAAATATAAAATCGTACCAGAAATGATAGCTTAAGTCGTTTATAATAATGTTGCGAATCGGAATTCCATCTGTATAGTGAAAAATCCGTATAAAATGTCGCCTGAAGTCAGTTTAAATCGGATATGATGGAAAGTCCGCAATATCCGGGCAAATTTGGACCAAATCCAGGAGTTACTCAACACAAATCGAGGAAAAAACATGAAACAAAGTTTTTTCATCAGCAGTTTTTAAATCGTATTTTACGCTTTTAAAAAAAACTTCTTATGGTTATTTTTAATAAACTTGTTCAAAAAAATCGTTTGAGACGCATAAATAAAAAATAATTACAACAAAATATGTTTTTTTTTGTTATTTGTTTTGGCAAATTCAAAGAATAAATCCGGAAAAAATCCGGGCATTTCAACTGAAATCAGGGCAACCGGGCCGGGCCGGACTTTTGTCAAATTTTGTGTTAAATATCCGGGCAAACCCGGATAAAACCGGGCAATCTGGCAACCTTATTCTATAATGTATATGAAACGTATATCAAAACAACATAAATATATAGCTACAACAATGTTTGCCGGGTAAATTTATCATAGCTTCGACGAAATCAATTTTTCAAGTAATTTTGAAGGAAAGCTTGAGGAAACAGATAACGTTACCAAAAGTAGCCTTGATAAAAAATGGTTCAAAGCAGGGCCGCAGGAAGAGCCGGCTCTTGGGGGTGGGGGGTTTTGGTGACTGATTGTTTTCTATGGTAGTTTTGCCCAAACAATGCATGAAAAAATGTGATTTAAATGTGTTTTTTCGTTTGGCTTACTCATTAGTTTTTCTACATAAGAAATTTTTCGTTTTTAGCCTTAACATTTTTTAAAGCCATTAAAATAGTTTTCTTTTAAATTTGTATGATAAAGCTTTAAGTAACAAAATACAGAAATGACTTTTATCGATGTTTAAATGGATGTTTGATTTACTTAACATTCTAATAGATATGGCTTTTTTTAGTTTGAGCATGAAATGAGTAGTTTTAAGAAAACCTTCTTAAAAAAAAATAAATATATTCTGAAATAAAAAAAAGCAAACCAACTAAATTTTTAGCGAATTCAATGTATTCAACGATCGATGAAAAAATATCAAATTTTCAAAAGTGAAAGTAAAATATAAAAATTTTGCTCTTCAAGTCTAATTCTTGTGATTCTAGTTCGAAATTAAACTATCTAGAAAACTGCAATTTCAAAAAACTAAACAACTTACCGAGAAAATACGAAATTTCCCGCAGATTTTTTCTCGAAAAAAATTAAATGTTTCTTTTTCGACAAACATTCTTCATTCAGAATCAATGCTAAAACTTAAATCCTGTGGTTTTTTCCTTGAAAAGAAATATTTTTTTTATCGAACAAATTTAAAAATAAAATCAAATTTTACCTTATATTTGTGGTTCTCAGCTGATATTTTGGAATAACGTTATCTATCACTATTACAAGTTAGCGATCTCTTGCTATTTGAATTCTTTAATGGAGAAGTCATCTTAATTTTTTTCTGTTGATTGGAAAATTCATATACCACCTGAATCTAGATTCGAATTCTCAATATCGATCCTAAATCTGAATTCTAAATCATCATTCAAAAATTTAATTTTTAATCTTTTACCGAATTTCAAAACGTTTTCTTAATCTCAATTCCAAATTACAATTTTAATAATGTACGAAGATGAGAAATATATTTCAGAGCCCTCAACCATGTATTTATAAAAAAAAAATTGGGAAGTTTTGCGTTTCAAACATTGTTTCATTTTTCTTTTCATCCGACTTGTGAATCTGAATTTAAATATGAGTTTCCGATGAAGATTTGGTTCCAAGTCTTCAGTTAAGTTTAGTTTGTTTAAGATTTGAGTTCAATAATTTCGAACCTTAAAATGATACAAATACTCAGAACGGTTTCTAATTTTTTTTTAATTAGTAAAATTATCATTTAAATTTTGATAATCATATGCATTTTGAAATAAGTGGATCAAATTTTTTATTAATTAATCTATCTATTAAAAAAATATTCAATGATGATTCGAATTTCAAGTAAAAAATCTTAAACTAGACACAAAATCCAAAATATGAAAACAGAAATACAGTTAGGATTTTGTAGAGATACAGAACTTTCGGAAAGGAATTAATCTTATTTGAAATTTAATATAACGAACTGAGTTTCAATTAACAAGTGAGAAAATTTTGTAAAAGTGTTGCAGAATTGTGAGCCTGGGATTAGTTTTCGAGGTTCTAGCATCAGTTTTAAGTCAACTTTGTTATTTACTCAATCATCAAAATTTGATTGAGAAATAAAAATTGAGTGTAGAGTAAAAACCTCGTTTGCTTTTCCTGGACCCTCATGGAACCCCCCCTCTCCCCCAGTTCCTACGGCCATGGCTCACAGTATACATTATAGATAGCGCACGCAGTGCCCATCAAAATGGGGGTAGGCTTAATAGCGGCACGTTATCCAAACATACGGGAAGATTGTTGTGATTTTGAAAGATAAGACTCAAATTTTTATATTGAAAATCTAAATTTTTAAAGTATAAAAAAACATTCCCTGTTGGGATTTTTTTTTTAATTCATGTGTCCAAAACGAAATGTTTGGAGCAAGTTTCATGAAAAAAAACCATAAAAGGTGTTTTGGGAGCCTCAAATGAGATTCAAAAACTGCCAATCAATTTAAGAAAAAAAATGTTTTTATTGTTTTTTTTTATTTTTCCTGAGTGTTCGACCAAATTTTTACCAAAATATTGCCCGGATTTTTGGTCAACAATTTTAAAATTAATTGCCCGGATTTACGTGCTGAAAGTTCCTTAATCCTGATTTCTAGCGCCTTTCGATGACACCGTCGATGTAGTTCGCCGTTTGAGATCCAGTTGCCAGGCTACCAGGCACAGATGATATTTCGCAGGCAGCGATTCACAAATATTTGCAGTTTTTGCGTCATGCAAGAAATAAATACAAAATTCCAAAATATAAAAACTGCAATCCTAAAATTATGAAAGTTTCCCACATACATTGAAAAATAATTTTGACAGGCTCTTGCAGCTTGGACGTTTAGTTTTACAAACAATTACATATAGACTCAAATAAAGAATTTAAATGAGATGAACTATTAGAACTGCATTGATATTCACTCGTAACTCAATTTAGAAATCCATTTGAAAATCAATCAAACATGTAAAAAAAATTAAACAAAAACCAAATATCCTAGTTCTCAAAAGAATGCTTCAAATCTGTAGCTTTACCGAATGATGATGATTCGATTAACTAATAAACTAAGTAGAACGATTTAGAACGGAAACACTTTTGGCAAATTAAAGAGTAATGTGAAGTTCACAATTAGAGACTTTGGGTTCATTTCTTCTGGGATTTGAGAGAGATAATATATCATAAATAGTATTTTGTTGCTAGAGTTTATCAACGTAGAATTAATAATTTCCAGGAATACTGAATTTTAATCAGAATTGAACATGATCCCACATTTCATTTATGACGATTCCATCGTCGATAGAAACCAATGAACTCCATCGATTGATCCGGGTAGTTTTCTCGTCGATTCGGTTGTTTTGGCGGTAATCGATTCAAACAAAACCTCAAAATTGAAACCAGAAACTTTCTGCTCTCATCGACATGCCCGCAATAATCTTCAGATAGGTATCCATCTATGGATTACGTGTGTGGGCTTTGTTGTTGTTTTCTCACCGGTCGGTGTGCTCAATGAAAGTGAAACCCCATACTGGCCATCGGTATTTATGGTCGCCCAGGCCACATGTAAAGTTGGCAGCTGGAGCCTCTGGGTTCATTTCTCCAGGGATTTAAGAGTATAATATGTCATAAAGGGTATGTTGGAGTTGGCGTTTATCAACGCTGAAAATGTTTTAAAACCTTCCTTTATAGCTTGAGGAAAGAACAGCAAAACTTAATGGAAACTGCAAAAAAGAAACAAAAATCGTGAATTAATTGGTTCAGACTTTATACAGTCTATAAATTTCCTGCTGGACGACAACTTTCACAAAAGTATTTATTAGCGCTTTATCCACAAAACAGAATGAGAATTACTCACGACAGTCTATCGAAAGCATCGGAAGTTTGCATTGAAAGCCTCAAATTGGTTTGTAACATGAGAGGCAACACAAAGCACCAAAAAATTGCTTTACCTTTCAATCTTTAAGCAAGCCGAATAGATCGACAAGGAATGATATATAGTAATTTAAATTTGGCTTTTTCGGTCTTGAATGTAGATCAAACAACGGTGGTTTTTAAAATACCCCAAGTTTCGACCAGTTTTATTGGGGTTTTTCAGGGGAATTTGCTGTCTGTTAAATACTCAAGCTCGATTGATTTAAAATTTGGCTATTTCTAGTGCCAAGAATCGAAATTCCAAAAAACAATTCAATCAATTTGTTGGGACAATTTTTTTTTTGGTCTTTATTAAAGAGACTTTCAGTCATTGGCTGATCCATCTCTCATTTTGTTTGATAAAATATTTTAATATCAGGTTTTAAAGAAACAGAAAAATATATATATTTAAGGTAAGGTATTTTTTTTAAACATTTGTGTCAACAGATAATAAAAACACTAATAATGTTAGAAATCTAGTAGAGTTTTTGGCGAGTATTCACTTCAATTTTTCAAGAACTGTCTTTGGCATTTCAATTCTAATTTTTAAGTGCCATGGAAAGTGGAATGAAAACTAGAGAGATTCGTTTTAATTTTTATAGAATATAAAAGAAAGGTGGATGGACAGGCGTTAGTGCGTCAAAAGGAGAAAGCTTGATAGGTGTTGAAATTTTTAGACTAGAGAGATAGTGGATGAAACACCCCCATGAATTGAAACACTTTTGCTCTACCGTACACTTTGACATTTTCTGATTAATCTGTAATTCGAAATTTATACGCTCGAAAAATTAATACAACACCCAGGTTTATGATACCTTAGATGCGTTGGAAGCATTTTAATGGAGCAAAACAAAAAGATATTTTTCATGCTAAGGCTTGATCCTTTATTCAGAGGACTTTTACCTTTAGCAAAAATTAAACAAAATTGAAAGATAAAAGATAAAAGTCCATTGGCTATTTTTGACATTAATACTTTTTATTCCACAGTTAATAAATCCTACAAAAATTATTCTACAAGTTTTTCTACAACGCTAATGTTTTATGCAAAGCCAAAAATTGCTATTTTTATACTATATCAATCTGATAAGTTCTTTGCATTAGGCTATCAATAAATTGAAATAAGTTATAATTTAGTTACATAATCTCGTGCTAAATAATGATCACGATCTATTAAGACAAAAAATATATCTTATAGAAATTTAGTGATCTAATTAACCTATAACATACATTTTATAACATTTCTTTTCAAAATGATCATAAATTGTGTAAATTTTTTGAATCAATGTTGAAAAAAAATTAAAAAAAATATTTTTTATTTAGCTAACAGCAAACACCATATGGCACATTAAGCTTTTACATCTGAGGCCCCCAGAATCAGAGGAAGATAAGTGCCTAATTGATAGTTTCAAACGCGCTGTCAAGGTACTCGGTTTTAAAATATTTTTTTCAATCGAGCAAGGTAAATTCAATTGAAAAAGTTGAACATTTGGACTAAGAGTGGATCTCTAATATTTCTATCTATTGAAAATTGAAATAAAAAGCTGTGTTTGAAATCGTTGTTTAAATTTGGTTTTACATTTCCTTAAAAATTTGATTCTTTATTTTTAGAACTCAAATTTACGCACTTTTTCATTTAGTTATTTTTTACGAATATGAAAAAATAAGAGTTTTTATGTCATATTCAAATTCGAAGTTCATGAACTTTATTCCTATGCTAACTAAATTCAAACATAACAAAGCTTCAATATACATTCATAGTTCGAAATTTTTATTTTTAACTCAGATTTTCTAGTCGTATAAGAAATACATAATTGAAATAAAGAATACACATTGAAATCCAAAACATCCAAATTTTTAGTCTTGTTTTATGATTGAGGGCTCCGAAACTGATTTGAATTTTTGGCTTATATTTCTAAATTCATAAGCCGTTTTTATGTACATTTCAGAAAACGAATTAAAATTCCGAAGCATATTATAAATTCAAATTGTTAATTTAGATTTAAAATGAAGATACAGATTCATTTCGTAAATGAGATGCACAATCAAAATAAAATTATCAAGATGACTATTTCGGTATGGATTTAAATTGCAACTAATCGCAGTATGATAATTCCGAATGTTAGTTCGATTTTAAAACTTTACGAAAGTCCGTTCGTTTGAACAATTCTGCTGAAAATGAAAAAAAATTAAGTAGAATTATAGTTGATTTTGCAAAAAAAATCCATTTACAGGAATTGATTCCAAATGAAAATTATTTGGCTATAAAGCAGGATGTACCTTATTTAACAGAAATAGCAGGACATTCCATTTGTTTTGGCCTATTTTTCAACAATATCAATATTGCAATAAATTAAAGAACCAAATTTCAAACTAAACTCTTTAACCAGGATCGATTTAGCATAAATCCAATTTGTACCGTAAAATTTTAATCTTTTACTTTTGCCTTTGAAAATTGGATTTATTTTAAAGATTTTCTTTTGAAAATCGAAGGCTTTCTTGAAAAAACACTTTTTGTAAGTTCAAATTAAATAAGCAAACTAAAGCTGGCCAGATTACCCGATTTTACCCGTACTTGCCGAATGTTTAGTAAACAAAAATGGAGAAAGGTTTGGTCGCCCAAATTTTGTTAAAAAAAACCTGATTTTGTCCTGATTTATTCTCATTTTGCTGGAAAATTAAAAAATTAATTGCATCATTATAATTTTAAATGTTATAGCCCAACAACTTAATTTTACAAACAAGATTCATTAAGATAAACATAAACGATTGTACAGCTTTTTGTCTTAATTTTTTTTCAATAGTTTTTGGATTTTCCCGAATATTGACTGGATTTTGATTAAAAAAATTGGAATAAAACGATCGAATTTTGCCAGGTTCTAAATAAATAGCCCGGATTTGCCACGCTCGGATACGATCGGGAGAATTCTTTATACAAATGTTTATCATCATTTGGATGTTTTGTTTTTTGTTTTTCTGGGATTTTAACAATATCATCATTTGGAAGATTTTAAAATTTATTTTCACAAGTTTCTATTTAACATGAAAAACTTGTTTCTTTTTAATTAGAAAAAGGAACTTGAAAATGAACAATCATTTTGAAAGCGATTTGAATAAGTAATATTGGTTTTCGTATTAAAATGGTTCATTTAGGTCGATCACAAAACAGTTCTTAGTTCCTGAAAATAAATTTTATTCTGCGGGGGTTATTCGGCTATTTGACTCAAAATATCTATGACGGCTTCCTGTGATACATTTTCCACAAATTTCATCCAAATATATGGCTTAAAACATCGAAAGATTGAGTAATTTTAATAATAATATCAACCTACATCCCCGACGTCAAAAGATTTTCATTATTCAGCGTTTGAAACCCTTTTCCAGGAGGAGTATCTTTCTTTTAATGAGAAATCTTTGATATCTGTACATTTTTTTAAATCAAGAATGTAAACTCTAACGAAATATAGATTGTAGTTTTTTTGACGAAATTTACTTAAAAGTTTGTGAA
This sequence comes from Uranotaenia lowii, assembly GCF_029784155.1. Taxonomy (NCBI): domain Eukaryota; kingdom Metazoa; phylum Arthropoda; class Insecta; order Diptera; family Culicidae; genus Uranotaenia; species Uranotaenia lowii. The sequence continues at coordinate 98,243,125 of NC_073692.1, read as the reverse complement.
ATTATAGAATTTTCTGTGGTTTCGGCAACCTTACTCAATATCTCAAAATGAACATAAACAGAACTTCAAGTCAAAAAATATTTTATTGACCGTATGTCAAGTCAAGGCTTTGAAGACAAATTCAAATTGCGAAGGAACTATTCGAAAATAATCTCAGAAAACAGAGTTTTTACTGACGAATTTCAATAATAATTAATTTATCATCCAGCGATAAAAACTTTTGCATACTTTAAGATTTACTGTAACATTTCTGAAGACCTTTGAATAGGAATAATAGGCACTAAACCGGTTTAAACAAAAAAAAAGATTTTTCTCAGGAAACGAGTCCAACCTTTCACATTTTTTTGTAGTTTTATTAATTAAAGTTTACCAACCATCCTTTTATGCTTCGTGTAAATTTCTAGGAAACTATTCGTATTTGAGAAAAATAAAAATAAAACAAATTATGTTCATGGACAAAACATTGAATTTTGGTGAAAAAGTTGAAATGAATCTAAATTTAAAAAATTGAAAATAATCACAGACTAAGATGCTATTATATTAAAGTTGCCCGTTTACCCGTTCGGGTTTTCCCGGATATTTAATTTAAAATTTGGGAAAAGTCAGGATTTCAATGGATTTGCCCCGCGTTTATTCTCATTTTAATTCTTAAATCAAACTTTTGAAAAACAAATAGTCTTGTAATTTTTTTTAAATTATGCTTAAAAGCGGAATTTTGTGAGCAAGTTTCATAAAAATATTCATAAAATGTTTTTTAAAGCCCTAAATACTATTTGAAATCTGCAGATAAATTTTGATGAAAAAAAAAAATTTCAAGTTTTTTTTCGATTTTTGATGAGTAATTATAATAAAAAGTTATATCCACACAAGGATGGCAATGAGTGTATGGGAAAAATGTCATGATCGAATTTTGAAACCCAACTATAGACATTTTTTGAATTGGCTCAAAAGCTGACCTGTGCGAAATTTCAGCTTAATCGGACTTGATTTAGGGGCTCTAAAGTTCGGTTTTTGCCTTCAAAAATAGGATAGTCCAAAGGAAATCGATAAACAGAAATTTTAGTGTTGATGCCTAATGACTTATAAATGCATAAAACGTCGAAATCTGGTGTTATCTAACAAAAATGTTTGTCTCTCGGACTCCTCGGAAAACCGTCCGTTTTTCTCCCAAAAGGTCGATTTTTGGCAAAAAAAAAAACTACTTTTTAAGATTAGGACCACCAGATCTCGACATTTTATGAATTTTTATTCGTTTGGCATCAAAATTTAATTTCAATTTTCCAGGTTTTCTTTAGTCTCTCCTTAAGTTGATTTTAAAACCTAAAATCGATCAATACGATATAGTTATAAAAAAAAATCTTGTAAATTATTCTTGTAATTCAAATCAATTGAAACGATAAGTATCTACGAATAAAATTCTTTTAAATTTCTAGAGCTATTTTAAGTGCGGACCGCCGAAAATATTTGAAATTCTAAATGGCCCGAAATATAAATATTCTTCTTAGTATGTGCCCACCTTTCCCCTACTTCAAATTTAAATTCTTGTTTATGAAGCTTTAGTAAAAAAGTGACTTCAAGAGAAAGTTTGTCATGTTTGATGATGAAAATTCAATTAAAAAGCTTCTCTAGACACTTAAAGATTTTTGACTTGTCAAATGAAATTCCACACCCGTCTAAAAAACGGGCTCTGCAAATCTAGTGATAAGAACGCCGTATTCCGAGTTTCAACCGAACTCAAATTCAAATGATATATTCATTGACCGAAAAGTACTTACAAGATAAATATAATCTTTAATAATTTCAGCTTATTAGAAGCTGTGGAATAAGCTTTAAAACTGAAAAGCGGATTAAATGCCGAGGAATCAATAAAAAAATATCAAAATAAGAATGAACAGATTTTAAATTGTATTAAAGGCTTCCAAAATATCTTTCATGACATTTAAAAAAAAAAACTTGCTCAAAAAAACTCGTTTTTCGAGGCGTAAATAAAAAATATTTTCAACACAATTAGTTTTTTTTATGTTTGATTTGTCAAAAAAAGTTAATAAATCGGGGCAAAATCTGGGGAATTTTGAATATTTTTTTCTAATGATCTCGCGCCGATCCTCCGGTGCATAGGGCCGTGGTAAAAGACCTCCACTGTTGACGATCCGGGGCCAGCGTCTTCACTTGGTCCCAGTCAAGATTCTCGTCGACAGTTCGGATTTCAGCGGCTAGACTTCGCCGCCACGAGTTTCTGGGCCTGCCTCTTCTTCGATGACCTTCTGGGTTCCAATCTAGCGCCTCTCTGCATATCTCGTTTTCATCTTTTCGCAGCGTGTGCCCAATCCATCTCCACTTACGTTCCCGAATCTCGATTTCTATCGCCTTTTGATGACACCGGCGATGTAGTTCCTCATTCGAGATCCAAAATCTGGGCATTTCTCAAAAAAATCCGGACAGCCGGGCCGAGCCGGAATGTTCCCAAATTTTGAATTAAATAACCGGGCAATCCTGGATAATACCTGGAAATCTGGCAATCTGGCAATCTGACAATCTGGCATTATGTGTAGATTGTTGTCTATTACAGCCATTCTGGATCACACAAATATGACAATAGTAAAGAAAATTGAACGAAACTGAATTCCGGATTCTCAGATACCTTGTTTAAATCTGTCCAATCTTTCACATTAGTATAACTTCCTCGAAGGTGGTATGAGGAGCGACTTACTAAAACTAAGTTTCCCACGGAATTCAACTGGGTTACAAAACCCCAAAAAGATAGCTTCTTGCACGTTAGCAGCACCTGACTCAAATTGATAAAAGCCGCTGAAATACAAGATAACGAAATCAAAGCACACGAATTGCTTTCAACTAGAGCTCACTCAGGTTTCATGTTTTTATCGTTTTGCAACCAATCAACCAAAAGTACCTTCTTAAATTCCCGCCTAATTTGCCACTACCAGAACTTCATTCTTCTGACGATCGATAAAATGAATTGCACAAAAACGCAGAAGCGCCACCCGACTGACACCACACCACACAACAATTCACAGCACAGGTGAAACAATTCAAGCCGAAACACTACTTCTCAAAACAATTCTGCTTGGCTTCTCAAAGTCGAGAAACGTCTACCAGTTCAATGGTTCATCATCTAGCAAAAATGAAAAAAAAACAAAAACAAAACACCACACCTTATGCAATAGCGCATGCCACGAGTCAACCGTATCCAATCCACGCCATATTCATTTATGCATTTTGAGCTTGGGGCTGCCTTCGACCGTCGCGTCGTCGTACCGCATAGCATTTTTTCTTGATGCTTCGTGATGGGGGTGTTTTCTGCTGCATCAAGCAAAGAGCCACCTATATCAGCGCAGCGGCTTCGTCCGATGAAGATGCTTCACTAGACTTCTCCCCTAGCCCATTTCAACTCGTCTCCTGAGAAGCGAAGGTTTTCTCGAAGATGCTGCAGCAGCCAGCCTCTTAAAGCCGCTCCGCAACAAAGTGCGACTGATTGCGGGTCTCTATCTTGAAGTTTTATACCTTGTAGATATGAATGTCGACCGACGAGGTACATGCCGGCACATCTTTTTTGGGGGCCCCCGGTTTTCGATAGACCGACAACACCATTTAAGCAAACCTGGTCTGGCACACTGACTCAAACTAACTAGGAAGCGGTTTCGAGCAGCCATACTTGAGCGGTCCCCCGAACACTGCTGAAGCTGGAGGGCACTTGCAAACTCGTAAACGATGAAGATAAGTCGCTTTTCTAATGATTAGGTTTAGGTTACGCATCCACTACCTTACTATAGATACTAAAGCTGGCTGGCTGACGATGATGGCACAACCTCTAGAGATACACTAGAGAGAAACTTTGAAGAAGCAAAAAAGCTCCAGGGAGGAAGTTGGAAGCGTTATGCAAGCGGAACGATTATATTTTGGGTGAGAAAATTGATAACATTTGACGATTTTTGTTTTATGGCTTAACTTCTCGTGACCCCGCGTGTCGGCTGCATTGAAGATGATTATCTCGAACGCTAAATAACCTTTACTACTTTCTATCGGGTGATTTATGTTGATTATAAGCATACGAGTTCGTTTAACAGTACAACGCTCATACCACACGTAATGAATCCGATAAGTAGTTTTGGCGATGCTGATAATTAATAGCGTGCTCGAAAATAAAACTGAAAGTTAAGCCATTATATCGAACGTAATAAAATTATCAAAAGGAATTTACTCGTTCATTACGTACATCGTAGCATATAGAAACAAATATGGCTCCGGGTTTTGGAAATTCAAACCATCTTTAAAATAAGAATGAGACACGAAAGTTGATTACAGGATTACTGCATAGAAAACTTACACAAAACATTCTTATCAATTTTTTCATACCTTCATACCTACAGTCATGGCTTTACTCAAATTTATTATTTTTTTCCGAATATTACAAAAACATCATTTAGAATCCGGGCAGTTACAAACGCGTCAATGTTAGAATAAATTCGTTTGATCGATCAACGGGTAGTTTGTCTTCTTATACTTTTTATGTATGTGGACCAAACAAATTAATGAAAATTATTATGTATTTGGACCAAACAAATTTAAGAAAAAATCTACAGTTTATGAGTTTTCAAGTAGACAATGAAAGATTTTCGAGGTAATTGTGCAAAACTATGTTTACCATGACATTTTTCAGCGTTAATTTCTTATAAACACGTAAACTTAGATATCTGAAAAAAAAGGCAAGGTAGTCCTTTTTCATCACCAAAATAACGATGCCAAAATTTTGCATATCCTATCCTTAGGAATGTAGTAATCACCAAAATGAAGTGCCGGGACACTAAATGGTCATGGCTTTGGAAATCATCCTAAATTTGTGTTTCATATTCAGATCCGATGTTCATAAACTTAATTCTTTTGCAGAATTCATAACTTTATCATTCGAAATTCATATTTTAGATCAGATTATAAATAAAAAAAAAATGAAATAATGAATTCAGCCGCCACACACAGGGGAAAACGATGTAAAAAGGTTATCAAAATTGTTTACGCCAAAACGGAGCGTTTTAGACCCATAGTATCTTCGGGACATTTTACCTACATTGAAAGCACTTTAAACTACTATTTTTTCTTAGTTTATTCGATCTAACTCGTTTCAGTCTGTATATTTTTATTAAGTGTGTTCCACAAAACTGTTTGATTTTAAGTGACTCAAAACTCTTTCAAACATATCTTGCTTCAATAAGCTTGGCCTGAAAAGACATCGTTAAAATACTGAAAATTTTGATAAAAAAATATTTTATTATTTTGAACCCTTCTAACTTTTTTGGGTTAGCTTCTACGATGTTGACGTCTTCAATAAAATTGCTACATTTTTTACAATCTAAAAACTTGTCAAAGACATAAGTGCTCTAAAATGAAAAATACAAAAAATATTTTTTCTATCTCACTGCTAGGTGATTTAATCATTTTTATCAAAAGTTCATTTTAAAGTGCTTTCAATGTAGGTAAAATGTCCCGAAGATACTATGGGTCTAAAACGCTCCGTTTTGGCGTAAACAATTTTGATCACCTTTTTACATCGTTTTCCCCTGTGTGCGCCGACCGTGGCCTAGAGGACAGCGTTCAAGTCTTCTAAGCCAAAGGTCATGAGATCGAATCTCGGTCACGGCATACATAGTACTCTTTCTGTGGGTTGGTGGTTTTAGCATTAATAAGATTCTAGCCATTATATCCTTGAATGATGTACGCTTTAGTTTTAAGTAGAATTTAGATCTCTTCAAAGAAACATGAAGTTTCACTGAGATCCTATATGTGTGTGTTCGTTTCGTTTTTAATAGATTTAAACCTAAGACATCAAATATAAAATACTAAATTGAGGGCTCTGAAACCAAATTCAATTCTTGGCTCATATCGAAATATTGATGTGGAATACAAATTCAGAAATCGTATTTTTCCAGTTCAGAAAAAGTATTGAAACTCGGAAAAAGATCTAAAATTCAAATTTCATAATAAGTATCAAGGCCGTGCGAACGGGGGGGGGGGGGGGGGGGGGTTGTTGGTTGGGGTTTAACCGCCCCATGGAGATTTCCAGAGTAAAATTTACACCATAGTTATCGGGAAATTATTTGATCTTAAAACGTATTTAAAAATAAGTGTTAACAAGCAAGTCACAAATTTTTGCTCGCCCCCGCGCACAGTGGTTCAAATCCCCAAAAAGCCGGAAAAAAGTCAATTTTTCAAGTCAGCGACAACCAAATTTTTTGTGTTGGAATCGAATCTTCAATATTCTAGGAACGTTATGATGTATTTAGATATTTTCTAGGACCTTTTATACACCTTCTATGAAACAAACATGAACGACAACTTTAACACAAGAATTAAAAATTAGATTTTTTATTCTCAGGCCAAAGCAACATAAAAAAGCATATAAATCTTTAAAAATTTATAAATGTTTATATCGAAGTGATGTATTATAACCTTATTCACAGTTTGAAGATAAAAAACGTCCTTAATATCATGAACTAATAAAGTTTCGCTTGATTGAAAACCCAAAATTAGATGATAAAAAAATTTCTACTTACTCTATTTATTTTTCGGAAGCAAAAATAAAGCTTGCGCTGTCGATCGCCGTGATAAATTATACACCGTTGGATAGGTGGAAGCCTCATCAAAAACATATCTTAAAATCAGCTGCTAGTTTTTGCTATATTTTTAATACGAAGTCATTGAGTGGAACGCTGTTTTGTTTAAAAATGCAAATTTTAAAATATTTATACAGCGTAAACCAAGTATTGTTTGCTTCAATACATATGCAAATTGACCTTGAAACATCAGTTTTAATATTCATCCAACTAATATACAGGAATTTAGGAGCCCATACTTACTTTTAACATAAATATTCATAACTTATTGAAAAATATTCAATTTCCTAGTATAAAGCTCAAACCCCGTTTCAGTCGTTATTGAAAAAATAGCAAATTTTGAAAAAAAATCTTATTTAATATTTTTTTTCAACTTTCCGCCAATAATCTATAACAAAAAAGCTTTTAAATAATTTTTTTTCCACTTTTTTTTATTTTGAACCACTGTGCCGCGCCCGGCGGAATTTAGTCTTTTACAACCCTAGACATGAGACATTTTATTTCACGACACTATGTGTCGTTCAAGGATTGAAAATAATTTCTAATAGTAGATTTAGATTTGTTAGAGTTATAGAAGTTTTCTATGTGTTTACTTTTCTCCGTTTAACGAAGTTTTATGAAAGTTTAAAACCAAATTTGAATTTTAGATACAATATTTTGAAGCATAAATCTCATCGTTTTGCAGGTTTCAACAAATTTGTTAAAGAAATCTAGTTAACTTTCTGCAGTATTGTAAAAAATATTTATCCATAATGTTATTTATCCAAATTTTTAAAAATTGTTGAATTTTAATTTTTTTAGTTCAAGCATCATCATCATCAAAATTTTATTACCTAACTGAATGAAGAATAATAAACAAAATCAGAATCAGATTGTTTCCTAAATGTAGGTTTGATAGTTAGTCTGAAGACAATAATTGATTTCACTTAATACTGACACATTTTAAAATTCTATATCACCAAAACTGAATGTGATAGTCCAAATTTGACAATATTCGAGTATAGGACGCTAAAATCTACTAAATCAATCATTAAATCATAAGCACCAAAAGACTTCTTCCTTGAGTTATCAATTAAATTCTATTTATAAGTTTGTGTAATGGTAAGACGTGTATATTGAAAAAAAATCCTCCTTAAATGTCCAAAAACTTATCTCTTCAATCTTCATATTTTTTTTTAATTTCCAAATTATTTTACCGAATAATATAGTAGGTACAGTTTTTTTAATTTTTAAATAAATTTACCGAATTTTTTTTGTTTTTTAATTCTGAATTTGTGGTGTTCTAGAACATCACCTTTACTTATTTTTCCTAATCGAAAATTGAAATTTAAAATCACGAATATTTATTTTAAATTAAAAACACTACAGCGGAATTGTTCAATCAACCTTTCTGTTGAAAATGGAGAAAAGAAATGTAAATTAATATTAATAAAAGTTAAATAATTTTTAATATTTTCCTAACAATAATAATAGATTATTTTTTACCTGATCGAACATTTATTTTATAATTCATTTTTTTTGTCTTAATCTTTATTTTAAGATTATTTATTTCAAATTTATAACTAGACTGCTAAAATACAGAATTAATATTCAAAATTCAGATTAAGCTCACAAATAAGTTACAATTATCAAAATTACTGTTTCGTTAAGTAATTCAAATGGCAAAAGATCGCAGACTTATAATTTTAATAGATATTTCAATTTCAAATTTTCAAATTTTTCAGTGAGTCAGTTTTATTGAAGAAAAAAATACATCCAGAGGATTTTATTCAAGGAACTCATTTTTACGAAAAAAAGGAATATGTAATATACCGTAAAAATTAATAATATTATTATTGCAGTTTTATTAATAGTCTAATTCTTAACTAAAACTTGAATTTGATTCAAGATTACAAGTATCAGATTTGAACCGCAAATCTTCAATTAATAAATTTTACTTTTGATAAAAACAAATGTGACATACTTTCTGAATATTCACAAGTCAGTGCAAACTACAAGCTGCTGCTCGTTCTTTCCAAAATTGGGTGGAACTGGACGGCAAAAACGCCCAAGTCATAAGGTGGTTCATACCAGTTAAGTATTTTGGCGTTGAACGTTGCCTACACTCCTTTTTATCTGCGCCAAAAACACTGAACGTACCTAACTTTGTCTAATTTCGATACCGAAAAGAGAGAGAAACAGACAAAAACGCAAGCGCCTGCGTAAATTTTCTGGATTTTTCTTTTAGTTTTATATTTATCATATTTGTGTAAAGTATTCCAGCCTAAATATAATGACACCACTAGCATCGGTATAAAAATTCCATTCGGATGAAAATAAATTAATTACGGAAATCTTGCGTGAATATACTCAAAATCCAGTGCAAAGTTGTATTTAAGTGCAAAAAAATCTGAAAAATTGAAAATTGACAAAAAGTTTGAAAAACAGCTACTTACGAAAAAATTCGTCAAAAGTTATGTGTTTCGTATTTTCTAAAGATGCAAAAATGTACCAAATTATGTCAACTTTTAAATCCTCTTTTCAAAATTTATCTGGTATGAGCATTTCATAGCTGATCTATAGTCATTTTTCCGAAGCATGTTTTTTTGGGATATAAATCTTGTAAAAATCGCTTGAGAAACAAGAGAGATATATTGGTTTTAAGCGGGGTCTGATTGAGGAGTTTTTTTTTACCATGGCCTTTCAGACAAAGTGCATCCATAAAAAATAATGATGCATACTTAAAGATTTCAAGAATTCATTGAGGGTCCCCAAAGTTTTTTTGTTTCGGATGCACCCGAATAGCCGCCAAACTTTCAAAAGTGTCATATTGACACTCAAGAGCGGATTAGGGTTAAAAAACCTAGGAAAAGATTTTTTTCAGGTGTTTCCTTTTCTCGAATTTGGTTTTATAATTCCTGGGTTTTGATCAAATTCGTCCGGATATCGGGTCAAAAATGCCTGGATTTAACCAGCATTTGAAAAAAATTGTCTGTATTTGCACAGCCCGTATACATGCGGAAAAAATCTGACAACCTTAATTTATCTATCACTTGTTCTTAAATTCCTGGTGGTGTTCGGGACCCAAAACAGCAACATCACGACGGTCCTCCTGCGAGATAGTGGGGTTAGCTGCGGGCCTTGCGAGCCTGTGACTACAAAAAAACATAAGCAACGAACAACGAACAACAAATTTCGGATGGAAATCGGCAAAGACCCACGCGACGAAAAGGGACTAGCGATTGGAAATTTGGAACATGGAACTGCCGATCTCTAAATTTTGTGGGCAGTACCCACGTGCTCTCCAACGAATTGAAGAGCCGCAAATTCGACATCGTAGCGCTGCAGGAGGTATGCTGGAAGGGCTCCACGGTACGAACGTACCCAGATGGTCGTGCCATCTATCAGAGCTGCGGCAACACATACGAGCTTGGAACAGCTTTTATAGTGATGGGAAAGATGCAAAAGCGCGTGATCGGGTGGTGGCCGATCAACTCACGAATGTGCCGGTTGAGGATCAAGGGCCGGTTCTTCAACATCAGCATCATCAACGTGCACAGCCCTCACCTCGGAAGTACCGGTGACGACAAAGACGAATTCTACGCGCAGCTGGAGCGTGAATACGACCGTTGCCCAAAACATGATATCAAGATCGTCATCGGGGATTTCAATGCTCAGGTCGGCCAGGAGGAGGAATTCAAACCGACAATTGGAAGGTTCAGTGCACACCAGCTGACCAACGAAAACGGCCTCAGACTTATTGATTTCGCCGCCTCCAAACGAATGGCCGTACGTAGTACCTTTTTTCAGCACCGCCTCCCACACAAGTACACCTGGAGATCACCGTACCAAACGCAATCACAGATCGACCACGTTTTGATTGACAGCCGGCACTTCTCGGACATCATCGACGTCAGATCCTGTCGGGGCGCCAACATCGAGTCGGACCATTACCTGGTGATGGTGAAGATGCGCCCAAAACTCTCCGTAGTGAACAACACGCGAAACCGGCGCCCGCCTCGGTTAAATATCGCGCGACTGAAGCAACCTGAGGTCGCGGCAGACTACGCGCAATCGGTCGAAGCAGCGCTGCCGGCAGAGGGCGAGCTTGACGAAGCCCCTCTCGAGGACTGTTGGGATACCATCAAAACAGCCATCAACAGTGCTGCGGAAAACGTCATCGGTTATGTGAAGCGATCTCGACGGAACGACTGGTTCGACGAGGAGTGTAGGAGGGTGATGGACGAAGAGAATGTCGCGCGGGCGGCAGTAGTGCAGAGAGGCACCCGTCGAAATGTGGAAAATCACCGACAGCGGAAGAGGCAGCGAGTCCGACTTTTCCAGGAGAAAAAGCGCCGCCTGGAGGAGGAGGAGCTCGAGGAGCTGGAGCAGCTGCATCGTTCCCAAGAAACACGAAAGTTCTATCAGAAACTCAACGCATCCCGCAAAGGCTTCGTGCCGCAAGCCGAAATGTGCCGGGATAAGGACGGGGGTATCCTGACGGACAATCGTGAGGTGATGAAAAGGTGGAAGCAGCACTTCGATGAACACCTGAACGGCGCACATGCAGGAGATCAAGACGGGGGGGGAAGGTACATCGCCGGCGTAGCCAACGACGAAGACGAGCCACTCCCAACGATGAGTGAAGTTAAGGAAGCCATTCGCCAGCTGAATAGAAACAAGTCAGCTGGGAAGGATGGCATCGCAGCCGAACTCATCAAAATGGGCCCGGACAGGTTGGCCGATTGCCTACACCGGTTGATAATCCGGATCTGGGACATAGAATAGCTACCGGAGGAGTGGAAGGAGGGGGTAATATGCCCCATCTACAAGAAGGGCGACAAATTGGACTGTGAGAACTACCGAGCGATCACTGTCCTCAATGCCGCCTACAAAGTGTTGTCCCGAATCCTACTCCGCCGCCTCACGCCACAAGCAAACAGATTCGTGGGAAGTCATCAGGCCGGCTTTATAGAGGGACGGTCTACGACGGACCAGATATTCACATTACGGCAAATCCTCCAAAAATGCCGCGAACACCAAGTCCCTATGCACCATCTATTCATCGACTTCAAAGCCGCATACGACACGATCGACCGTAACGAGCTATGGAAAATCATGGACGAGAACGGCTTTTCCGGGAAGCTGATCAGACTGATCAAGGCGACGATGGATGGAACGCAGTGCTGTGTGCGGATTTCGGGTGAATTGTCGAGTTCATTCGAATCTCGCAGGGGGCTTCGACAAGGTGATGGTCTATCCTGCATGATGTTCAACGTGGCGCTAGAAGGTGTTATTCGACGAGCGGTGGGCGAAATGCGGGGCACGATTTTCAACAGATCCAGTCAACTTATCTGCTTTGCCGATGACATTGATATAGTCGGCAGATCATCTGCGGCGGTGGAGGAGATCTACCGCAAACTGAAACGCGAAGCAGGAAGGATTTCGTTGATGATTAATACGTCCAAGACGAAGTACATGCTGGCCTGCGGATCCGAGACCGACCGAACCCGCTTGTCCAGTAATAACAAGGTCACGATCGACGGCGACGAGCTGGAGATAGTCGAAGACTTTGTCTATCTCGGCTCACTGGTGACCGCAGACAATGACACCAGCCGTGAGATCCGGAGGCGAATTATCAGCGGAAGTCGTGCCTACTATGGACTCCACAAGCAACTGCGGTCGAGAAGACTTAGCCCTCGCACGAAGTGTAACCTGTATACGACGCTTATTAGACCGGTTGTTCTCTACGGGCACGAGACATGGATATTGCTCGAGGAGGACCTGCGTACACTCGGAGTATTCGAGCGACGAGTGTTAAGAACCATCTTTGGCGGCGTACAGGAGAACGGAATGTGGAGGCGAAGGATGAACCACGAGCTCGCGCGACTCTACGGCGAACCCAGTATCCAGAAGGTGGTGAAGGCTGGCCGGATACGCTGGGCGGGACATGTTGCGAGAATGCCGGATGACTGTCCTGCAAAACAGGTGTTCGCCACGAATCCGGTAGGAACAAGACGAGCGGGGGCGCAACGAGCGAGGTGGTTAGACCAAGTGGAGCGTGATCTGGCGAACGTGGGGTGTCCGAGAAATTGGAGAACGGTTGCCATGGACCGAGTGAATTATAGGAATTATGTTCGTCAAGTTATGTCGTAAGACGGAATACTATGTAAATAAAAATTGTTCTTAAATTCACTTGAGTTGCTTAAATAAACCTTCTTGAAAATTGTTGATTCATGGAGCTAAACAAATACAATTTTTTTATGGAAAATTCAATTTGAAATAACAAAGGGGAAAGATGAGATAGAAATATTTTTTAAATCTTCTATTCCATCTCTAGGATGATTCAAGTATCAACTTGTTCATGAATGTTGCTCACAGAAACATTTTTGTATACACAATATGGAATAATCTTGTGCTTTTACATGTTTAAACCTGCATATAATTGGAACAAGCAATTTCTACTAAATTTACGTGACTTATGACGTAATTTAAATTCCCGAAAGGAAAAAAATGCCATTTTGAATTTTCATGACAATAACAATGAAACCGTTCCGGCTCATAATTGCTTTTTAATTTTTAAATCATTATTTCATCAATTTGTATCCATCAGCCTTATAAGAAAGCATGACAATGATTAAGGAGATATTCCTAGTGGTTTACCTACTCGAAATTCACATGCTGCCGATTTGAAACAGAATTTTCTTCTCGCATCAAAACGAATTTGCGCCGTTTGGCACTTTTTTGTGAAACGATCCTGCAATAGGGTGTATCTGAATTTTCTAATGAGTTTCGTTAATACTTTTTGGATGGCTGATTTTGAAAATGTTATTCCTTTTTTTTAATCTAGAATTTTTTTTTTGAATAATATTACTTCTTGTTTGTTCGCTGTACATTAAAATATCCTTAGCAAAATGATGGACTGTATGAAGGGGTAATGATGAACCAAACAAAAAAAGGGTTACCGATTGCCGAGGTGTTTGACGAATTGATACACTAAAAAAACTCTCCACATGAGCACTACGTGAAAATGTACATGTATTTGTGCCACCATGAAAATCACATGAAACCTAAAGTAGCAAGCAGAATTCACGTAATTTTCATACAAGTTCTAAATATATGAAAATAAACGTAGATCGAATGTGAAAAAAGATACGTTGTGCTATATGTGATTCACGTAAATTTTATTGTAATATAAACGTAGATGGTTTTTTTTTTTGGATCTTACAAATGTTTAGATTTTCCAGGACATTTTATTAGTTCTAATACACGATGCATTTTCATTTTCAATTCAAACTTTGTAAACTTCACTTCACATACCTAATGCATAATGTCCTAAAGAAGTGGCGTATGAATTGCGTAGATAGTGATAGCCTGATCATCCTAGTTGCCCCGATTACGAATTCTGTTAAAATAACTAAATATGTAAATATCGAATACACAATAAAATTTTAATTAATATTCACGAAAAATCAGCTTCTCCACAACCTAGAATTTCTCCTTCTGATAGCACCAACTATTGGATCCGCGCCATATTGAGTACTGTATTCTGTCGCATAGACAAGTTATTCAGAGCTACGTGAACGAAACATACTATGCACCAAATCCCTTTGTACCTACTTGGCAAAATACTGGATTTTCACGCAAATCGAAAATGCCTTTGTTTTGACAGCTAACAGACACGTGAATTTCACGTGCGGTACAAGTGAATTTTTATAAGCTTCTCAGTAGTTCACTTAGTCGAGGAAAAATTCAATTTTGAAGAATAAATCTTTCTATAAATATTTGAGACCCTTTCTTCTTTTCAGCGGGGAAAAAGAAAGGAAAGGGTGTCTCCCAAGCATTTTTTTATAATTTCTCGAGAATTATTCGAAAAAATCTAACCAAATAAAGCATGGAAACGTATTTGTATGCAAAACATGATTCTATGATGGTTTGAAACCTGTCTTTTCTGCTGATAGAAAGGATGGATTCGCCCCAATACATTTTTTTAATGACTCGAGGCATGGACATAGGCACAGGGAAGGGGGGGTTGATGTTTAAACTCCATCCACCTCCCCCCTCCTTTCATAGATGTTCAGAAAAAGCAAGTGAGGTTTTCAAATCTTCACTCAAAATATTAAATTCTACCTATCATATTTTAATAATTGAGTAATGTTATTGAAGGAAATCTTCTTTCAAAACTGATGCTAAATTCTCTAAAGCTGATCCTAAGTTCAGAATTCTTCTTCAAATTCTTAAAATTTGCTCACTTGTTGATAGAATTCATTTCTGAAAATTAAATTAAAAATGATATCAAACCCATTTCGGAGGTTCTGGTTTCATATTTTCAAAGTCAAAATTGTTTTTCTAAAGCTTAGTTCTTTTAGAAATGGGGCAATTTCTTTTGCTGATAGCTCATTAAGTAGTAATTGGACATTCAAACTTTTGACAACTTTTTGTTGCCTGTGAAAAGTACTATCCGACCTATTTTTTTTTTAATTTAAAACTTAACTGATTTTTGAAATATTGATGATGCAAGAGAAAATGAAAAAATATAATTTTGAGCAGTTTCAATCAATATTCATCATTTTTAAATTGATAGCTGACAAAACTGTTGATTACTCAATGAACTACAATACTGTGTGTGGATATTGGAAAAGTATGCAAACAATGTCAAAAATGTTCACAAAGTTCAAATCATGCGTTGAAGTGACACATGATCGACAACTACGGTTAAGGGTCATCAGAGAAGTCAAGTCTCATACTAAAATTTTTATTTTTTTTAATAAGCGAGAAACTAAGTGTTGATAACTGAAATGTCCTACAAATTTTTCTGTGATAAGCTACAAGTGTTGCCTAGTGATGAGTCATTCAAACCTAACCTCAAACAACAAATTTTTGCTAATTCCAGAGCTTGTAGCCGGTACCGAGGCAATGAGACAAGTGATTTCTGATGGACGACAAAACATATGGAAAACCTTATTTCAAACAAATTGCAGCGTTTGAATCCTTTAGCATTCCTACTCGCGGCAAGGTCCCTAGCAGTTTGAAGCATTCCATTCAAAATTTTAGTCATAGTTTTAAAAACTTATGTGTAATTTCAATATTTAGCAAATAATAATATCGAGTATGAATAAAAGAAATTACGAATCATCCTGAGTTTTTGATTCATATTTTGATTCGATGCTCTTTAACGTTATTTGTATAAAGAATTCAAATATAACATAGCTTCAAAATTTCGATCCAGGATCAGAAAATCAGAATCAGGTTCATCATTTCAAAATTTTATATCAATTCAAATTCAATTATTGGATGCAGAATAAATAATTGAAATAGTGAGCCCAGGTTGAAACCCCAAAATATCAGAATTTAAATTCATGATTTAAGGCTTTGACACAAATTTCAGTTCTTAGTACATTTTTTAAATAAACGTTAAGTATTGCAATTAACTCTATTTATAACTCTGATTTGGAATTTATATTAAGAAATCGCGTTTTTACATTTTTAAAATAATACTGCAATTTGGAAACAGATTTATAATTCAAATATTGAATTCAAGGTTCAGAATTCAGATGCAGAATAACTGATTCAGCTCGTGAAAAATTTTTCAAATCAATAAAAAAATATCAAGAAAGTATTTCGTTGAGGATGTCAATCTCAAAAGATCGCAAAATTGTTGATTAAATTTTAAAATTTAGATTTTTAAATCAATGTCACAATTCAGCTGAAAATTTCAAATATAATGAACATTTTGAGTTTATTCTACAAATTTTACAATTCTACAAATGCAAAGTCAAATTATCTATATAATTTTAGTTATGGTCTATGGAATTGATTTTTTGTTAATAAAATATTAACTGATAAAAAAACTTGTATTTTCAACGCAGGGAATTAGATATTTTCTTAATGTATTGTGCACTTTTTATTTTCTTCTCAAAAGCCAAGTTTCAAATTAAAGTTTTCGATTTGGATCAAGTTAGCAACAGAATTCAAAACTTTTATTATACCATTGAAAGTTTGGTGCAATTTTATTGATGGTTTGAATTATTGAATTTGCTCAAGAGTGTATAGGTTATGCTTTTTCCTTTCAGCTTAATTTTTTTGTAAGAAATCAAAGATTTTCTTAAAACATACTTGTTCGATGCTCAAAATCTACCAGATTCTAGAAATATTTCAATTATTTTAACCATCTCTGAAATTAAGTTTCAATAATGAGACTGAGGCTTTCAATGTATGTTCAAATATAGCTAGCCATTTAAAAGATCGTAGGGCATATTTTCATAAATTACTATTTAATATGAGGAAATATAAGCGTAAAACCCTTCATACTTTCTAAAGTTTTTTTTTATTCGTGCATTGTTTGTGCAAAAATATTATAGAAAAAATCAGTCGCCAAGTGAGTCGCGTAGTGAGAAGAAGGTGAGGAGAACGTCATCTATAATTTTCTAATTACTCAAGATCTGTGTGCAGGAAATATTTCTCTGATACTGAAAAGCCCCCTTTTTCTTCCAAAAATAAATTATTTCAGATCATTTGAACATTAAAGGATTGAAGCTTTGAAGGATAAAAATATTTCAAAATCGAAAGTCAAATTCGTAAATCTTTGAGGAAATCACAATTCATCATAACGATTCAACTATTTGAATAGTCACTTCTTCACTCAATTGTGAAAAATCCTAAACTGGCTCATTTCCTTAACCACACCCTTGAATCTCTCTCGTTTAAAGAAAAAAAATTCACAGACTCACAAATCCAAAAACTGATCGTAAACCATGATCGCTGGGTCACTGCAAACAGAACGCTGTTATAAAACAATCCATTCATGAGGAGGAGAGCAGAGAGAAAAAAAATCCCAAAGTTGGTCACATCTATTATAAAACCATCATACAGCAAACGCCATCCGTTCCCCCCATTTAAAAAACCTTTCACCAACTCCTAGGTTCGAGCAACGACAACAACAGAAAAAAGCAGTTTTAATTTTGGCAGTTGACTTCAACCCTAATGGATGAAAGCTGTTCACTGCTATTCACTGCTGCCTGCTTTCATGATGACGGAACGCGTGTCTGTGAATGATGCATAATTTCCATACAAATTGAGAAAAAAAAATGCAGAAAAAGTGTAAACCTGATACTCACATGTGAACTTTCATATCGTTTTTTTTGCCTTCTGTATTTTTTTCTACCATTTTTTGGAGCCGGTCTTTGCCGGGGGCCTAGCTGTGAGGATCAGCTTTTGTCTTTCTGTGTCATGAGCGCATAATATTTGGGTGACTACTACTGACTTACTGACTTACAAAAATCTAGTTGGGAGGAGGGTGTCAGAGTTGAAACAAACAAAAAATCAAGCTATAATCGAGTTGGTCGAACGATGGTGCCAGATGAATGTGGGACTCCTATTTTGGACCGGATAACGTTGAGGATTGCCAAATATTTAGTTTTATGGGTTAGCTTCACCTCAGTTTTTTTTTTCAGAGTTTCAATCCCAATTACATAGGAATGGACATGAGAGTGATTGTTTTTCATCATGAACGAAGTTTTTTAGATTTTTTTAGCTTTTCATTTAAGTTTGGGGCTTGTTGTTTAGAATCGAGAATTCAGATTGATCTAAATTTCAAACATATGAACAGTAAAATGATTCTACATTGACTTGGAACCTCGTTAATCACACTTGTCGAACGTGATGGCATGTTGTGGACCATTCATCATTCCCTATGACATTGAAGCATCACTAGAAGTGAGCCTAAAATGGCTAAGTAACGTTGCTACTAACCCACCTCCAAACAATCTATTCCCCCAACTAGTTAAAGGCTACCTCCTACCTACTACATAAATAAACCCGTCGATTATGTGACTCTCAAGAACAACCAACTAACACTTCGCTCTGTTCGTGACGGCTGCGTCATGGCTACCAGTTTTCTGTAACTTATGCTTACACGCATAACCTAAAATGTTTTCGGGTTAATATCTGAATGGTGTTTACGATGCGAAGAGCTTGTGAGCGCCTCCATGATTTTAGTATTTTTTTTCTTCTTTTCTGTTTCTACGAAAGAAGATACCTAAATACACCGGAAAAGGGGGTAGCAAATAACGCGAGTTGAAAAAAAAAATGTTAGGGGTAGAAACAGCAACAGACTTTACGGTGGATTAGACACGCACACCGGTCAACATAAACGTTCATGAAATATGAAACTTATCCGTACATGGTAACTTGTTTGTGAAGTTACTTATCACGTTAAGAATCTACTGAAAAAAAAACAATTTGTGGATTGATGCTGTTGATAATTCTCTGAGAATAAACTATTCAACGAAAAATCCATCCAACAGTTAAATCAGTAGAAATATAAATCAGTTAAATATATAGTGACTGGCACAAAAAAAAACTATTCTATTTAAAATCTTAAAATTTCGACAATTTCAGTTTTTCAAAATCTTAGGAAAGTCCGGTCCAGCCCGGTTGTCTGGATTTCTTTGGAAAAAGCCTGAATTTTGCCCGGATTAAATCACTTTCTTTGTAAATCAAACAAAAAAAAACTCAAATTGAGTTACTGTATTTTCTGCGTGTCAGGACAAAAAAGCATAAATGAAAGGGTGCTTTGATTGTGATTTATGAAATTTCATGGGGCATTGTATGCCGTCGGTGAATGTCGACTTCAACGTCAAGATGCTCATGAACGTTTGTGACGTAGCAATCAAAACGTTGAAAAAAATGATTCTCACACTCGTGCAAGGGTACTCTTGTCCTCACCTATACATAAACCACATAGATCCGTTACAACTATGGTCGATGTTTACTCTTGGGCTCGAACTCACGGACATCGGCTCAGGAAGCAACTGACTTGCCAACTGTGCTATATCACAAGCCCTATTGCCTTTTTCATTTTTCAATTCCAAAAAAGAATTATATAGACCAGTTTAAGCTTAGCTTATCCTGTTGACTACTCATATCCACCTCAAATCATTGAACCCGAAATGCTTCTCTAACATTGTTTTCCTTATGTTATTATTTTTTGATTATTTGAAACAAAAAATATATTGAATACATTTCGAGCTCCATGATCGTTGCCGTGGCTAAGTAGAACGAGTTCCACATCGTCATTGGTTGCTACTCCGTGATTGATCGTGGCCATCAAATTTGTGCAAGGGTCAAATTAATGCAGCGTGGGATTAGCAATTCATTCTCAATGCACAAAACTCATGCTCTCCCTTTGAAAAATGATAAATAACGACGCCGGCCACGTCCTAGTAGTCAATGAGGGATGAAGGAAGGATTTTAAGTAAGCTACTTTTTAGGATCAACCATAAATCTGTTATTCCAGTTGTCTTCAAAAGCTTGTTTTAAAAAACTCTGAAACAATGGTAATTCAGTATCACCAGCTATAGAAATCGTCTATACGTCTGCAAATCTATATTCAAGTATCTCAGGAGAGGTTTTGTTAGCAAGGGAGAGGTTTCTTTCAGGAGCAATTTTTGGAAAATGGTGCGATCTTCGTTTTACCTACACCTCCTATGCTCCTATACATTTCCTGAGAAATCTCCTATTGATACGTACGGACTACGCTGTGTTATTAATTTGAATATCCAAAAACAATTATCAACACTCAAATAATTAGAATAGCAACCATTAAAATTTCTCACAAGCTAGCTGTTTCTCTCATTATAATCTCTATAACATCATTGATTTTCAAAACGATAACAATGTCAAAAAACATTTTTAGTTGAACGTCACATTTATAAGATGATGAAAAAGATGTATTGAAGTCAATTTCTAAATTGCTATTTATTTAATAATATATTAAAATATGTTTTATTTCTTAGGAAAATGGGTTTTAAATGTAAGTTGTCTAGTAACATGGGAGAAATAATATCCTGAAATGTAATTCTGACAACAATAAATTGAAAAATGTTCATGAAGGTTCTCTGTCCTCAAAAAACTTATAGAATTTTTTTACGCAAAAAAGTTCAAATACTACCTGGTTTACATCCAGTTTTTTAAATAATAATAGATCTGCATAAATAAAACAGTTTAATGCGGAATTATAATATTTAAAAATTTAAAATTGCACACAATTTCAACAGGGATACATCCCTTGTGAAATGTTTCGTAACTTGTTAAGAATCATGGTAGGGTAGGTGTACCCTCCTCCGTCGTATCCCTCTTATTCGTCTTAATTCATGAATGCATGTTTTAGAACCGAAAAATCACTTTCCACTTTAATAGACTACTTCACATGATAAACTTACGCCTGTGAATTTATTTTCTATCACAAATTTGTCACTTTTAAAACTATTTTTTGAGATATTTGATTTCGAAATCTCGAAGTGAAATTAATTATTGGCACACTCCGCCATATTGAAAGACGAACTTAGTGATCCCCCCAACGTGTTTCTTTGTTTTAACGCTATCTGTCAATGCATATAACAATCAAAATCATCAAATTCAACAGAAAAGTGTTGAAATAAAATTAGAAAAATGATTTCAAACTAATCTGAACTATATAAATTTGTCAATATTCGATTGAAATCGAATCGCTCGGCCCCCATAATTCGTCGTAATTTTGCGACAGGAGTAGGAAACCGTTTTGCAAGAATTGGAATTAGACCGGTTCATTTTTACTATTTTTTGCTGACCACAGTCGGACTCATAGAGAATGAACATAATTGATTTCTAAGTAATCACAACACAATAAAGTAATTTCGAAGCTAGTAACTAGATGCGCTGGGAGATAAGTGCAAAAAGTCTTTTTATATAAATAAATTACTTGAATGTATTCAGCATAGCTTATAATGCATGGTTTTAAATGAACAAAGAATTGATGGCTTTTTTAGCTAAGTGGTTGGTGTTTTACAAATTATTTACTACCAGTACCGTGCATAATTTAATAGACGTTTGAGTGCACGCAAGAATATCTCCAACTTTACACATTTCTAACGTTAAACTTCAAAGACATTGTTTCTTCATAATTTTATATTTTAAGATTTGATTATTTTTGGTTCGATTATCTGATGACACTAAACCTCTCTCAAATATTTGAAACATTAGATACATCAATTATATGAAAATAAGACTTTTTCAACTTCTTTCATTCAAACTGCTATATCTTGCATACGACCAAACGCTTTGCTCTACAGAATGTTCACTTCCCAGATCCTTGAAAACTAAAACTTAAACTTCTCCAGTTTTCAGAAATTCTCTAAATGGGAATCAATAACTACTCGTGAAAAAAAAATCAATTCCTGGACCGATAACCTGATTTCTATTGAATTTTGACGATGCATGGAAAACCGATGCAAAAAACTTCCGTTGAAGTTCAAAATGACAAGAGAATTTAGATGAATGAATAATAAAAAACTTTGAAATAAGAGTTCACGAGTCTCTGGTTTGGATCTCAATACAAGTTTGGATAATAAAAATCGGAAGATATGATTTTTTGTACATAAAGTCGTTCAAAATAAAACAAAATCGAACCCCTTTTTTATGCTGATTCCTACCATATAAGTTTTAAAAATTGACTCATGTTTACTTCATATTTTGTAAATTCTCAGTGAATTTTCAACAAAAGATGTTTTGTCATTTTTGACATATTACAGTTTGAATGAAAAAGTCGAAAAGTTTTATCGCTCGTAAAAAAACTCGAATAGATGAGCTGAACCAGTCTAATGCGCATTACACGCATCAACGTGGAGTTGCTTTGTTTCGATATCCTTCGCCAGGGTTCCCACATGTATAAGAATACACATGTTGACAAAACGCAAATGTGATTCTGCCTCTCCTCAAATGTCTTACTATTCAGTCTCATTACGTAGAAAAACATATAGTTCTATTAAAAATGTTGACGTTCTTTAAATATGGGTAGTTTCTGTGTAAATTTGTGCATTGTAATTTGTGTTAAATGTCTGTATGAATGTTATGAAATTTTATCTTACAGACAAATCCTGGATCATGGCAGCCCTGTCCGTTGGAGAGTGTGTTGGTAGAAAATACATTTGCAGGGTGGATTCAATTTGTAAGGTCTAATATTGTGCTGCCTGCAATTGCCTTAGCCAAGCAATGGTACCTAGATACAATAATGCTACCTTGAGATTTCTTGGCAAGACCATTTTATTGCGACTTAGAGCTCATTCGAACTTTGCCGTTATTCTGCGCGGTTGATCCGTGCATAGTAAATAATAGCATTCGCATTAACCGCAACCGCAAAATTTCAAATCTATACCTCATGAGGGAGGAATAGTTTGAGACAATTTCGGTATAATTGAATAGAAGGTATAATATTTTGCTGCCTGCAGATGCATTAGCCAAGCAATGGTAGACCTGTTTACAATAAAGCTATCCTAGTTTAATGGCTTATTGCGACTGGTTACTTGAAAGAACTTCTGTTGTTATCGTGTGCGGTTGATCCGTTCGATGAAAGCTAATGCCAATTGCATGAACCGCAACCGCAAAATTTTAAATGTATTTCTGAAGAGGGTGGAATAAATTGAGACAATTTCGGTGTCCTTGTACGACGGAATTAGGAACCTGGTACGACAATAAAGGAACTTGAATGAGGAAAATAAATCATAAATTGACTAAATAGTACGTAATGAATTGATCTATTTCCTTCATAGTTTCATAAAACAGTATTAGAAATATAGTCCAATTACTAAACATTAGTTTTAAAACAACGTGGAAGGCAATTCTATTGAAATAATGAAAAAAGCTTCCTTAAGCCGTTGTCTTAGGGTCCTCTACCCTACTGCTATATTTTGTTAGAAGAAATTTGTCGAAATCATGAGAAATTTTTTAAATCTAATGAATAGAAATCATAGAAAACACTTAGATGAATTGGAATTCCCAAGATTGGCTCGCAGGACGTTGTACCAGTACTGGCTGCAACGAATCATCAGAATTTACTTCTACATTTTTGCACAACTGTAGTTGAAAAACCACACCTTAACATGCTAATGCCACTTTAGTTATATGCACTACAATTCATTTATAACGTTTAACGAATTTTCGGCTATTTGAACTATTATTTTGGTAAATTTTCACGGAGCACGAAAAAATGACGTCCGATGTTAAAAAATGATGGCCAATTCTATCGGAATTATATAGATCAGTTTAATATAAATAACCATGACTGGTGTCATGGCCGTCATGATGGGGGTCCAAAAAATGTCAAGCAATTTTATTCTTCTTAACACTCAAAATTTTATATTCTTATCCATATTTTTATGAACAACTAAAGTGAATTAAGAGTAACAATCTCGACTAAGAAACAAGGGTAAAACCTCGAAATTTTAACCCAGGTCCACAATTTACTGCAGATTTGCAAAAAAATTCTCATTTGTTGATAGATGTTTGAAGACTGTACTCGAAAAATCCTATCAAAAGCTATTCACAAAATAAATTGATGCATTAATTTTGGGGTCCTTAGTCTAGAATATCGAATTTTCAATAAGATTAAACTCAAGGTTGCCTGATATCCCGGATTTTGCCCGAATGATTTTACTTTATTTGCACAATCAAAGATAAACTTAAATTGCGTGATAAATATTATGTATTTTGCGTCCAAATCAATTTTTTTATCCAAATATACTGGCTGATGTGTTTCGATAAAAAAAAACAACTTTTCAAGTTTTTTTTTCTTGATTTTCATTGAAGAATTCCGAAATTTGCCTTGACTATGCCCAGATTTTGGGTTGTAGTCTTAGAAACCAATTGCCCGGATTTTGCAAGGTTTTTGGATAATTTAGCCCGGATTTTCCCTGTCCGGATAAGCGCGGAAAAAATCAGGTGAGCTTAGGTTTGAATCATTTTCAATGTTACAGTTTTATTTATTTTTTCTTAATTTGTTGCCTGTGACCGGATTGTTTAATTTTTATACAGTTTATAATTCTTGTTTTTCTGTTTGGTTCATCATTGGGATGAAATCCTGATTCGAATCTTGGTTTTGCATTTAAAACTTAAATGAGATTCATTTTTCATGTTCGAAACTCATTATTCAGAAATACTGAAAGAAAATATTTCTTTTTTTAATACATACTATTAAGTTATTAAAAATACTGCTTTGAGGCGTAAAAGTCCATTAAATTATTGATTACAAGTATTTAGCTTATGATTAAGTTTTCAAATAGATTTTCAAAATTGAAGTTTTCATCCATTCTCAAAGCTAATTCAAGTTTGAAAAGCTGACAAACTTTAATTTTAAATTCTCATTTCTTAGTTATTCGAATTTTGTATTCGAATTTCTGTGTTCGTAAACTTTTCAACACGCAATGTATTGATTAAGCTTTCCAGATTTTTTCAGTACGTATTCAGGCCGGGAAATTCCGGGCACTGGGTTTCTAAATTTTCAACTCATTACCGATTAATAATGGATAATAGGTATTTTCCATAAACAATCAAGAGAAAAGCTGAAAAATAAACACACGAAAAATGATTTTTACCAAAGTAGGTACATCAGCGGTGTTCAAATGTTATCTCACAACTCCAAAAAAGCATACTTATTTATTTAGCTAAAACAAGTTGAAAATTTGGAATTTCGTAAAAATTGTGAATAGTCCGGGAAAGATCGGGCCTTTTTCTTCGGTATCCGGGCAACCGATTTCCATTTTTTTTCTGTCAAAATCCGTCCAAGCCCGAATAAAACCGGGCAATCTGGAATGCTTATGAGGTATCTTTACTCAGATACATTAAAATTATTGTTTTGAATTCAAATAAATGAAATAGAATTGAGGTGGTTTTTCTTACATTTTTTATTATTAAGCGTCAAAGTTGTAAATATTTTTCGAAATGGTTGATAAATTCAAAAACCATTTTGGAAATTATAAAGGAAGATTTTTTATAGAGGGCATAAAAGTGATTCAAGGTCTTAAAATAAAATTTTTATTGAGGGTTACGTTGTTTTATTACAAATCAGAGGATTTCGAAGAACTACTTTTTTTGTTACTGATAAACTTTGATTTTCCAGTTCAACTTTTGTTTTCGGTTGATTCAAAAATATACACGCTTTTTGGAAATGAATAATTTGATTTCCTTTATTTGTTGATTTAAAACAAAACTGATTCTTTGCATTTAGGGTTATTGATAAATTAAATCTTGATCTCTATGCTGATGATTCGAAAACAGTGAAAAGCAAGAAATTGTATAATGAGGCTTCAAAAAACCCAATTTTGCCATTTGGTCCTTCTTCTGGAACTATGAACATCGATGTGCCATTATTGGTTTAGCACTATTTTTTGAATATTTTACATAAAAATATATATAATATTTGGCGCAGCCTTATATCCAAAGAGCCGCATATGGTATAGTAAGGTTGCCAGATTTCCTGGTTTTATCTGGAATTGCCCGGATATTCAATATAAAAATGGGAACAGTCCGGCCCGGCCCAGTTGCTCAGATTTCATTTAAAATTGCCCGGATTTTGCCCGGATTTATTCACTTTATTTGGCAAATCATACAAAAAAACTGTTGTGTTGTAATTTGTTTTTTATTTATACACTCAAAACAAAGAAAGTTTCACAAAAATAATCATGAAAGGTTGATTGGAAGCCTTAAAAACTATTTCAAATCTGTCGATGTATATTGATTTAAAAAAATCAATTTTTTTCTTGATTTTTGTTGATTAATTTCTGGGTTTTTACAAAATTTGTCTGGATATTGCCCGAAGTTTTGGTCGTTAATTTGAAATAAAATGCCCGGATTTGTCCGGCCCGGATACGTGCTGAATCAAATTCTGGCAACCTTATGATATATTGTGCAGCACACAGTTAGTAGAAGTCAAATTTTGCTGTTTGGGCCATCTAGAAATACAATATTTTTCAATATTATGAGCATATCAATACTCATCACATATAAACTTCGGACCAAACAAATTTCATGTTATAGGTTAAGGTATTGCCACCATTATTCCCGTCCTACTTCTCCTGAATAATGAAATGTTTCGGGGTAAAATATGGTGTGCGTTAATAAGTTTTCCTCGCAAAAATGCTCTTCGCTCTGTTCAACATCTGTAAGTTTTCTCCCAACTTTTCTATCCATCTTTATTAATTTTTTATTCTTATATTCCTTCTTGAAGACTATACATTTTCACCGATATACCGAAAATAAACTTACAAAAATCACTTAAACGGTGGTTAACTTATCTTCTTAAAAACATATGGAAAAAATATGACAAAAAAATTACGAAACTCTAACAAAAATATAAGAAAAATATGACAAAGATTTGACCAAAATATAAAAAAAAAAAAAATGACAGAAGGCAGAAATTTTAAACAAAATTTAAAAAAAAAACTTACAAAACTTCTTTTAAAACAAAAATTACAAAAAAATTTACAATAATGACAAAACTTTAGAAAAACTTTGACAAAAAATTAACAACATTAAGGTAATTTGACAAATGTGATAAAAATATGACAACTATAAAAAATGACAAATACCTTTGATAAATTTGTCAAAAAATGACAGAAATCTGACAAAACTATGACAAACATATTACAAATGTGATAAAAATATGACAAGAATATGACAAAAGTGACTAAAATATGAGAAAATTATGACAAGATTAAATATGACAAAAATATGATAAATTTATGACAAAAATGTGATAGATCTATGACAAAAAAACAAAATTTTGACAAAAAAAAATCAAAATTTCATTTTAATGTCAAATTTCCTACCACCTTTATCATAACTTTTTCATTATCTCATCATACGTTTGGCAGATTTTTGTAATTTTATTGTAATTTTTTTTGTCAAATATTTGTCCTTATTTTAGTGTTATCGGGTTTTGTTTTTTAATTGTCAAATTTTGTTCATAATTGTTTCACAATTGTAAAAATTTTGTAACATTTTTTTAGCACATTTTTCATTATTTTTTCATTTTTGTGAAATTTTCGTTAATATTTTTCATATTTTTAACATAATTTTGTTATATTTGTCATATATGTAGCAAAATTTTTGAACAATATTTTTCGTATTTTTGTGATCTTTTTTTTTCATAATTTTGTAGTATTTGTTATATTTTCGGCATAGTTTTTGTACCAAATTTGTCTTATTTTATTAAGAAGTCTGTCATTTGTCCCTTTTTAGTTTGTCATATTTTTGTCAAAGTTTTTTAAGATTTTTATTTGACATTTATTTGTCAAATTTAAGTTATAGTTTCTCATATGTTTGCCACAGTTTTGTTTTATTTATTCTTGTCATTCATTTGTTCTATTTATAATACATTGGTCATTTTTTTGTAAATAAATTCGACTTAACCCTGCCTTTTTTGTAAATAAATTCGACTTAACCCTACCTTTAGACGGGTTTTTATGTTTCATCTCTCTTTCCTAACTGAAAAAACCAGTGATTTCTGAGGCTACCAATTTGATCATTTTTAAAAAAAATAGGTCCATTTACAGTTTTCTCAAGTTTTTAAGCTTCTTTTAGCTGTAACTTTCGGCAGCAGCTTGTCAAACAGTTTTCAACAACAAGAATTGAATGATAAAAATATTTTTAATCATCTAGCGAAGAAAAACTGTTAAAACAAACAATTCGATGCGGTTTTCTGATTATGTTATAAGTTTATTATGCGCTGGGCACTGATGGTGAAACATCCGATTTCCACTGTGTATTTTTGTTTAGAGTTCGTGAGCTATCATTTCCGTAATTTTCATGAGAATAAGAGGCATTTTGCCAGAAAAGCACTAAAATTCATGCACATGTGCACTATTCCCAACATTGCCCTAAATCAGTAAGCAAAAATGGAAGAAGTATGCTTGAAGCAGTCCGGAATGAGATTTAGAAGTGTAGAGAGAAAAGAAGCTTTGTGAACAACAAAATCTGAGCAAAAACTGGATCCGGTGGACAAAACCTTGGACCGGAAAGTGCTTATGCCAGTAAAAAGTCAATGATGCTATTTTGGAAAAGTTCATATTTCAGGCTAGAAAGACTTGAAAAAAAAAGAATAAACAAAAATGCATATTATAATAACCATTCGAGGAGATAAAATGATTAATTAATTTTTTTTTCTTTTTTTTTCTTCTTGATTGAGCACACTAACTTAACTAAAGTAATAAAATAAATGTATATTTATGTATATTTTTTTCTTTTTGCAGGTACGCGACACAAAATGCTGGAATGACACTTCAAACCACAATCGTAAATCTCTTTTCACTAAAGGTAATTTTATCTTAAGTCCCAACCATCCTGAACCGGAACCAATGAGTCCACCTTGAGTCGCATGAGAAGATGTTCCAGACGCCATCAGCCAATGTCTGGCGTCCTTAAATGGTCACGACCAAGCGAATGACCTTTTGCGGGTGCTATTTCGGGAATTGAATTTGTTTATGTTTGTTTGATTCCCTCCTCCCAAAGTAAGCAGTCTGTGATCGAATTTTGGAAAACCGAACCGGTTTTCCCTCAAAACCCCGACAAGTTGAGAAGAAAACTGCAAATTCCGACTGCTGCTGCTAGTCAGCGGCCTTAGTGATAAATTTCCGATTCCAAAACAGAGGAATGTTTGAGGCGCTGAGAGTAATGACCTGAAGTGTTATTTTCCACTGATTTTAAGGGGCATTTTTCGAGGGGTCACCACGATTTCAGGTTCTGGCCAAGCGTGGGAGTTGCATTGTAATGAAATCAAACAAGTTTATCGCTTCTAATGATAATGATGCCTTGTGAAATGCTGTAGGTATCAAATTGAAAACTTGTTCTCATGTTGATTCTGTGCATTGTGAAAAGAGAAATTTCAACCTGACAAAACTTGAAGCATGAATAAACTATTTGAAAATGTTGACCAAGACCAAGCCTAGATTTGCTGGCCACAGCCCTGTGTTTTTTCTTCAAACAATCAACACCCATCAGATTAAACAAAAGCCACAATCACACGCATCTGATGCCACAAAATGTACGATCAAGAAACATAATGAAGGAATTTTTTCTCTAAAACACGAATAGGTACAGCATCATCCCAAACATGTCGGCAAATTGTGAGATAAATCTCAACCATCTCATTCAGACCCTTCTCACAACGAACGTTCAGAGCTCTTCGAATCATCGAATCGACCGAAACAAAACACGGACGGAATGAAGGTGAAATGCAGATTTGCCAACTCGGAGAGCAAGTGATTTCATAACACTTGACAAAACACTGAACTGGCTGAACTGAACTGACGAATCTGCCACAAAATTCAGTCAGAGGCAAACGATGAAGCATTACACAGTTTTTGGCTTGCTGCCGGATCAAGATGATGAGTAATTCATTACGGAAAGCGCTGAGACGAGATGATAGCATGCTTTTGAGTTGGAGCTCAAATGTGATGAAAGCTATACAAAACAACACATCATTTTCTTGTCTGATGAAGCCGGTCACCTTGTTTGACGCTTCTGACTTCCGAACTTTACTGACCTCGGATCTCTGTTTTCGGATGCCGGAGTTCAGTTTCTACAATTTAAAATTTAAAATTTTCTAAATGCAAACTTTAACCACACTATTTCTAGGTCAGTGGGGTAATTACGATCAAGCGCTGATAGTTTCAGAATATGGTAGCTGTGGTGGTAGTTTATCACTCAATTCATAAGTTACAGCTAAAAATGGCCAGATCAAAAATTTACCTATGTGGATACCAAAACACATGTTTCTGAAAAGTGAAAACCGTTCTGAGGTGTGTTTGAAGCTATGAATCCCTCACCATAATAGCAAATTGATTTCAAATAAAAGTGTTTTCAAATGTTTCACATCTAGGCCGGAACAAATTTCAAATCCTTCTTTTGTCTCTCGGAATTGGAACATCGCAAAGGGGGCAGGATAATGAAAATCAATGCAAAAACTAATAAATTGGAATAAATTGCACGAAAACTAGCCTGCAACAAAATTGCATACTAGGTTTATCATTGCACAAAATCTTTAAGCGAAGTAATTTTTAAAATTCAATAAAGTCAAGAATACAAAAGGTGATGAATCTCACATCTTCTATCTATATACATAAAAATGAATGTTTGTCTGTCTGTCTGTTCCTTATAGACTCAAAACTACTGAACCGGTCAACGTGAAATTTGGTATGTAGCCGTTTTGAAA
The DNA here is from genome assembly GCF_029784155.1 of Uranotaenia lowii. NCBI lineage: Eukaryota > Metazoa > Arthropoda > Insecta > Diptera > Culicidae > Uranotaenia > Uranotaenia lowii. The sequence continues at coordinate 98,212,498 of NC_073692.1, read as the reverse complement.
ACCGTGTATGGTTTCTATAATACTTTCAACTCCAAATCCAAAAAGAGGGGGCTCCCGTACAAAATTAATAAAAATTTGACACAATTCAAACAATTTTCGGGAACTACTGAACCTAGCAACGTGAAATTTGGTATTTAGCCGTTTTCCAGACCGGGAATAGTTTCTATACTTCTATACTACATCTTTACTTACTTACTGTTTACTGTTCGAATTGTTTTGATTCCACCGTGCATTTCAACAGTATATTCCGGACGTCTTAAAAGTTCTTGTCGGTCAAGTTCTGCACTAATCAATAGCATTCGTGATCGCGCACAAGGACCTTGCGGAGTATAGTGACACCAGTGTACCGGTCAAGTTATTTTAACCTTCGCAAATACGGTATATCCGTGGTATCGTTGTTTGTTATTGTTCTGCCGAACCACTGCTCGAATTTTGACGTACAACATTCGTGCAGTTTAGAGAAGACTCCCACCGTGAATACATCGTCGCCATCTGCCGCTGAAATCCAACATCACTTCATTGTCGCCATCTGCCTTCTCAGCTGAGTAACGCACTCCGTACAGTAGGTTGCAGCCATAATGAAACCCCGATGTGGAAAATGCGAAAAAGATATTTTGAATATCGAACCCGCGCAATGCTCTTGCTGTGAAAAATATTTTCACGTACAGCAGGAGTGTTGTGACGCCAACCGAAGTAGCATACAACAGCTGTTCAGCACCCATAAGGCACTTTGGCTTTGTGTTGATTGCAGAAAGCTGTTTGCAAATCGAACTTTGCATGCATTCTTGGATGATACTATTCGGCGCCCCCCTAATGAGGTTATCGAGCTTCGCAAGAAAGTCGAAGAATTATCCGATCTCGTGAATGCATTGCAAAAGCAAATAGGGGAAAATCATGAAGCTATTATGGCCAAATTTGATCGCCCCCCAAACGTAACCTGGCCTCAGCTATCTGGTGAGACTCCTTCGAACCCTGATAAACGGAGCCGCGCAATTCGTTCTCGCAAAAGACGTTGCGGTCCTAATGGCGAGCCTGTTGAAGTAGACCTTGTTCCGCGATCATCTACTTCCAACGGGACCAGTGACATCGATCTGAGCGATTTGCTTCTGACATGCCCCATTGCTGCTGCGTTACCACCACCTCGATTTTGGATTTATCTTAGTGGATTCAATCCAAAAATCACCGACGATGATGTTGTGAAAATAACGAAACGGTGTTTAAACACAACAAACGATATCGAAGCTTTCCGACTTGTCCCAAGAAATGTCGACGACTCTAGATATTCGTTTGTTTCTTACAAAATCGGTGTGGATATTGAGTTGAAGGATAAGGCTCTTCTGCTTTCATCGGGGCCGCAAACTGTGAAGGTCCGTGAGTTTGTGAGCCTACCAAAAAACGATTTTCGCAACTCTGGAAGGAACGTGCCCAACAAACCTTGGAATCCTCTGAGCATCGAAACCCCCGATCAAAGGAACGGATTGACGGATATCGACAATTGAATATGAATCATCGTTTTTCTGCAACTTCTGATCCCGAGCGCATCTTTTACGGCATTTTGGAAGGTCCCCGATCTGTTACCACAGGCGAGCCGGTATCCAGAGAATGTCGTAGCCATCGTAGTCGCTTGGGCCCTGTGTGTAACACTAGAGAAGGGGCCTTCCAACCTGCCACTGCAGGTATGTTTTTATGCTCTAATGATCAGGCATCTTCGCCCTTTGATTGTTGTCCACATTCCAGCTCAACTCTGCGGTTGTACTACCAGAATGTTAGAGGTTTACGCACCAAAATTGAGGAACTGTTTTTGGCAGTTTCGGATTCCGAATATGATGTCATCGTGCTCACTGAAACGTGGTTGAACGACGAGATTACTTCGGTCCAGCTGTTTGGTCATCAATACAACGTTTATCGTCGCGATCGTGATCCTGTCAGCACTGGTCTAAAAAGAGGTGGTGGTGTTCTTGTTGCTGTGTCCAACCGTCTCACGTCTTCCCCTCTCACTGATCTCACTGGGATTGACCAAAGTATTGAACATCTGTGGGTGACTATCGAGACGGGCGAGCAGAAAATGTACATAGGCGTTGTTTATATCAGTCCAAATGATGCTGTCAATCCGTCGATTTTTGATGCTCATCTCAACTCAGCGGCCGCTGTAGCTGATTGTTTACGTCCCAACGATCGACACATCTTGCTTGGTGATTATAATCAGCCGCTTCTGAACTGGTTAAATACCTCTGCAAATTTTGCATACCCTGACCCGGCAACTTTGGCATTCAGCACCTGTTCTTCGGCTCTCCTAGATGCGATGGATCTTCTGGGTAATCGACAGATGAATCTAGTCACCAACTCCCGTGGTCGCACACTCGACTTAGTTTTCGTGAACGAGCTGGATGGAGATAGTTGCATTGTTTCAACCCCAATGGAACCGCTAATTGAAGTGGATCATCATCACCCACCCCTACTCGTCACCCTGACCTACCCTGGTTTCACTCCGTTTGAAAGCACAACTGATACATGCTCACTAAATTTTCACAAAGCTGATTTCACGCAAATATCCGAAATATTGCTGCACACAAACTGGTCGTATATTGAAAATGCTACTGATGTTGATCTTGCTGTGGACTTCTTTACCACTACATTGCACGAGTCGTTTGGAGAACACGTACCGATGAAGAGACCTGTTCGTAAACCACCCTGGTCTGATGCCCATTTGCGTATGCTGAAACGCATAAGAGCAGCCGCAATAAGACGCTTGTCACGTGCTAAAAATATGGTTAATAAACGCAGATTCAATATTGCAAGCAGCAACTACAAGCGCTACAATCGTTTCCGGTATGCTCAGCACGTCGAGCGCATGCAAAATACGTTAAAGCACAACCCGAAACGTTTTTGGTCCTTCGTCAATGAGAAGCGAAAAGAAACTGGGTTTCCATCGGAGATGTATCTGGGCGAGCATAAATCGTCCAACTTAGAGCAGACTTGTAACCTTTTTGCTGAACATTTTGCCAGCGTATTCAGTACATCGCACGCCTCGTCACCTGCCATCGTTGAAGCCCTTCAGAACGTTCCCAGCAATATGTTCAATTCAATGACCATTGACTTCTCGGAAGACGAAATTAAAGCTGCTATATCAAAGCTTAAATCGTCAACTTCTGTTGGTCCTGATGGAATTCCGTCCAACGTACTGAAAAAATGCCTTGATGCCCTGTGGAAGCCTCTCTTGACAATCTTCAACCTGTCTATTCACTCTGATAAATTTCTAAGTGCATGGAAAAGGTCATATATGTTTCCAGTTTACAAGAAAGGCAACAAGCATGACATACTGAATTACAGAGGAATCACTTCCCTTTGTTCCTGTTCAAAGGTATTGGAAATTTTGATGTCACAGAGACTTTTCACCGCTGCCATGTCGTACATTTCTTTCGATCAACACGGCTTTTACCCTGGACGTTCGACAAATACAAATTTACAGGAGTTTGCTTCATTTTGCATCCGTACCATGGACAAAGGAGGTCAAGTCGACACAATATATACTGACCTCAAGGCTGCCTTTGATCGCATTGACCACCGTTTACTCCTAGCGAAATTAAAAAAGCTTGGGCTTGGAGACGGACTCGTGATTTGGTTCGAATCATTTCTCACGAATCGTTTTCTTACTGTGCGACTGGGAAATGCTGAGTCTTTTGTGTTCCAGAATAGCTCCGGAGTACCTCAAGGTAGCAATATCGGACCTCTCTTATTCTGTATCTATTACAATGACGTTACATACGCCCTCCCGTCGGGCTGCAGAATGCTGTATGCTGATGACTTCAAAATTTATCGGAAGATTGAAAATTATACCGACTGTTTGGAGTTGCAACAAATTTTGAACAAATTTATGAAGTGGTGCGATCTGAATTGGTTAACGGTCAGTGTGGTGAAATGCAATATCATCAGCTTTTCGCGGAAAAAGAGTCCGTTGGTTTGGAATTACGCTTTGAAGAATTCCACGCTTGAACGAGTTTCCGTTATAAAAGATTTAGGTGTACTGTTGGACTCAAAAATGACGTTTGAATATCATCTGAATCATGTCATTGCCAAGGCGAACCGCAATTTAGGTTTTATTCTGCGAACGACCAGAGAATTTACGAACCTACGCTGCCTACGGACTTTGTACTGTGCATTAGTTCGATCGCACCTTGAATCGGCGGCTATCATCTGGTGCCCTAGTCATGACAATTGGGTTAATAGGATCGAATCCGTACAAGCGAAATTCACCCGCTCAGTGCTTCGGATTTGCCCCTGGCCAGTACCTGATGAATCTCCCTCATATACGCAACGATGCTCCTGGCTGAAACTTGATACTCTTGCTGATCGACGAGAATACCTCAAAGCGGCGTTCGTCGAGAAATTGCTGCTCGGATGCATTGATGCTCCAAACATTCTTGCGAGGATAGACTTCAACGTAACTCCCAGACAACTGAGAAGCCGAGAATTTCTTCGGCTTGGATTCCATCGAACGCTCTACGGCCAGAAAGAGCCTATTCGTGCAATGTGCGCAGTGTTTAATGATAGATGCAGTGAATTTGACTTTCATTTGACCGTAGATACTTTGTTGAACCGCTTACGAACTTCAATGTTAAGATGATTTTAATTTGTATTCTGTATCTCATGTTAGATCTTAGTGTTATTTTATTTTATAATCTCTGTATTTCAATTTTAAATTCCTGACAAACTATTGTAATGCTAATGTATTGTTCTTGCCATTGATGGGTTTTTATGCCTAGTGCTTTTCCCATCTCATCCATTTAGACTTTTAGTTCGATGGATTAATAAATAAATAAATAAATAAATAAATAAAAAATAAATAATACTTCCAAACCCCTCTAAACCCAAAAGGAGGAGGAGGGCTTTCATTAAAAAAAAAATTAACAAAAAATGAACAAAATTTAAACAATCCTAGGAGGATTTTTGTTAAAAATTGATAAACGTTAGTGTTTTGTCATGATGAGATGATTTATCCAATTGACAAAAAAGTTTTAGCATAATTTGATGAAATATTGAATTGAAAGACGCTTCCCATTTTCATGAATGAAGACTCTCATATTCAATAACATTCATATAATTCAAAAAAAAAAATGTCTTAGTATTTTCATAAAGTTTGACATAATTTTTCATTATGTTAAATATAACCTATATTTGAATACTCCTTCCGCTTCAAATAGGAGTGATTTTTTTCAATTTAATTTGAAGGTGTAGCAAAGCACACCAGGTCAGCTAGTCTTCTATAATTAATGTTTTGCTCTTGTAATCTTTCTGATGATTGATAAATTTTGAAAATTTCCATAGAAAATTTTAAACCTTTTTATGCCTATATTATAGGGGGGAGGAGGGGTTGACAAAAGAAGAAATTTATATTTGTTTCGGCCTTTTTTACTTTTTGTTTGCTTTTAGATTTCTTCATCAGATATTTTCAATACCATTTATTATCACAGAACACGTTTTTATCAATGTGCATAATTACCCCATACACAGTGGCGCTATAAAGATCACGAGAAGTTATTATAAACAGGTATTTTTAGACCACTAGGGAAAAATTTGGAAGCCTAAATCCAAAAATGATCGGGGGGAAGTTCAAGTCTTCTTATAGCTGAAAGTAGAAAAATATGAGTAATTTGAATCATAATCACACCACTTAACCCTGCTAAGTTATTTTGTTCCATAATGAGAGAGAGATATGCAGAGTCGGATTGTGCCATCAAGGGGCACCAGGCAATTTTCCTCCGGGGAGGGGGGGGGGGTGGGGGGGGGGGTGTAAGAGTCGATATTTATTTTATCATATGCCGATGGGATATGAAAACATAATATTTTAAACCTGCAAAGCAAGGAACTTGAAATGGATTGAGCGTATTGCATTTTTATTAAGTTTTTTAGTAACAATTTACCATCCTTATGACATTCGTGTCAAAGAATATTGCATTGAAATAACAATTATGTCTGCCTAGAAGTAAGTTTCTCGTACTTTAAACAAAAATTGCTGAAATCATGTTCAAACATTCGGAAAGGCTTTTTTACCACCTAATCGAAAATGATATTTTTGACTACAGCTATCAAATGCAAAATTCAATTCGCAATTTGCTCAATAACTTAATCACCAATTTCAATCATCTGTAAAAATCAAAGAAATATATTAACATTTTTTTAATTCACCATTAATAGCTTAATGTGTGCTACATCTAAAGCAGCTTACAAAAAAAGAATTAAATTCAAATTCCATGGAAATACATATTTAAAAAGTCAAGATTTGAATTCAAAATTCAAAATAAAATTTTATTCAGAACGGGATTTCAATTTTCTCTTATAAAAATCATAATTTCAAATCAAGATTGAGAAAAAAATTACAAAAAAAGTTTCAAATAAAAAATCGAATTTACAACTAGTGCCAAAACAGAAACAATTAATACTCCAAAGGCTTATTCCAATTTCATATCTTTAAAATAGTTCAGTACCTCAAACAAAGATCTCGAGTTTTCAAAATAAAAAAAAACTAAAGAAACAACATCCGACTTGAAAATTTCAATTCATTGAAACTCTATTGTGAAATTTGGAAGAAGACAAGTTCAAAATAATATAATGCGATGGTGATATAATGAAAATAATAATTTGGGGATGGTGAGTTGCTGAATTCAGGATATCTACTGCTGCATAGGATAGTTACAAAAAATAAGTACCTTAAAATAAAATAGCATCAAACTTCGGTTGAATCAATTGGAAATGCTTCAATTCGAGTTTTAAATCTGAGACTAAAACTGGTATGAAAAATTAAAAGAGATTAAAAGAATTTGTTGAAATTTTTCAAAGTTGTGAAAAAATATTCCAGCAACCGTGTTGTAGTTTGAATATCGGAAAATAAGTCATATTAAAAGTATAACATTAGATTTACTGGGACTTCCTAAAATATTTCCTTTCAATTCAATTATGAGAAAAAGTTATATTTTTTTTTATTGTAGGGGTTTTCAGATGTCTCGAATTTATTCGGACATGCCCGTGGTTTCAAGTCTTTTTTGCTGGATGTACACAAAATTTATCTAAATGATTTTTTGGGAGTTTGAGAAACAATTTGAAAGCTTCTGACGTATTTCGATTAAGAAAAAATCCAAATTTGAGCTATCCTAACTATTTTGTTGATTAAAAAAATGGACTCTGCTTAAATTTGTCCGAATTTTCCAAATGTCCAGATATATTCAGGTTATTCTGATTAGCTTTTGGTCTCGTCACTAGGGATCGATTGAACTCATTAGCAAACATTTGAGAAAAGTTGTTATGGTACATTATGTAAGTTTATAATTGCTCCGAAAATATGGTGTTTAAAATAGAGGTAAAATAAACCAGATGAAATTATCAAGTTCACCGTTCACAAGTAACATGTTATTGAATTTAATAACACAAATAGGCACAAATGGAAGCCATCCATTATACTGAGAAGTGGGTCAGTTTATTTTTGAGAAAATAAACATGAGATCGCGCCCTTTCTAGAATAAAGTATAGGAGATAAGGGCATAACATGCAACCGGGGCATGGTAAGTACATCTCTTTTCTACAGAATTACGTATTTTATTAAATAAATTTTCATGAGGAACAGGTTCGAACCATAGCGCTTTATGCCATAAAAAGTCTCTCTGATAAAATTTTCAACGTTTTAAAATATGTATATACCTTCTAATCAGTGGTAATTCAGACAACTCAATTAGCGGGGCGCAGTTTGTGAAATCAGAGCTAATAAGGAAAAATCACTTTTTTTACTGTCCAAGTCAAAGTTCAAAGGGAAATTACTTTCACTGTGATGAGTATGTACCATACTACCTATTTTTCCGAAAATAAATTGAATTCATTGGAAAACCCGGAAAATTTGTGAAGGGTCCAAAAATAGGAGACCTTTGACTTTGATGTTCCATTTTTAGACCAGACATCACCAAAACTTTGTTTCAATACGAGCAAATCATCAAAGGTGGGAATTTTCAATTGGGGCACAATGCAGAACCAAGATTGAACATTTCAAACAGTTTTTGTCAGCTTTACGCAAATAAACAACAAGTTAATAAACACAAATAAGTTTCAAATATTGTTCTGCTGATAGAACTTTTAGAGAGTGAAACTATTTGAGATATTCATAACAGAAATTCAAGTGTTGTCAATCGTTAAAAAGCTGTATAACTTTTTTATAAAAATATTTTACTGAAGATTACATTTTTAATGAACTTGTAATTTATTTTAAAAAAAAATCATACTTTTTATAGGAATTTTAGATTTAGGTCCAATGAAAGGTACCAGTGCGGTACCAAAATAGGAACAGTACGAAACACAATTAACACACGACGTATTACAGGACACGACACTTGACGTTCTTACAAACGGAAAAAGGATTCAAAACTACCTTTTTTGTCGACCGGTTTCGGGCTCGATGTTGCCCATCTACAGGACGATGTCCGACTGATCACACGAAGAAATTTCTAGCAGGATCATACTACGAGTGTCGTAGTATTCGTCGAAAGAAGGTTCCTTTATGAGATTTTCCTTTTGGTGAAGGTGAAAAGCGGCGACATAATTGGTGGGTCATCTTCGTTCATTAGCGGTTTTTCGGAAGTACTAATGAACATCGACTCCCAAGCGTTCAAATGTGAGGCTTTTCTTACACATTTCCTATAGATCACTTTTTCCCAGTTTATGGAGTGATCCATTTCCGTTGCGTGGGCGGCTACGCTGGATTCGTTGACCCTGTTGTTGTCTACAGCATTCCGATGTTCTTTAAGTCGAACTTTAAATTTGCGACGAGTTTGGCCAATGTAAACAGCTGGGCAACTCTCACAGGGGATTTCATAGATTCCGGATCTCTCATCCTGCGGGATCTTATCCTTCAAGGAGACCAACCGATCCTTAAGGGTGTTGCCGCTTTTGTATGCTGTTTTCAGACCGTGTTGAGAAAGGATTTTTGTTATCCCATTAGTTAGTTTCGGGTGGAACGGCAGGCTAACTCTGTAGGGCTCTTCTTTCTCTGGCCTGAAAGTGGTAGCATCACTTCGGTACTTTTTTCGGGCATGTTTTTGGAGAATTTTGAGTACAAATTCGTTGTCAAAACCGTTCAAAAAACCTGCCTCAAGGATTTTATGTTTTTCTTCTTCAAAATCTTCCTTTTCCATGGGGATATTGTACAGGCGGTGCGCCAGTACGAAAGATTGAAATTTCGATCATCCATATCTTTGCAAATCTTTCAATAACGGCGAAACCTATGTTGAAAATTTTCATTGAAACTTGCAGATTCGATCATTAGCTATAATTAAATTTCCTGAAAAATATAAACCACACGCCCAATTATGAAAAAATCAATAATATTTAAAAACCACCGCTTAAAGGGTCCAAAGTAGGGCAACTAACCCTATATGATATACGCACTGCAATATGATTTACAAATTGCTACTTAATTTACACCATCATTAAGTTTTTGTATTTTCACTATTGTCAATTTTAAAAGAAGTTCTTAAAATACTTGTAGACTCGAAGCGATCAGCATTGATGGGGGCACGATGAGCGTTTTCTGCCGTAGAATCTGGAGCGAATTCAACTCGATGAAATCAACTAAATTATAGAAAAAAAAATTCATCTGACCATTGTAGCCTATTGGTAAGGCGTCGGAAAGGTAATCAGGAGACTCGAGTTCGATTCCTGGTGGAGGTGACCTTACAATGGATTTACAATCCATGATCAATTATTTTGATCTTTGCTAATGCAAAGATAATAATTAAGGTATAATTACCACTATGTAGTAGCATCATCCGCCAAACAAAGCACCAGAAACATAATGTATGACTGCGTGTTATTTGTTTGCATTCTACTAACAGACATACCGTCAACTGGGGCAACATGCAACAATTTTCAACTTCAATGGCTTCTAAAAAACTTATGTTTACAGTTAATCGTATCCTTTATGCACCAAAAGTTTTAAGGATGCTGGGGCATTACATTGGCGTAGTTAAAAAAATTATTGGTTTCTTCAGTTATTTTTAATTTTCTAAAAACATGCGATTTTCACACTCCTTAGAAAATGGGGTAACTTGCAACAAACTTTGTTTTTAATGAAAAATCTTATGAACACGTACGAAAATTCATAGTTTTTAATATATTTGCGATTCCTTAAAGACTTTTACGCATGACAACACCAATTGCAGTAGTTTTCGGGTCTGTAAAAACAAATTTTCACATTTTTTTCTGAAAATAAGGATGCTGCATACATTTAGGGGTTAAATAATACTACGAAAAATTCTACAAGCTGAAATCATGAAAATAAATGTTTGGATGAATTAAATTTAAATGTTTACAAACGCGTGATGCAAAACATTCATATTTCAGCACATGGAAACGAGATTTACAAGGTATTTCTTTGATTTGCATTTTGTTGCATTTAACCCCAGACACCTAACTGAATTTTAAAAATATTCATGTAAAAAAATTGGGTGATTGTTCGAAAAATATTTTTACACCAACAATGTTGGTATAACATGAGGAAACCTGTAAAAAGTTTGTAGGTAATTTTATCAAGCCGATCCGTCATACTGGGTAAAGTTTTTTTCGGCATAAAAAATGTTAAAATTTGTACATTTATTGCTCGATTTTTTCAAATTTTACTTAAAAATAAAAAACTTAAGACAACTAGCTTAAGATGTGAGATATTACGTCATCATCATTTTGTTATCATTAAAAGATAACTTTATTAAAATATATTAAATTAAAAATTGATTCAGTGTGGTGTTATCTAAATGTTGCATCTAACCCCGCTGTTGCATGATGCCCCGTTTGACGGTACATTATTTTGTTATTGCTTTGATTGATGGATCTACGGCTCATCGTTTAGTGCAAAATGCATCGATCATGAATGTTGAATGAAAAAAAAACACCTCGACCGAGATCGAACTAGAGTTTTCTGATTAGCACTCCGACACCTTACCAATACGCCAAAAGTCTGTTATATTTCAAGGCTGTCACTTTTTTGACATGAAAAAATTATCAAACGGATTATTCAACCATGGACTTTTTACCATAGTTGAGATCAAGGGTTCCACTCCGATGTTTGGTTTAAACTTCGTGAGCATCCTAGAGTGGCTCCTATTACTTCTCAACCTTTTGAGCCAAAAAATATTTTAGTAAAAATCAACAGGTTAAGAGTTTTCAAGTCAAATATGAAGAATTTCCGAAGCGATTGAGCAAAATTATTTTATCATGTCTTTTTGCATCGGATGTATCTCAATCACACGTTAACTTAAAAATCTTCAAAAAAGCAAGATAGTCCTTTCCATAGCCAATACAATGCTGCTAAAGTTTCCCATATCCGAGCTCTAGTTATGTAGCTGTCACCAAAATAAATTTAGGAGCGTTGTGTTGGTTATAAAAAAGACTATCTTGCCTATTTTATCAGATTTTTCAATTTACGTGTGTTTGAGATATTCAGTGGGAAGTCGTCTACTACCGGACACTTAAGGTTTTTAAGCAATAACTTCTAAAATATATTTTCGTAAATATTGGTTCCTCTACTGATTTGAAGATTATCAATATTATAATTACTTAACTATATTAGAAAAAAATTAATTTACAACATATTCATGTGGTAAGAGAAATTATATCATATAAGTTTTCACTCATTTCCAAAAGTGTTGTCTATGGCCGGACACTACGAATTACTTCACCAAAGTTGTCACCAATGGCACAAAAACGTAGGAAAATGACTGAAATCACTTGCACAGGTCTTGTGAGTATGTGTTTTCCAATACTGAACTTTCTATGAAGCCAGTCATAAAAGTTTTTTTGACAAACCAGAATAAAACATTTGTTTCGAAAAAACTAGAGAAAAATTGTCTATGATCGGACAGCAAAATCTTAAGTTTCTCAGAGGACCAGAATAGTTTCGTTATTGAATTCTTATCTTCTGCTAACCATTTGAGGATGCTATTGAGATGAAAATATAAAAGTTTCAAGTTGAAATGATCTATAATTTTGAATATTTTCTTGTCCGGTCATAGACAACAATTTGGTGTCCGGTCATAGACAAATCGCATTTTTTTGAATTTTCCTAACATTTCGTCTGAACATCCGTTATGTTATCTTTTATCTATTGTAGTCGAAAGATAACCAATCAACGATGTCGTTCATGTGCAGTTCAAATTTTACAAGCCGAAAAAACTGACCACAATACAAATGCAAAGTTTAGGCGATCCTCTCCTAACTACTAAGCAAAAGCTTTAGATGCCTATCATTGGTTTACCTTTTCAGATTGGATTACCACATTTCTAACACCATATCAGGCTACTATTTACTTTATTTTCATGGCGTTAAAACATTATAAGGATATTGTGTTTTCGAAAAATCTATGTTGTCAGGCCATAGGCGATGTCCAGCCATAGACGACTTCCCTATGCGATGCAAAAAGACATGATAAAAATAATTTTGCACAATTTTTGCATATAAGTCAATCAAACGTTCTCAAACTCACCAAACTAAGATTTTTTCAATACTTGGTAAAAGAGTTGACCATACGACGTTCGATTGCAGGGAAAAAAATAATGATCAAATTTTTGACAAAAATGTTATGTTATCCACTCTTTTCTATTATTAACAAATATCATCCTAGGACACTTTAATATGAATCAGCTGGCATATAGAAAGTTTTCGTGACTTGTTATCGGTTGGTTTGACTTGACTTCTTCTCATATTTTTTTACTATAAACCTGATGGAAGGTTATTCAAGTCTAACTATTTTGGTTGATCAGCTAATGTTTAAAATTCGTTTTTGAATATATTTAAATTTAAGATTTGTTTTCATCTTCTTGGATTTTGGATGAGCCTTTAATTGAAGTATAAACTGGTAAAATTATTCGACATATTTTTTTATTTGCATGTTTACATTTTGGAGTTTATATTGAAGCATCACTATCTAAAACACCATCGTAGAATAATTTGCAGCTAGGTTTATTATTTCCTAATGATGTTGATGTGCAGCAAAAATTCTGATTGATTGAAATTATAATATCAAAACACAGCGCAAATGACCCAACCTTCACAGAGTTCAGTCGCTCGATCATGAGCCGGCTCTCAGGCTGGCCATCAAGAGTTCACACAAGCTAGCTCCCTAGATCAATTTAGCTGTGGGTGCATCTCCAATTCACCCACCAATTCATTCATCTGACAGCCTATACAAATATCCCATTTCCGCGAAAAATCAAGCTCGAGAAGCTCACGCAAACACGCATCGGGGGCGCAAAACTAGGGCTGCTAGCTGGCTGGGGGTGAGAAATATGCTCGACTGCAGGCTGCCAAATGGTGTTGTTTTTGTTGATGTTTCCTCTGCTCAACACGCAGCTCCTCAATCGCACGAAATATACCTACCTAATGACAAGACCAGTGACTGAGTCTCAGCCGGATGATGATGAATGGGGCCGCGCGTTTGAAATTTCACACTCATCATGTTTCAATTTGAGGCGAGCCGTGTTGAGACTCGATTCGAAGTGTCTACTAAGCGTAGCAAAAGTCATCTCCGGTCGTCATGGAGGCGCCATTTGGATTTGGTGTAAGAAACGTTCCCAATGGCTCAATTTTTCAGCTACAACGACGATTACCGCTTGTTAGACTAGTTTGACTAATGGCACCCTGGTTGTAGTTAAAACGACTTCAATTATCTTCAATGCACATTCGGTTAGCTTCATCCCAAAGGTTTGGTTTCGGTCTTTATCCGAAATGATTCTCGTTTTACGATACACGATGTTGGTTCCGCAAGTTTATGGTACTTACTTACTTAATGTGGGAACTCACAGCTGTTAAAAGATGTTGAGTTTGAGGATAATGAAGTGTGTAAGAATTCAAACGAATTGTATCGTTTTTCTAGGCTCTATAAAATGTTTACATGAATAGTTTATTTGTGTTTCTAGTTATTGAGATGAAATGGTGTATTTTAACTTAGCCTTTAAACTTTCCTAACCCAGAAAAAATGTTTGATTGACTTTCATTTTAGAAATTATGTTCGTAAATTCTACCTGCACGATTATTGATTCGTTCTTGGCTTTAAAAATTGGTTCAAGGCTGTATTTTCATCGATGGAAATTCAACAATTTTGATTGCTGAACTTACTATTCATAGTGAAATTTTCTCGTCCCTGATGTATACGGAGCATCATAAACCTATTTTTAATTTTATTTTCATCATTTTGTTCTAGTTGACAGTTGACAATAGTATGAAATGTCAAAAGTTGAAAATGATATTATATAACGATCTATAATTACTGCTCTCTTCTTCGGTCATAAAAAGAAAAAATATATTTCTTTCGCAGATAGGTACATCAAAAATACTTCTAAGAATACAATGAAATCTTGAACTTCCTTCATTCCGTCTTACCATTACACTGACTAATTATTTCGGAGTCATATTCTAAAAACACCTTTTTTAATATTTCCTATCTCATCTTTGCTCCTTGGAAATTTTATTTTTATTTTGAAATATAAAATTTTTTTGCACGTCTGTTTTTTTTCCAAACAATCGTTTTCTAAACTAATCCTCAAATCACTCGAAGAAACTAAGACTTTTCCTTTTTTTTTTTCTCAGGGATTTTAAACCAAGTTGGTTTATTCATCCCGAAAAGAAACTAAGACAAAATACTGAATGGCTCACGATACACAAACTTTAAAAAAAATTGATAATAAAATATACGGTGGTCCATAAACTTTTGGACGTGTGTTTAGTTTTATTAAACTTGATTGTTTTCAACAATTAAGCAATGGTAAAAAAAATCAAGTAACGAGCCCGAAAATGATTACAAACGCTATCTGATTATCCAAAATCAACGAATATTTGATGATTTTTTATAGTAAAGTAATATCAACAAGAAAAAGAGCATCAGAAAAACTTACCTTTATGTTGTTTCATTTAGTGCTTATTATTTCTAAAACCTTGTCAGATGAGAAGTGTATTCAAAAAGCTATCAGTTTAAAGTTAACAAAATTATTCTTGTTTGCTTCAGATCAAGAAAGAGAGATATTGAAAAATCTTGATATTTTTAATTTCAGTAGTTATCTGAGCATTGCATTGCATTGTATCAAATTCTTTATCTTATCAATTATTTGATTTTATTTTAAAGAAAGTTTAAGCTTTGTCCGACCGACATGTATTGAATTTATTGGCATAAGATTTCTTTTAAATTTCTGTGATTAAAATAAAAATGCGATAGAAAAAACTTAAAAAAAATTAACATACAAACTTATTTTTTCTGCTTTTGCCAATGGTGAGTAAAAGTTTGAAATAGCTTTTTTTTTTAGTTTCTTCGAAAATATCATCAGATCAAAATTAACAATTTTTCAATCTTTTTCCATTATTTAGCACGTAATACGTATCAACATTTTTTTTTATGTCAAAAGCCTGTGGACAACTTATGGGGAAGGGGGTCCTGGAAATCTTACGCTTGTCTAAGTAGAGTTCGTTTTGCTATTCATTACGAAATTTTTCAAAATATGTATTCACCCGCTAGCGGTTGAAATATTTTGCGCACGATTTGACAACCGTATTTTTTTAGTTTTATCAGTACGAATTTATTTCATTTAATTTTTATTTAGCACCCTCCCAAATTGATATTTACAGATTGCGCTTAGTAAAACATCTTACATTTAAAATAAATGTTCTAAGTTCGTCTTGATACATCTTTGTACCTGAAACATATCACATTTTCGCAGGTGATGGAAAGTATAAGAGAAACATGAGAAATAAAAAGTAATTCCGGATTCCCTTTCTCCCATAAGTTGTCCACAGGCTTTTGACATTTCAAAAAAAAAATGTTGATATATATTACGTGGTACATAATGGAAAAAGTTTGAAAAATTGTTAATTTTGATTTTTGATGACATTCTCGAAAAAACTCCAAAAAAAATATCTATCCGTTCCGCTATCCGTTCAAATTTTGATTCAATTTCTATTGGAAAAAGAAGAAATTATAAGTTTGAGCGTTAAATTTATTAATCTTTTTTTTTTTATTTGGCTTGTTTCTTAAAATCACTGAAATTTAAAATGAAATCTAATCCCAAAAAATCTATATATGATTGTATAAAGTCGGACAGAGCTCCAACCCTGAAAAAACAATTTAAATACTTGTTCAGATGTAGAATTTGAAGCAGGCTTGATCTTAGATAACTTTTGAGTTTCAGAGATCAGATTTTTCAAAAACTTTCTTTCTTGATATGAAACTAACAAGATTAATTATGTTTTCAATCACATTAAAATAAG
Source organism: Uranotaenia lowii (assembly GCF_029784155.1). Lineage (NCBI taxonomy): Eukaryota > Metazoa > Arthropoda > Insecta > Diptera > Culicidae > Uranotaenia > Uranotaenia lowii. The sequence goes on along the minus strand of NC_073692.1, from coordinate 98,196,214 downwards.
AACAATAATATTTAATTAGGATTCAAAAGTGATAGTTTTCACCTGAAAACAAACTTTTTCATTTCATCAACATAGAACAATTTAAAAAATTGCACAATTCAAAATGAGAATATTTTTTGAAATCATTTAATTCAGAATTTTCTTCGTTCCAATTTTTGAGAGGTTTCATTTATCACAATTTTTGATTAAATTATAGTCTAACTCTGACCCCATTCTTGTGTTTTTATTTACTGGGGGTATCTTACACGAATTTGAAATAAAAATATTCCTCGCATTTAATTTTAACTGTTGACTTATCTCCCTGTTTTAAAAATTATAACCAATATTTTTCTGTCAACAAAGAAGGAATCCTGCCCCTAAAATAAACTCGTGAAATAATTATTTTAACCCTTAAAAATTATTCTAAATGAAATTCTGAATCATGAATGATGACTAAAGCCTACATCTTTCAAGGATGTAATAGATAGCTTACTAATGCTAACACAATCAGCCCACAGATATAACTCTATGTATGCCGTGATCGAGACTCGATCTCATGACCTCTGGCTTAGAAGACTTAAACGCTATCCTCTAGGCCACGATCAGTGGGAAATTTAGCTAAAGTTGACAATATAAATTTCTTACGGGCTTACAAATGAAATATTAAGTGAATGAGAACAATTTCAGCTTATTTAAAAAATAAAGAAAACAGTCCTACATTTGAATTATTTTGAGGAAACGCAACATTTTAGTTTTTATGATTTTGTGTATGAATTCATTTCTACCTTTGTATTTTAAAAAATCTGACCCAATTATGTAAATATGAACCTTACAGAATATGTTTACTTTTGGCAATTTATGGAAAAATGGTAATTTCTATTAATTTCAGTTATATGGGGACTTAGGTTTAGTTTTTTTTTCTATTTCATTCAAAATACAATTAAAATCAAATTATAAATATCTATATTTCTGATGAAAATCGGAATAATTGAAAAGAGCCAGAACTGTGGTATACAAGTTCAGAAACCAATTAATTGATAAATAAGAGTTGATATTGAAAAATTGCAATTTGTAACCTCAAAGAAACTTTTTCATCTTTTATAAAATCCGCATCAATTTACTATTATTTCAATTCCAATCCAGAGTATGATTCCTGAATCAAAAAATGCACTTTTGACAAAGCAGCTAATCTAGTCCTGCAATTTGATAAAAAAAATCATAAGTGTTGATGAAATTTTCAATCTAGGGCTGACAATTTGTTTTTTTTTTTCGGTGACTTTTTGTTAAGTTTTATTTGTGATTCTTTAGAATCCTCAAGGAATTCGTGCCTTTCGAGTAAAGACGCCCAAACAATTAATTTTTTTTTGTTTTTATTACAGGGATTTTCGTCTCTTAGTTTAATTTTAAAAATATAGTTGTTGGATTGATACTGGTAAAAAACTATCCAGTCCCTATGCAGCTGTGTTTTATGAGGACTCTTGAACAGAAGACTAGCGTTTACTCGACTGGGTGAAACAGCTCAACTCTGATTTTTAATGTTATAGAATTTTATCCTATATTAATAATTTTAAATCTGTGATCTAAGGTAAATCCCCTCATAATACAAAACACGAATTTTCTTAAGGCAATTATTTTGGACCTCTTTACAGTATTTCTAACATCTTTGTCAACTTCAAGTTAACCTTAAAACGTTTTATCATTAAACTTGAGTGATGAAGAATGTTACTCAACCAGCCATTCTCGCTAACAACTTTTGGACTAAAAACGTTTAAAAAATTACTCTTATACGTGTTGTGAGCCTACTTGGTTTAATAATTCTAACGAATCTTTCGATTGCTTTGATTCATAAAAAAAGCATTTCACACACATTTCCGCTACATCAACAAAACAATCAAAAATTATGTGCACAACCGAGGCAAAATCCAGTTAAACAGACAATCGTGAATAAATATTAAGCCATGTTTCTGGATCATTATGTCCGCCTACGCAACCTTTTTGAAAGTGAAAGTTCTTTCGTAACTCCTCCAACATTCAAGCAGAGCAGAGGGAGGATGTACTTTGGGCCAACCGCACCGGATTGACATTATTTGCAACGAGCTTTCGCACAATGATACCTAGGCTCCCAACGAGTCCATAATTCAACACCCAGCTCAGCTTGTTATTCCCATAGAGTGGCCCTACCCATCAAGGAAGGAAGAAAACATGAAAGGTGCCTCAAAGTTCAAGCCGGATCCTCGACGAACTCTCTGTTTGAGATCGTGACCATACTATTTGACAGTCTTGTTCTCCCCCATCTCGTCAACAAACCATCGACAATCATTAGTTAAGTACCCCAGCCAGAATATGCGATTGATGGTTATTACTCCAGCGATCGTCAAACGAACTTCCCTGGCCCGCTGCCTGGCTGACTGGCAAGCTGAGAATGAGGTCGACGATCAACCGCAGGGAAGGAGATGAACTTGAGCTTCTTTTTCTTCAAAGGCTCACAGATCGAGGACTTCCGACAGCTTGGTGTAACGTGATATTATGATCGATGAGAAGTGTTTGTTTTAATGGATTTTCAATTGCTGCCCAGATTGCGGTCATTAGGTGGGAGTTGAAGATGATCGCGAGGTGCCAACGACCAGGCAGGCGCGCGCTCATTCAAAGGACTTAAACGCTTGTTGAAGGCGACGAACCTGCTACGAGGTTCATTCATCGTTACATTCAATGAAAGATAAGCTAGACAAATGGAACGGATTTGTCTTTGGTGAGGAGGAAATTTGTATGAAGAAAAAAAAATTCCTATCTACGGGGATTTATCGATCACGGGCTTTCAGAACCTATTTTGTTTATCTGAGTGTTAAAGAAGTATCAATAGATTCTTTGTTCAGGCTATCCCGTGATCGATAAATCCCAGAAGATAGGAAATTATTTTTCTTCATACAAATTCCCCCCTCACCAAAGACAAATCCGTTTCATTTGTCTAGCTTATGGCGTTAACGCTCATTGAATGTAACGTTGAATTAACCTCGTAGCAGGTTCGAAGTTTACAACATGCGTTTAAGTTCTTTGAATGCGCGCGCCTGCCTGGTCTTTGGCACCTAATGACTGCAATCTGGGCATGAAATTTTTTTTTAATTCGATAATATATTACTTTGATTAACATACATACTTGATGTGGAGAAAATTGCCTTACACAGCAAAAATTATTTCCTGTAAAATTACACAAATGTTCTGTAACAAAAAGCAGCAGGATATTTACCGTAATTTCACTGGTCGAAAAACAATTTACGTGACATAAAATTTGCGGTGTACAACTTTTTAACTGGACATTAGCTGTAATAATAAATGAATCTTCGTTAACTTTCAAGGAAAACAATTTAAAATTACAGGTTGATATATTTTAAAGGTTGTAGTTTCAGTGACACGTAATAGTCAAAAAAATGTTCAGTGTAGAAAACAGATTCGAGTATTGACCTTTTCAATTGTTTCTTGAAACCGAATAATCTATCAAATATTTTGTAGAGTTATTAAGAAATAAACAAAAGCAATTATTTCAGTTTCCTTTCCATCTAAATTAAATAAAAATTGATAATTGAGTCGATTATATTATTAAGATTATATATTAAGATCATCTTCGAGTATGGATTTCCCGACAATCCAAGATTTCAAGAGTTCAATTTCATTTCAGCGTGTTCCATTAAAAAAAACAACTTGCTGGAAAGACGCCAGATCACTGGTCGCTTCTAGTGCGTTTATCAAGAAAAGAAAATGAATTCCTGTGAGTTTTGGAACAAAACATGTCGAAAAAGGTGATAAAGAAATTTAAATTTTTTACCTCAGTGTGATTTTCTATCGTACCTAACATGGCGTGGAAAAAGAATAAAGGTACACAGCAATTGTTTGTTCTTCAATTTTATATTCAAACAAAAGATATCTTTAGGATGAGTTAATTATATTATATGAATAAGAGTTTCGAAGCAATAAATATTTGCTAATATATCGAAAAAACTGACAGCTCACTTTGATGTTAATTGGCCCGGTTATAAATCCAAAACCTCTACAAAATTTATACTGGGGAAAACTACAAACTTCACGGAAAATGATTTATACCAGCTTTCGTTCGAAAAATCTTAGCATCTTTTTAACATTTCTAAACAATAAAAACATGCTTAATCAGCTTACCGCCGCGGGGTGGAGACTCAGGTCTTCGGATTCTAAAGATAACAGCAGTATATTTTTAATTCTTGTATTTTAATAAATAAAAGAGATATTGCATTGTAAATGTGATGTAAATTGAGAGGATTGCAAAAATAATTTATAAGATTTATTTATTGAGTTCATCTTTGGTTAGATAAACACATGTCAAAATTTAAAAGATGATACACTGAGTAAAAAAGTTCACAACATTTATCGATGGGATGGTTTCGGCCATATTCGGCCTTAGAAAAGGTACCAACGGATTTGACGTTTTTAAAGTGTCCTCGAGCATATGTAAACGTTGACACGTTCTAGTATGCAAGAGTAGTCGATACGATTTGTTAAGACATCAAAAATAAACGCTTGTTGTAGCACGGTACGACGCTTTTCAAGAGAAATCATACTTATCAGTGCTCACTAGACCGCTGCAAAAATGACTTTTTGCACCCAATTTTTTTTTCCGATGCCTTTTGGTCCACCAAGGATCAGTGTAAAATTGTAAATAATTTTGTATGGAAATTTGTATGGAAGAAGAAATTTTTGCACATTTAATCATCCAATAAATTCGAATATGCTTGAAATGAAGCTGGTCTGTGAATTTTGCTAATTTTTTGCTAACATGACCTTTGAGCATGCATTTCATGGAAAAAGTAATAAACATTAAAAAAAAAGTATTTAAAAATGGCATACTTTGTTTTCTAGAGGTTTTATTAATTTTATGAAATGTTATATAAATCAATAAATTCCCTGGCTATGGAAAGCAGTTTTTTAAGTTTTTTTTTATACGTATCATACGGTTACACAGCTTCCAAAAAAACAGTCAAAAAGGCTGAATTTAGAAAAATAATTTTGAAAAAAAAAATTTAAAACATGGAATATCATTCCTGAGTTACAAGTCAGGTTTGTGCTTTGTTAACATGAATTATATTGCAAAAATTAAAGTATATTTATCATCCAAAGACATATTTTTTGGAACTTTCAGTTCATCTCTGGCAATTTTTGTTTTCCCATACAAAATTAAAACTCGTTGCACTTATTCAGGACTGGATGGATCGCTCCCAGAATTTTTATTGCTTTTTCTGGCAGCAAAAGCAATAAAAAAAATGTTATGGAAGGTGCAAAAATTGAATTCCGTACAAAGCTTAAGGCGGCCTGTTGCACACCTTTTCTAGTAGAAGTACGAAAGATATACAAGGTCCACAGAAGTCAATCTAACGGAGAGTTTCGTTTTTTTTTTGTTTCTATAAATATCTGCTCGTGCAAAAAATACGTAGAGAATTGGATTTTGTAAATCCGTTGAACGTTTTTTTTAGAAGAAATTTCAAATTCATCGACGGTTAAAGCTTCATTCATGTTCTATTAAGGGGGGGTAGGGTCTAACACTTTCAAAAAATCGATTTTTTTATTTTTTTATTTTCTTATTGTAAAACATTTCAAGAATGTTGTGTCAAATTTTCAAGTCAATTGAAGCAAAACTGTTGAAATTATAGGCCTTTATCTCCTCTTATTTAATACTGCAAGAAAGCAAGAGCAGAAACTTCAAACGCGTTTTTCTCGAAAGCACATTTTTAAAGTCCGTGGACATCGTCATTTGAAAACTACTTATCCGATTCTTTTCAAATTTGGAACATATTTTCTACATATAAAATACCAGATCCCAACGTTTTTCTTTTTTTTTTTACTTTGGGGAGATTTTACAGATAAAAAATGGCGGATTTTTTCGTGAAAATTGTAGTTTTTACTTCAAACAGCCACACAAATTTCTTAAAAGATTTTTTTAGTTAAATAAAATCGTGGGGTCCAGAAAAATATCTATTAAAAATATTTTGCTCTGATTTTTTGACTTCAGATGATTCTGTGCTGATATACAGTGTCCACCGCAAATCCTGTTTTCTAAAAGGCATCCTTGAAAATGCTCCCGGCTCATTTTTCAACATTTTTCTACGAAAAAAATACTAAATGTTCTTTTAACAATGCTTTGTATAATGCAAAAAATTTTAATACATTTGTTTGAACGATAGCCCTAGAAAAATTCGTGAAAATGGTGTTTTTTTTACCCGTTAGACCCTAACACCCCCCCCCCCCCCCCCCACCCTTAAATAATAAAGAAGAACCTCAGTGTACAGTAGAATAACTAAAATTAGTAAGGGATGAACCAAATGTGATGAATCTTATGCGCTGCTGGTTAGTTTGCATCGATCATTTCACTTTTGCCAACAATTCAATTTTGTTAATTTAAGATCGTTAAAAGATAGAAATGCGTTGTTTGGAAAAACTTCAAGTTTATAGCAGTTTTAGACTAGATTCATACTTTAAAAAGAAAATTTCCTAAAAACTATGAAATTTTATTTAAAACAAAGAATTTAAGAGGTTACTTTAATAATATAGTGTGTTGGAAACTGTAGAAGCTAAGATAGTTTAACTTTAACGGTATTGGTAGCTCTTTGAAAAAAAAATGGAAGACTCACAGTGTACAGCAAGGTTACTTAAATGGGGCTATAAAATAATAAAATTGAAACGTTTTATGAACTCCAGGCTTTTAATGATCAATTTATCAAAAGAAAATATAAGCTACTTTGAATTGCTGTAGCGATTTGCATTGAGTCTGAACTGCAAATGGTAGTATGCGAAGTATAAAAACTGATTTTTGATCAAATTTTTTTTTTGTAACGTTTATTTTTGAATATTCATGATGTTATTTTTTTCAAAGCTTAAATTAAGGCAAATGTTTATACTCTAGATCGCATCACACATTTTAGATCGTTATCACAAAAAAAGTTATGGCGATTCCTAGTATTAACCGATTTTTTAATCATTGAGGTTTTATATAAACAAAATCCATCCAGTGCACAGTGGTTTAAAACTCGAAAAACGTGATAATGGGCTTTTTGATGCCTTAGGTGTCAAAAAAGTTTAATGACATGTTCTACAATGTTTCATTATTTTTAATTGCGCATACTTTGCAACTATTATTTTTCTGATCGATTCACCTAAAAGTGAGATATTTTTTTTATTTTTTGAATTTGTCATCCAATCCAAATGATGTGTTCCTTCCTTTTGCTAAAAAGCAAGAGTTTGCCAGGCTGGCTTAACAAAAACTTCAAAACTACCATCTTTCAGATAAATGATTTTAGTAGTAAAACCTAATACAGACCCCGTTCGTTTTTGGCAACATGGCCGAATATTTTGTGTTGCCAAAATCGAATGTTGCCAAAATCGAACGGTTTTTTTCTGAAACTTTTTTCTCTTATTTTTACAAAATAACTATTTTAATAATCATTAACGTTAAGTTAAGCAAATTTCCGACCATTTTTAGAATTTTTATAGTTTTTATCCTCATGTTTTTGATGCATTTTGCACTATTTTTGTTTTGTTCATAATCTTTGTTTTTTTTTTGTCATTTTTGCTGTTTTTGTCGTTCTTTGTTATTTTTCATTTGATTTTGTAATTTTTAGTCTTTTGTTTGTATTTGTTTTTGATTTTTTTTTAATTTTTCAACTTTTTGTAATTTTTGAGTACTTTAAATTTTTTTTAAAAAACTTTTGATTTTTTGTTGTATTCTATAACCATTTCTGAACTTAAAAACATATTGTTGGTGTTTGTCTAAATTATATCGGTCCCGTTATAGAAAAAACTTGAAGGTAATGTCGCTTCTAAAAACCGTTCGATTTTGGCACATGTGCCAAAATCGAATGTTGCCAAAATCGAATGTTGCCAAAAACGAACGGGGTCTGTACATACAAATGAAATTATATGTTCATTAAAGCTCAAGAATGTACCTTTCAAATGCATATAATTTTGTTTTCATAAGTTTGCAACTTTTAGAGATATGGATCAATGAAAATATGCAATTTTCAAACGTAATTACACAAAAAGTACCAGTTAACGTCAAGATAGAAACTTGACACCTTCAATGAAGTTGTGCACTTTTACAATTGTTACAACTCTCTCATATAAAGTAAGACTCGAAAGTCGTTTTGAAAAAAGTTAAACGAAATTTTCGTTTTTTGAGGTTAGTTTTTAGAAAAATGTTTATAAATCTGTTGTTTTGAAAGATAGAGCTTCAAAGTCTTTTACAAAGTTTTTTAAAATTGTATTGTCTACAAGTTTTTGAACACATCATTTTGATTGGATGACAAATTTAAAAAATAAAAAAAATATCTCACTTTTAGGTGAATCGATCAGAAGAATAATAATTTTGGCAAAATATGCGCAATTAAAAATAATGAAACATTGTAGAACATGTCATTATGCTGTTTTGACATCTAAGGCATCAAAAAGCCCATGATCACGATTTTTCCAGTTTTAAACCACTGTGCAGTGTAGCTACATTCAGAAAACCTAAAGAAAATGTATTCAAATCGATTCATATTCATATTATTCCAGATATTATTCCAGATAATTCTATCAATTTCAGATAATTTGACCCTCTCAGACTACTGACTGCATTTTTCAGCCGATTTTTTAATTTTGAGGATTAGAAGATATTTTTCCAGCAATTTTCTATGGTTTAAAAGCTGGTTTAATAGCTCAATTTTTAAATAATTTTCAAAGTTCTTGATGAGATTGTTGAGTCACCTGTTCAATTTTAAAAAACTTTGTATGGGGGCTAAATAACCAAATATTTTAATTTTTAGTGAAAATGAACCGGAAAAAGCTCTACTTTCTGCCCATGCAAAAAATAGTATTACTGTATTATTTATCTTGAAGTCCTTCTACGATACACAGCGTAAGCTATGCATTTTTTCTACGGCTATCAAATGCGTCGATCGATTATCTTCGTAATTTTTCAGAATAGAGAGTTAAAAGTCTAACATTTCAAATGCTGTTCTTGGTTTTTGGAAAAAACAGGTGCATATTTTTCTTAAAACAGGATAGCACTAAGGTTGTACTTTTCAGCATATTTATGAATATTCATAAATATAAAAACCAATAATTTGTAGGGTCTATCGAATGCATTTTTTTAATTGCTGATTTCCAACAATTGAATTTGCCGATCCTTACCATAATTCTGTTTGCTGTTCTTTCCAGCAATCCATGTCGCAGGAAAACCAGCAAAATTTTCTATACACGCTTATGAAATAATCGAATCAGTGTTTTCTCTAAAATCAAATGCTATTGGACTTGACGATATTCCTATCAATTTTATTAAAATTATTCTTCCTGAAATCCTTCCAATCGTAAAGCATCTCTTCAACAAAATTATTCTCACTTCTACATTTCCCACTCTTTGAAAAACTGAATACCCATACCTAAAAAAAGAAACAGTAGTGATTTGTCAAACTTGCGGCCAATAAGTTTGTTATGTTCACTTTCGAAGGTTTTCGAAAAATTGTTGAAACAACAAATTTCAAGTTTTGTTAACGAATAGACCTACTTCATAAATTCCAGTCTGGTTTTCGCGCACACCACAGTACAGGAACAGCATTAATTAAAGTTCACGATGATATTGCTAGATGCATTGATAAGAAAGGAGTGGCAACCATGTTACTTATAGATTTTTCGAAAGCGTTCGATCGAGTGTCTGACTTAAAACTGTACCGTAAATTATTATCTTACTATGACCTCAGTTCATCTGCCGCAAATCTTATAAAATCCTATCTTAATGAACGTAAACAAGCTGTTTTTCATGCTGATACATTATCGAAATTTTCAACAATCACATCTGGTGTTCCGCAAGGATCGGTTTTGGGACCCCTTTTATTTTCAATGTTTATCAACGATCTTCCACTGGTCTTAGATTTTTGTCAAGTCCACATGTTTGCTGATGATGTACAAATATATTTTTGCAATACTGGTGAATATGATCGTTTTGGTAGCTGACAAAGTGAACAATGATCTATCGAAGCTTTCTGAGTGGTCCGCTAACAACCGTTTACCGATAAATTCATCAAAAACTAATGCCATCTTCTTCTCAAAAAGTAAGTTAGATTTGGGGCATCCCGTTCTATTTGTAAATAATGAAGAAATTAATTTCACTGATAAAGTCAACAATCTAGGAGTCATATTCGAAAAAAACTCTCTGTTGCAATTCACAGATTAAACAGCAAACTTCAAAAATCTATTCTACTTTAAAAAGACTGAACATAAGCACTAGACACTTAGATTCCACCATGAAACTCAAGCTGTTCAAAACTTTCCTTCTACCTCACTTTCCTTATAACTGTTTTACGTTCTCCAACTCGGATGTATATCATTTAAATCGCATCAAAATAGCGTTAAACGCTTGTGTAAGATATGTATATGGTCTCAATCGTTTTTCTAGTGTAACTTTTCTTCAAAAGCATCTCCTTGGTTGTAATTATGCAATTTTTTACCACTTTCGCAATTGTATGATGATTTTTTAAATTATCAATAGTATAAAACCTCCTTATTTGTATTCATTGCTAACTCCCTTACGTAGTTCACGCTCTTCCAATTTTCTCATCCCACATCATTCATCATTGTACTATGGTAATTCTTTCATAATTAGAAGTATAAAAAATTGGAACCAGCTCCCGTCGCGTATTAAGTTAAATTTTTCAAAAAAAGGATTCAAAGAGAATTTACTGGCTTTACTAAACGAAAGTGCGTCAAACCTAGAATAGTATTGTTTCATGCTACATAACTTCAGGAATAGTTAAATCAGTTTGAATACGGTTGTTCTTATAAAAACAAAATTGTAACGATTTAAAAGATCTTTGATCTTATGTTACATGGACATAATAAATAAATATATTAATTAAATAAAATTTTGCTGGTTTCTAGCAATTCAAAATTTAGTGTGCAGCATTTTTAACCAATTTTTAACGATGAGTTAAATCATTGAAAAATATGTGCGAGGTCGGGGTACATTCTTTGATTTAGGAGGAAAAGAAAGATCTAAAAACTAAAACTAGGCACTTTTATAAACCAAGATCGAGTTTGTAACATTTGGAACAGTTATTAGTAAGTTACAGCTGTTTAACCATCCCAAGCTGTTCGGGTCAATATGACCCGAGACGCACATTCAGATCACCTTAATATTCATTACAATATACTGAGATTTTCGAGAGACCAAGTAAGTTCTTTGGAAATGATTATTGAAATAACAAAAAAAAAGAAATTTGAGTCGTAAAAATCGGTTCATTGAGAAATGAAGGACAGTATTCAGAAAAAGGCTAAATTAAATTTATTTTTTATAAATGTTTTTTTTCTACCGGAAAATGTGCTTTTATCTACATCGTCGCTTAGATTTATTCTTTACAATTCTGAAGATCAAAAAAACAATCGAATAGAGCATGGGTGGCCACCATTTCCAACAGGCGGGCCAATTTTCAGAAATGAGATTGAATGGCGGGCCATAAAAACCAAAATTTATCTTGAGTATTCAAAAAAACTAGATTTTTGAAAACGCTATAAGAACATTTCCCTCGGTCACATCGTGTCAAGATAAAGCTTGCCAGATTGCCCGGTTTTATCCGAGTATTCCCGGATATTTAATTCAAAATATGGTAAAAGTCCGGTCTGACTCGGTTGCCCGGATTTAACTGAAAAATTCTCGGATTCATTCACTTTTTTGCCAAATCGAACGAAAAAAAAAATCATTTGAAATGTGAAAAAAATTCTTAATGCATTCAAAGCGATTTTTTTTAATTAACTTTTAAAAATAATCATTAAAGGTTTTTTGGAAGCCTAAAAAACGATTTAAAATCTGCTGATAGCTTTTGATGGACAATTTTTTCAAGTATTTTTGCTATTGATTTGCTTTTGATATTGCCAGGAGTTTTGGTCGACAATTTTTTAATCACACGCCCGGATTTTACCAGGATTTAAGATGAAAATAGTCCGTATTATTCCGGCTCAGATACGTGCTGAAAAAATTCTGACAACGTTAGTATAGATTTATATGAATAAAGTTTTTGTAACTTGCATATTTTTACAAATTTTGCTCAATTTGAAAAATAGTATAAAAAACGCAATACGAAAGAAATTATCCTTCTCAACTTATGTATGTTCGTCAATCTTTTCAAAGCATTCAAAATCTCATCGGTTATTCATTCCAGAAATGGCGTGACTACAATGGAGATAAAGTCAATTTTATGGTCTCCAATTATAATTTAAAATGACCGCCCATTTTCGAATGTTTTCAAGTTTACCGTCTTTCTTAGAAAAATTTGATAGGGAAAACCGCAGAATGGTATTGTTAAAAAAAAGTAGCGTTCACAAGCCTTTTACACTTAAAAGAATAATTTTTTCAACGAACTGTCGTTATTCAATTAATAATATTGATTTTTTGAAGAACGAACCTCAACCGCAACTCAATCCAACTCTTTCTAAATTTTGCAATGTCTAGATTTGACTAGTGAGTTTGGAAAACGTGCTATGAACAGAATGAAAACGAATTCTTTTCTTTTTTAATCATTGCAGCTTTTTCAAGTCCAAATTATACTAAAAAAAGTCGTTCTTCTAAGAAATTTGTCAGTACCAAACCGGTTCGAATTGAATTTTACTACCTAACTGTAAATTCTATCTAGTTTTTCATTGTTGATGTTCATTAATACAGAGCAATTTGTTAATAAAAATATATTTAGATTTGGTATAATTTTCAGAATAAACCCTTTTCTGATGAAGCTAAGCAGACAATAACAAATACCGAACGACTTTGATAGATTAAAAGTTGTGATTGTAATTGTTTTTTATACAGTGACTGTAACCTTTTTTGTACAATTATATGAGGCCCCTAGAGCCAAAGGTGTATAATTGCAGAAATGATCGGATTTAAGTGAATAATGCCAAACGATTCTTCATGTTGATTTTTTTAGATTTTAAAATTATATTCGCATACTTTTAGGTTCGAAAAAAAATTGCAATCCTTCGAAAAATGTATGAAAAATTACCAAACACAACAATTTAAAAGCGTGTTTTCTCAAAATCAGTTTTTTTTTTCACTTTTATACCTCTGTCATATATAAATTTAAAGAGATTTTCAGATCTTTGTTCTTAATTTAGTTAGAGTAGATTAAGATATATTTTTTCAAATGATATACGCAGACCAAGAAAACCGATCAATTCTAAAAACATGGCTTTTCCAAAAAGAGCTTTGCGAGCCACAAAAAGTTGGTCGCGGGCCACATGTGGCCCGCGGGCTATGGTTTGGCCACCCATGGAATAGAGCAAAGTGGTCAGAAATTATAAATAATTCTAATATAAAATTGTTTCCGGGACATTTTCCATCCGGAACCAACTACAGAAAACCTGGTAAATAGAACACATCTAACTAATTTTTAAATATAAAGAAAAAAGAACAAATTGCATATACAATGAATCTAATACAGTGGTTTTCAAACTTTTTTCACTCACCGCCCCCTTTTGCAAAATTTTCGAGCACAATGCCCCCCTGGGCAAATAAAAAAAAACTTAAGAAAAATGTAATCTGGATTGTTGAAAAACCAATAGCTTTTGGCTTTATGTTGTAGTTAGACTGAATTTAAAATTCATTCAAATTTATCTTGTTTGTTTATCTTGTTTGTTTATTATCTTGATATCATCTGACAAAGTTGGGTGTCTGAATGAATAAAACTTAAATCTAGGTTTACATAAATCTTGCTAGTTTCTTAATCGTTCACTCATGCTATGCTCAATCCGTTGTTTGAAAGTTGCAATGGACACATTAAAATCGAATAGCGTAAAATAACGGAGGAAGCATATTTTTGCGGAACGAAGGGGGTCGTTACTGCCATAGCGCGTACTTCGTGGTTCCAGTGAGAGCCAGCCTCGATTACGAAGGGTTCGTTCTGGAGCATAAATGTTACAACGGGAAAGTAGCCAACAGCAGTCAATTTCATTTCTCAAGATCTTTGCCACGAACAGTGATCGACCAATGAAATGACGATCCGCCAGCGTATGGAGTCCAAGCAGAGCACATCGTTGTGGATAAGGCGGTAGATTTAACGGGTTTTCCCAAGGTAGTTCACGGAGAGCATACCGCACAAATCGCCGTTGAATTGCTTCGAAACGCGCAACCCACAAAGCCTCAAACGGCCACCATACCAGATTTGCAGATTCCAATATGGATCGAACCAGGCAGCAGTACAAAGCTCGCAGGCAGACGGGATCGGTGAATTCTGTACTCAGGCGTATAATATATATGAGGCCCCCAAAGCCAAAGGGGCAGGGTGGTGTAAAATTGGTCGATTTTGATTTAACAATGTCTGACGATTTTTCATATTTCAAACTATATTTCGAGATTCTTCAGATTTTTAGAATTTTTTTTACATACCATTAGGTCCTAAAGAAAAATGCATATTTTCGAAAAATATATGAAAAATGACCAAACATAAAAACTTAAAAGCGTGTTTTCTCGAATTTGCTTTTATTCTCTTATATTCTTTTCCCACAAAGGGCCTTATATTGCTTTAAACCTCAGTAAACTCTTAATTCCATGTAGATATAGTTTTCTGGACAATCACTTAAACTGATTTAATAGTTTGTTTTGATATAAAATCATATTTTTTTTAAATTTTGATAAACAAAATTCTATATTGACCATTAATTTGATTTATAGAAAACAAACTAATTACTGTCCATCTAGTGAAATATCGTAAAAAATATATAAGTTTAAATTAGATTCTAATAACTGAATTCCGAAAATGTTGCGACAACCGAATAGATTGAAAATTTATCCATTACAAATGACACAATTGATTTTTTGAACTGGTTAAAATAAAAATGAACAATTAAGAACTTAAAAGAAATTCTCTTACCTAAAAAAACTCATTCATATGTTCTTTCCTAAAACTATCACTAAATCACAGATGACACCTTTTTAAAAAGAATTTTTTTGGTAGGTTTTTTCTGTTTTGCAGATGTTTTGAGACAATACATTTTAAGATTATCAAGCAACACAAAATAATCTTACACAATAGAGCGTATACAAAATCTGAGACAATATAAAAGAATCTTTTAGATTTATTTTTAGAAAAACAAATAAAGATACTGGAACGAAAATTTGCTTGCAGATATATCTGTAACGTAATTTCATTGTTTTGAATCGAATTTACTCGTTGTTATTTCGAAGCTACGTTGTTTCGTGATTTGTGAAAATTTGAATTACGACCTCACCGCCCCCTTCAGCCCTTCCAACGCCCCCCAAATTTCATAATTGAGCTCACCGCCCCCCTGGAAGCTCTCAACGCCCCCAGGGGGGCGGTAGGGACCACTTTGAAAACCACTGATCTAATACTATAAAAGGTTAACTTTTGCGGCCAGGGGAACGGTAACGAACTACAGGTCAAATTAATCCGATACGGATATTTTGCGAACAGCTTTGGAGGGTTAAATTGTAAGTACCGACTATTTTTGGAGGTTGGTACTTTGAGTATTAACGGGTAGTTTGCTAGTTGATTAGTTCCTATTTCTGCTTCAAGGACTGCATTATTCTTTTAAGTCATCTTCTAAGCTAAATTCCTCTGATCAGCTGCACCTTACTAGCCAGAAACAACGCTCATTTGATGCTCGTTAGTGACGAACCTGTACATCACTCATATCATCACATCCCTCCTCCCGTTGTCAAATAGACAGGTACTAGATACTTAGTACTAGCATAAACGGAGCAACAACAACGACAATAACAACAGCCGCCATGTCCAATTAACGCTTTGCTATCGAGCTGGGGGGGTTTTCCCTTGCGTAGTAGCTCCAAAACATCAATTATCACCTCATCTCGTTTGGATTGACGGCAGGCTGAACCACCAATCGTTTGACAGCAATTTGAGAGCTGATGCTGAAACAGTGCCAAGTTCAAACCGGAGTTGCTCCCATAGCATTTGGGACCATCTCCAAGGGGGCTAATTAGCACCATCATCATCGGGGGGTTTGCCATTTGAATCAACTTTGTCTACTAACAGCCACCCAAGTGTGCGAGTGTTATTGGTTTGGTTTGCACAATCAGGGTGGCCACCAGAGGGCTGGGCCGACTAGGTGCTAGTTAAAGCTTCAAAGATCCCTGATGAATTCGCCTCACAATAGTGGAACGATTGCGATACCTACTGATTGAAATCGATGGAATTCGTAGCTCCCAGCAGGGACCTAGACCTTAGAGTTTGCAAAGGTATTTAGCTCGCTAACCAGCAGATGTTTTGAGTAACAGCAACTCGAAATAAGCGCAAAGTAAGATGCTTTCCGAGGGGTGAGAAAAAGGGTATTGTAAGCTATGGCGGTTCATTGAGGTTTATAAATCACACAGTTTATCGAAATAATTTCGGCCACTTCTGTGAAGGATATTTGTAGGATACCAAAAAAATACTCAAACAAAGATTTATGGTTTTTACTCTAGCGTTGAACATTGATAAGGAAGAAACGGGCAACTACAAGTTAAAATTAGCAAACCAAATCCACAATAATCCAAAAGTCTCCAGCTGGTTGTGCAAAGTAACTCCTTAACGGTACAGCCAACAAATAATACGAGTAATATTGCCCGAAATTTGATGATGACTTATTGACTTCCTTGAGATCCCACAAGCATACAAGGTAGATACACAAAGAAGCTATCTCACCAACCAAACTGCTGTCAATCATAAACTGGTAGATACATAAAAAAAATCATAACATTATTCCTATATGTACCTACCCACTAACAACAGCCTTTAATTTTAATTCCAGTCAGCTGGTAGGTTGCTCCGGTCAGTTTGTGTGGTCTTTCTGTTTCGACCGACAAAAAAAAGTGTGAACTGTTTTGGATAATGCGATGAATGGTTTCGTTGCTAGTTAATTTCTTTGTTCAAATCTGTAGCTCGAATGGCTTAGTTTCAGGAGGACGCTCAATGGGTGGGTTTGGAGGTTGCTGGAGCGGGAAATGAGATTGCGGAATTGTTTTGCGAGTTGGGTATATCTTTTTCTCAAAGGAGCTCCCAGGAAGCTGTCAAACATGAAACGGTCGTTGATTTTCTTATTAGCTGAATGATATTAATCCTGACGCTTCGACGTCAATGTTTATTTGCATATATTTATGTTTATCAGAAAGAATATTTTACAGCTTGTTCGAGGTATAATAAGTGTGCAAGCTCAAAAGAAAACATCGAACACAGTAAAACCGCATAAATTTTTACAATTACTGTACGCTAGAGTGGTCCGAAAATAGGGAGATGTTCAGGAATCCAAACCTCGAGGGCTGAAATTGTACCTTAGGTTGCCAGAAGTCCCCATGCCATATTTCCACTTACATTCCCCTAAAATTTTTATGAACATTTTAAACTATACATATTTGTTTTAGCGAAACTGCAAAATCTACTGAATAAATTTTGGATAGTTCTAACTTTTATGCTCATGTCTCGATTGCTCGAAAAATGTGATTTTCATAATCTTTCTTAATTTTCTCTGAATACCGTATGATGATAGATGATACGAGTTACGACAAAAAAGTTATTAAGAGTAGAGGATAGGTATGCCAATCTGGGTGCATGTGCCTAAAAGATGAAATCAAAATGTAGATTTTTCAGTCTTGCTAGAAGAAATGGTGCCAAATGCCATACAAATTTGAGAGTCGTTGATCGACCTTCTAGGACCTCCTGGCCAAGAAACAATTTCAGCCCCAAGGTTTTCCCTATTCCATGGTCATAAGAAAGCGATAAGAATCCATCCCCCCAAATGGGCTCAAAAATGCTCTTCCCTAAACTAAAAATTTAAAATTCTCAATCGTATGTTGATGAACCCTTTCAGAATTCTACTACAGACACATTCCACGCGCTTGTACTGCTCAAAATTGATTTTTATCCGTTCGCGTATCAAAAAATCTCAAACTTGTCTATAATTTTGATAATTCAAATCACACAAAACTAACGGAAAAAAGTGAAAAAAAAATTTTTACACCTGTTTTATATGATTTTTAAAATCAATTTTTTTGTTGGAAAAAGTGGTTTTTTTGACTCCATGAATTTGTTTTGTAATTTTTTTTACGTATGTATTGAAGCCAAAAAACAATACTGCATTTTGTAGAAAAAATAATTTGTATATATCCAATGTAGTTGTTTTGAAAAGCAAACAAAAACAGTCGCAAATGAATGATTTCACGTCACAAAAAAGGGAACTTTTCAATTTTACGAGAAAACTTTGACATTTTCTGACATGAAAAAATAAGATTTTCTTTGAAAATGATTAGACGATTCTAAAACACTAGTTTTTTTTTATAGAAATCGGTTGGAATCTAGCTGAGTTACAATAGCGCGAATGAGTGAATTAACGTCACAAAATTTGATTTTTTGTAAATTTTTTATGGAAAATAGGTTCTAAAAGCTGTATTGATCCTCCAGATCGAGCATAATTTAGTTGATTTTTTAATAAATTCATTATTTTCAAATATAAATACAAAAGGATAAAAAAAAATTTTTTTTTTTTTTTGGTAAATCTTCAAATGAAGACAGTATTAATTTTAACGTAAGATCCCTCAATATGTTGCTATAATCAAGTGCCAAACAAAATAAGAAAAAAGTTAGGTGCAGATACTGAAAATTAATGATTGTAAAAGTCGAAACAACAAAATATCGTTTTTGCAAGTAACATAAAATTTGATGGCTCTAAAGAATGGTTCAGAATAAAAACTTCTATTTCGTGACGTGATTTCAGTCAACTACCCTGTTTTCTTTAAACTGAGTGAATTCACGTCACAACTTCAAATAAGCAAAACTTTGTTCGTTGTTGTTCAATTAAAAAGCTCCGTACATCAAATTGTGTGTAATTGTTTTTTCTACAACTCATTTGAAGACACCGATATTCTATTTCCACAGAAAGAATAGCAAATCAAAGTTGTATGTACTAAAGTCAAAAAAGGTCAATTCTAGCGTGAATTCACGTCACAAAAGTAATCGATTACAACGAAAACAACTTAAATTTAATAATGACCAAATTATATTCATTGTGAAGGAAATTCAATTTGCGACCGATTGCAACAACTTTTTTTCATTTTCAAGTTAATTGGTTGACTTCTAGAATGATAATAGTGCAGAAAAGCCCGGAAAAGCGATTTCGCGTCACGGTGGAATGTGTCTACAGTTTTTTTTTATTTCTTGCTTGTTGATAGTAATTTAGAATCAAATATTGAATTTTAATAAAATTAGACTAAGTTTTTCATATTTTCCGGGTTTTGCCCAGATTTTCCCATATTTTACCCAGATTTTTTTCATTTTTTTTTTGCAAAATCCAGCAAAACTTTTAATTAGGTTTTTTACGTTATTTGAGCAAATTTTGTCAGAATCAACTTATGCGTCCTACCCTTAATTTTCCAACCGGAAATTTTCGAGAAAAAAGAAAAACCGAGAATCATCGAATTCCGGGAAAGGCTCGAAAATTCTAAATTTTTGCATACATTGAATTTGATTAAACATGTTTTTTTCGTTAGAAAACTTAGTATAAAAGTGAAACACGCCAAAGAATCTATTAAACCAAACAATTCCGATTGAAAAACGCCAGGAAAAGAATCTGAATGTTCTATTTTGTTGTATTTGATTTTATCGCCGCGAATGAAAACAAATGTAAACGGAAAACAAAACAAACTGCCCAAAAATCAAAGAAGTTAATACGATGGTCAATAACTTGTAAATTCAAACTAAAAATTAAAATTAAGATTGAATTTTTAAAGAAAGGAGCTGAAGAGGAGCGAATGCCAGAGTAGCTCGAAACGTCTGGACAACTGGTAAATTTTGATTTTCTTAAATATTAAAACTCGCCGAAAAAAGTCGAAAAAACCTAAGAGCGATGTTCTATTTTGCAACATTCATCATTTGGAACTTCCGTTTCGCAAACTATTGACAGTAGCAAAATCATCGGCAGAGAAATGACATATTTGATACAAAAGGATAGTTATCTGAAAATTAAGGAGATTTGATGAATAACCTAAAGTCTAGCTGACCAACATCTATCGATAATGAAAAATCTGTCTCAATTTATTCAAATTTTTGCAGCAAGAATCAGTCAAATTTGTCGATTGAACTACTTAATTTTTGGGTCTTGGGTTTAATAATTGCTAAAAGTTTGGAATGTTTTGCAATACTACTAACTAAAAAATTAAAAATACCATATAAATAAGGCATGGAGCAGGGATGAGCAAGGGCATAGATTCAATATTATTTATTGGAAAAACGAAATATGGGAGTAAGTTAAGTCATTATTATCCGTTTCAAGCAAAGTTAAAATTGTATGATAAATTCATATTTATTTGTTCTTGATTAATGACAGAAATAAGTAAAGTTTTATAATAAAGACTGGGTGAACGATAATTATAGATTTCTTATCGACATGACACAGCGGAACTTTGATTTCTCGACCAAAACAATATCTGTAATTCTGTGATTCAATCCATAAAAATAACGATTACACAGGATAACATCATTTTAAGTACTTTTTTTTCAAAGGAGTTTAACTGCCAGAGTTATTCTTCCTTAATTCTTTTAGTACTTCTGTTTCAATAACTGATTTTGTAAGATTTTGGCGTCCTGAATTAAAAACAATTTACAGATTTTGTCATTCACTTCTAGTTTCGGTGATATGACGTGTGAAAATTTTTAAATTTATCTATCAGTTTTGGGTAAAATCGATCTTTTATAACTAATAATCCAATAAATCTACATAAAAACCTACAACTGATTTTCAATCAATTTACTACCCTCCATTCAATCAAGGACTCAGATATTGCCAAAAAATTCTTGTATCAGAGATACAACGCTACAAAAACTTGAAATTCTAAAAAATAAGATTACAATTTCTTCTGACATAGTTAAAGAATTTTATTAATTATTAATTTCAATTCATTAAACAATTTTTTTTAAATATCAATCATTCAATTTTGTTTGATTTTATCATAGCTTTTTTCTCAGAATTTAAAATTACGCGCGATCTTTGGGAAAGTTGATCATTGAGTCAATAAGTTTTTTTTCAACAAAGAGAACAAATTGAGTAACTAATTATATATCTATTTTTAAACATTTTCTCGAAGAGCTGACAAAGAAACTAGTTGAATATTTGTATTCAGAAACCCTGATTAAGTAAAAATCAGTTCTGATATTCCTTGCACCTCAGAAAATGTGAATGTTGTTGTCTCGTGTTATGTGTGATGCTATTTCAAGAAGTTTCATAAGAAAATCATGCCAAACATTGGTTTAATTGAGTCATTTTACTTCAAAATTAGCAATCCACATTACCAAAGCCTTAAAATCTGCATGATTCAGTCTTAGATAGCCTATCTCAGAGGTATCTGAATTAAATTAATAAAATTTATGGAATCTGTAAAAAAAAATTCAAATCAAAAAATGAACTGTTACATTCCATGATTTTTAAACCTTACTCTACGTCTCAATGCAATCATTTCAAACAAAACTTTAAATTGAAAAAAACACCGTTTATAGAAAAAAGTATATGGACAAAGAAAAAATCGCTATGGTTAAAATCCATGAAACGTGATGAAACTATTAAATGGAAGTGAACAAAAAAGAGTTTTTCTCAAAGAAAACAGATCAAACCTTTTTCCGAACCATAGAAAAGTTTTCAAAATTTTTCGTTTACAATAAATAAAAGGGAAGCAAATGATGTTTCCTTTTTGTAAAAAAGAATATTCGCTAAACATTTCGAACCCATAAAAACATTTAAATTATTGATTAATATTCAAGATTTGGTGATGAACCTATTCAATTTTGGTTAATCACCAATAATAAAAAAAAACTGTTTATGCAAGCACATACTTACTTACTTAACTTACTTTATGTTCCCGCGCCGATCCTTCGGCGCATAGGGCCTTGGTAAAGACCTCCACTGTTGACGATCCGGAGCAAGTATCTTCACTTGGTCCCAGTCAAGTCTCGACAGTTCGTATTTGGGCGGCAAGGCTTCGCCGCCAAGAGTTTCTGGGTCTGTCTCTTCTTCGATGTCCTTCTGGATTCAATTCAAGCGCCTCTCTTCAAATCTCGTTCTCATCTTTTCGCAGTGTGTGCTCAATCCATCTCCACTTATGATCCCGGATCTCGATTTCTAGCGCCCTTTGATAACACCGGCAATGTATGCGATGTCCCTAAGGCGGCATCCATAAATTACGTAACGCAAAAAATGCCCTTTTTTGACCCCCCCCTCCCCTCCATCTTCTCCTGTTTTCAAATACTTATTTTCGAAGTTGAAAAAAGATTTTAACATAAATTTTTTTTTAACGTTCTTAAAAACGGAATTAATATCTATCTAAATCGCTTCTTAGTACTCATTGATGATAACTCTCTGATAAAATACATTATTTGTCTTATTACTAGTTACTCTGTGCTTGATAACTGATGATCTACCTTGTTTTGTTCCAGGAGCATAACTTGTTATGCAAAAAATACTCCACTTAGTAATATTCGTGGGAATAACCAAAATTGCATTTTTTCAATCAATTGAGAAAAAATTGTTAAATTTCCGTTTTAGATTGGATTGAGTTCTTGGGGGTAAATGCAACTAATATTTGGCTCTCCAACTTCGGCTTTGTTTCACAGATATCCAACGCATATTTTATGTAGTCTACCTCAGAATCTTTAAAGAGGAAAGGTTATAATTTTCAATTATTTTCAATCTTGTTGAAGCTTCAAATTTTAAGCTGATTTTGGTTTGCTAATTATTCTTCAAAAATTGAATGACATCAAAAAAGCTGGAATTAAACTAAAATTTTTAAGGAAAAAATCGTTACGTAACGATGAGCATACTCCCCCCCCTCCCCTATGTCACAATTCGTAACGCTCGTGCTTACTCCTCCCCCCCCCCTAGGAGCGTTACGTAATTTATGGATTCCCCCTAAGCTAATTGCTGATTTACTATGTATTCCACGTACATGTTGTGAAAAAAAACGAGTGTACTCGTTAAAGATAAGTGTTTTCTACAAATGCTTAAAATTTTTTATTACTCAAATTTATTAAGTTGCTTTTTAAAACTTGATTTCAAAGTCACAGAAAGAAACTGTGTTGCAAATACGCGTCGCTGTATATTAAATACGCGTCCAGATGCCGAACACACCCGAAAGCAGCCAAAGACCGAAAACACACTACTACTTACAGACACTTTACCTGGAAAGAAAATCAAAATGGACTAAACGAAATTTATTGAGCGCATGGGCCGTGATAAAACATACATACCTATAAAAAGCATACCTCAGCTAGTTATTGTTGTTGTACATTTATTTAGAGAGGGTTTTAAGTACTTCAGCTAGTTCAGTTTGATTTTTGAGCATAAATCATAGTATAGATTCTCTTCTTTCGATGTGTCAGGAAATTTTGTTTTAATCTTTTTTCTCTGCTTGGTGACACCTTATTAAAAGTGTTTTAAAATTCACGTCGAAATGAAGAAAACCCTAAACTGTAAAATTTTCAAGACACAGGGATATTTAAAAAAAAACATACATTCCACGGCCAATCACAGCATTTTAAACAAATTGGTAATATTTTGCAGGCTTAAAATATTACAGATTCTTCAACAGACAAGCGGCGCGTTTAAGTCACATGGTGCGTTATATGAACTTTCACCCTAGTTCCTCAACTGAGAACAATTGAGGACCATTTTATTTTCAAAATTTTCAATTTTCACAATATATTGTTAGTATCTGTCTGGAGAGGATAAACTGTATCACGGTGCTGGGCAAAAAAAACAACCACACTGGTTTCCCGCTCCCCTTGTGGGATTGGGCCTCGAGTTGACAACCCCTGTGGTTGACAACCCAGTGGAGGCAGGTCGCTGGATAGGCTACCTGGAATGCCAAAACTAATCGGTTGTTGCCACAGTAACTAAACCCTTTCGCAGCGGCTATGAAAAGAGCCATTGGGAGTGTGGCAACATAGAACCGGAAGCAAGAAACTGGAGCAGCATGCACAAAGAAAACACTTGAACGTAATACTTCATATTTCTCTATTTACTATACTTTACATTCATTTATTCACACTGTAAATTTCTCGAACACTCTGGATGAGCGAACACGGTTCCGCTCTCGCGATGCAATCACCCAGTTCGCGCGTTCTCTCAGAAATCGACAGAGCATGCAAAAAATTGAGATTCGAGTCACCGAACTTAGAATAAAACGGTTAATTTCGGCGACATTCGAAGTACGCAAATATTCTCATTCGGTTTGTCCTGCCGAGATACCTAGCAACGCGAATACGAATGCGTACATGCGAAATCAGTTTGAATCGTACTCTCGTTCGCATTTCATCCCCGTGTTTTTATTATAAATATGCGCGCTTTCAATCGTATATCAGTCGACTTCTTAGGCAGGCAAACACGCGTCTCGAAGGGAAACATACCAACACGATTCAGATTGTTTTTGTGTGTTTCTCTGGAGGGCGTGTCCTAAATTATTTCGTGGCACTCGTATGGTGTGTTCCTCTCTGCCGATTAGATGATGCAAAATCGACAGAAAGATTGTTACGATCCCTCTGTCGATTTGGGTTACCTCTCTTGACAGAGGGATTGTAACGATCTCTCTGGCGATTTGGCATCATCTAATCGGCAAAGAGGAACACACCATACGCGTGCTGTATGGGGCGTGCCACGAAATAATTTAGGACACGCCCTCCAGAGAAACACACGAAAACAATCCGAATCGTGTTTGTATGTTTCCCTTCAAGACGCGTGTTGCCTATGAAGTCGACTGATATACGATTGAAAGCACGCATATAAAAACACACGGGGATAAAATGCGAGCAAAGCGTACGAGAGTACGATTCAAATTGATTTCGCATGTACACATTCGTATTCAAGTTGCCCCTAGGTATCTCGGCAGGACAAACCGAATGAGAATATTTGCGTTCTTGGAGTGTCGCCGAAATTAACCGTTTTATTCTAAGTTCGGTGACTCAACTCCCAATTTTTTGCATGCTCTGTCGATTTCTAAGAGAACGCGTGAACTGGGAACAAGCCAATTACTTCTTCGGAACGCTCTCCTTCTTCGCGTCGCGTTCTTACTTCAGACCGCTCTGCGGACTGAACACTATCTAAAATTTGAAAAATAATAGTAAGCTTTGCAGCTTTCGAGACTAAATACTTTAAAATTACATTTCTTTTCGATAACCTGCTTTTCCTTATTCTTAATTTTTTTTTCCTACTCTTTTTTTGAAAACCTTTTTCATGACGATTAAAACAATTTTATGTAATACAAAATTATCTTTTTGTAACTTTCTTTAATGTCATTTTTTGCTAATTTAGTTTTTTTTTCAAAACATAGAGTACGCTACGTCCTACAGCTTAAAATTTTGGGACATTTCTTGGTTAAAGTGTATACTTTCTGTAGCAAACCTAAAAAATATTTCGTTTAAAAACGAACTTCATGTTTCTTTGAAAAGATCAAATTTACTTAACTCTAAGGCATACATCTTTTAAGTATATGATCACTAGCATCTCACAAATGCTAAAACCACCAGACCACAGAAAGAGTACTGATCGATCTCATGATCTATGGCTTAGAAGACATGAACGCTGTCCTCTTGGCCACGACCGATGGCGAAGATAATCAATTTCTATTATCGTTTATTTTCTCTCTGCCGATTTTGGTCCTCCTCATATCCCTTAGCTCATATGTTTGTATTAGATTTTCGAACTGGTCGACTGGTACTACTGGTACATCCAATTGATCTATACACAATCGCTTGTTTAAAAAGTAGGTACGCCCAATGTACATAGATAACCTCGTCAAGCGACATCACAAATCATTGAGACGTTCAGACGATCCATCAAGTTTCCCTGACAATTTCCATCGTCCAGCCGACACAATACGGTTAAGTAAGAAGTGCCAGGTCGAAATTCATTCACAAAATGAGATAATCAAGTCCCGCCCACCTTTCGCGAAATGGGACACGACGTTCGCAAAAAGCGCGCGCCAACAAAGACATCATCAAGCCGGTCAACTCGAGTCGTCCCCGGGTTGGTGATGGAAAATGGATTGAACTTGACCAACTCACGGGGCCCTGCCCGTGCAAATTGAAATTCAACTTACTGAGCTCCATGACGAATTAGCAAGCTGGCGCAGTCACGACCGAATCCGACACACCACTTTTTATGGGCACCGGGGAACGTTACCGATTACACCAGTCTGAGGAGTGTTAAGTATTACTGTCATGTCCTCTAACAACAAAACAAGCAAAAGAGGCTTCTTCATTACCATCACGTCCGTTTCATTGTAGAGAAGTTGGCAAGAGTTGAAATGTTAAATAGAAAAAACCGAGTTCAAGTTTTGACAGAAGCTATTGAGCTCAAGCCATTTTTTTCAAAAATCAAAATTTCTGATTTTTACTCACCGCGTTCATATAGGTAAGTACAAATTCAGTGCAGTTACCAAACTAATTCTCAGATGGGTCTTTGTTAACCCTTTCCCTCTCATGGTAGCACAGTAGACTAAGTCGATTTGGGGTCATTTTTGAATTTCTCAAACCCTAGGGTCTAAAAAGCTTCGTTTTGGTTCAAAACTCATCCATGATTTTTTGCAGAATTTTTTAGTAACGTTTACATGAGTAAGTTTGGTCTTTTTTGTTTGTATGGAAAAATTGAATATTTTGAACTGAAAAATCAACATCATTTTTGTTTCTTCTGTGGAACCGAGCCTGTTAATGGTTTTTTTTTGCCAATTTATAAATTTATTGGTGGAAATCACTGAATTTAGTTCTTTTTAACAGTATTTTATCATTATTTACTGAACACCATTATTATCATTTAAAAAAAAACATAGATTTGATAGACGTTGTTGTTTAAACTCACTTTTTGTTAATTATTTATGAAATAATCCCTGTTGTTCTAAGTCCCCTCAAAAAGGAATTTCTTTGTTCAAAGCAAGTTTTGTTATTCATCTATACTGAACAAAGATCCCAAGCCCCAGGCGATCTTTCCTAATCTTCCATGAACAGTTCTGTACGCCCATTAACCATGCTCAATTCAGCAACGCAAACACTCATCGAAGCCAAATTTCATGTGGCTTTGCATGGCAGATTTCCTTACCAGCTACCGACAAAGCCCGGTTCTGAAGCAATCGCCACATACATATTTGCATTCAGATGATCTTTGTTTTCGGTTAAACCAACTGTGAAATGTATCGTTCGTTGCAGAACAACTTTATAAGGTCGTAAACTTCATTGCTGTAAAGAAACATTAAATTGATAATGTCTTCATAGGTATGTGGTTTGATCACATATAAATATGTTTGAGTAGTTGAGTAGTTTCAATGCCTTACCTCCCTGCTCATGTTATTTAGACATCGAATACGTTACAAGAAATCAAATATGCTACAATGTAAGAAAACCTTCTCACTCTAAAAAATAAGTTTTTTTGCAAAAGTACCTGATACTTACATCCGAAAAACTGCTCAATCATTCCACCGAAAGGAAAGGAACTTGAAAGTCCAATATGCTTCGAAATCGTCGCTGTGCCGCGGAGCAGTTAATGATAAATAATAAGCAAATGGAAATTGGAAGCATTTTAATTTTAATTACGATGACATTGTCCCACAAAACTCTCCAACCAAGGCAAGAAGGGGAGCTCAATCGGGGGAAACCTTCGACCAAAAAAAAATAACTGAAACGGCACCAGCACAATATGCACGTGCCCCCAGCAGCTCATCGTCAGACATCATTTCAATTACCTTCCTACCTGCCTTCCACGAGCAACGACTTGCCGGAGAGTTGTCAATGAGATTCTGGTGGTCGATACCAAGGCCGGATTCACCTGTTTTACCGCGCCATTCAAACATTCAAACGACCAAGTCCAAGATCGGATGGCCTATCGTATGCATACCTAGGTCCGCATGCCCACAATTATTATGGACAACCCCTGTGTGCTCAGCTAATCTGGCGAGGTGGTTCAGAAACTAATAAAGCTACTCTCCACCCCTCCTCATTTTTAATTTCAACTCAAGCCGCTGTCGGTTGAATGAATTTTGCAACGGAGACAACGGAATGGCTCATCTTTCGGATCCGTCTTCTGTTGCTTCTGTTGGTTGACGAATGACCTTCGTATACTTACTTATAGGTACCCACACAGTGGTAGTTTACATTGGTTGTTGTTGTTTTGAATACATTTTTGAGGTTATCGCGCAAGTACGTGGCGGAAATTTTAATCATTTTTTTCCCTCTTCTCTTTCTCGATTACAGGTAAGCCACCGTTTGATTGAACAAGTTAAAGGGGCCGGCTTAATTCAAGCGCACTGGACAGTCATCGGCCGAGATTGAATAAATCTAGTGTGTGATTTGGGTGAGTAAGGTTATGGAATTATAATCAGACAGATATGGCTTAGAAGGTGAATCGTTGGTGGTCATTTTTTTCTTTTTCTATGATAACCTACGGCTTAAGCTTAATTGTCAACGGTTGAAATGTCAATTATCGAATTAAATTAAGTAAGGGGAGATAAGGGCATTACGTCCACCTTGAGAATGACGCTAATTTAACCATAGAAAACAGCTATAATATGCAAGTTACTTCATTGTTTCGTGTTCAAACACAAAAAAAGCCTACTTCCTAACGGACTAAAGCTCAAAAAAGTTGATAAAAACATTCAAAAATGCATTTTAAAATTTTTTGCCAAAAATTGATATTTAGTCACTGTAGGGACAAAATGAGAGCACCAACTGGGACAGTATAAGCACCATTATTCGGGGCACGATGGGCATTTTCTGCCGTAGAATCTAGCAGCGAATTCAACTCGATGATGTCATTTGAATTATAGAGCTACGTAAAGACTCAAGCTCGATTCCTGGTCGAGGTGATTTTTTTTTTTCATTTACCATTCATGGCCAATGCATTTTTCACTAAACGATGAGTCGTAGATCCATCAAACGAAGCAATAACAAAATAATACATAATTTAATATTTTTAATATTTTTTTTGTTTCTGGTACTTTGTTAAGCGGATGATGCTATTAGCCGTATAATGCAACAATCAAATAATCGATCATGAATGGTAACTAAAAAAAACACCTTAACCAGGAATAGAACTCGAGAGCACTGAGATATCGACACTTAACCAATATGCCATATCGTCAGATGAAAGATGTCAATCTGTAGCTCTATAATTCAGTTGACTTCATTTAGTTGAATTCGCTGATAGATTCTATGGCAGAAAATGCTCATCGTGCCTCGATTAATGGTACTTACACTGCCCCACTACGGGGGGGCTTCTCATTATGCCCCTATAGTGACTGATTTTTAGCTTTTGGCAAAAAAAATTAAAATGCATTTTTAAACGTTTTAGCCTGTTAGAAAATAGACTTTTTTAGTGTCTGAACACGAAGCAAAAAAGTAAACTCTTCGACACCTAACCAATAGGCTAAATCTTCAGATGTAAACTAGTCAAGCTTTAGCTCTATAATTTAGTTGACTTCATCGAGTTGAATTCATTGCTACATTCTACGGCAGGAAACGCTCATCGTGCCCTGATCAATTCTGCTCTATACGCCTCGAATCAACAAGTTAAAGTAAAAACGCGTTTTAAAATTGATTATAGTTAAAAATTAAAAATTGAATGATGGTGAAAATAGAGTAATAATGTGTACATCATGTTGCAGTGCGTATCTTATAGATTTAGATGATTAAACGATCATAAGAGCTTATTTTACGGTGCTCAA
The DNA here is from genome assembly GCF_029784155.1 of Uranotaenia lowii. Taxonomy (NCBI): domain Eukaryota; kingdom Metazoa; phylum Arthropoda; class Insecta; order Diptera; family Culicidae; genus Uranotaenia; species Uranotaenia lowii. The sequence goes on along the minus strand of NC_073692.1, from coordinate 98,166,498 downwards.
AAATTATAATATTTTCGTCACTTGATGCCCTTTTTGGATTTTTTCAAATATTTCTGTAAAAATGATTTGAAGATTTCTTTTTTGTTGAAAAATTAATACTATAGGAACTTCAAAATTGTTCCTCAAGAAAATTTATTTGATAAAATTCGTACTTTCGTGAAAAAGAGGAGTGCTTACTAGCCCCGGATGCTCGTTATGCCCTTATCTCCCCTATCTTCATTAAAAGGACTTGGAGAGGACATTTAAAAAAAAACCTCGAATAAAACGTAATGTCGTGCGAGAATGCGGGAAAAAACTTGAAAAACAATAAAGTTCAGTACTATTTGATTTATCATTTTTTAACCTTCCATTACGGTTAAAAAAAATATATAGACTCGAATTACTATTTTGACTGTTTCTTCAATACTACTGCACTGTTTTTCATAAATTGTACCATCTTTGAATCATCTTCATTTTCACTATTTGTTTCTCATGATAAAAAATTATTATTTTAGTGGCATCTGTCCGAAAGAAAAAATGGCAAAAAAGTGGGCGTTTTGAACAGAGATTATGACCATCCCGGTTTGAATAATGAAATTTCACTATGTCAGCTAGATTTTGGTTGATTTAAAGAATTATTCAGTGTTAAAAACATATTTCGTTTTCCATATCATACACCATAAATGGAAATTTTAGGAAAACGTAAAAACTTTCTTCTTGAAAACCATAGTTTGTTTTTGCTAAATTATCAGCTAATATTTATAAAACTTGGTTGATTTATCACCGCTAAAAACACACAATTTCTGGAGTACGCCGTGCCTTATTTCGACATAAAATGGACCATTTATGCAGATTTCATATTCTTGAGCTAATCAAAGGATCTTCTATCATTTCTAATCATATCATTTGTTAAATAAATTTAAAGTTTTAGAGTAGTTGTGCTCAGAGCAAAGAAAATCGTTAATAAAAAATCGATAGGAGAGAATGGGGATACTTGATCCCCTTTTCTCATTTTCATCATATCTTTTTGGGAGAATTTAGCAACTCGCCGTTTTTGCATTTTCTGATAGCATGTTATTTCAAGTTTATATGATCCAAAAGTTGGAACGATACATGAACTCGTAGATGAACTAGAAGCATTTTCCTGAGACTTAAAAAATTGTGATATTTTTTAAGTTACAAGAAACATGATCCTTTACTAAAGGAGATTTGATCACTGAAGATTCAGGGTGCCCTGACCCTAGAAAAAAATCATGTAAAATCCGAAGATACAAGGTTCAGTGACTATTTGTTGCCATATTTGTTCTCATTTTACAGTTTGTAAGTTTCAGACAAAGAGAATTATAAAAGTTTGTCTACTACCCTAAAATCATTGCATACTTTAAGGCGCAATTTTCTAGTATTTAGATAAATACAGTAATTTTAGTCGTTTTTATCAAATGATAACTGGATAAACATTAGTTATTGAACAAATATTAGTAATTTCATGATAACCAATGATCACGATCCATTCAGAAGAAAAATATATCTTTTTTGGCTCCAGGGATCAATTATACCCATAACATAAATTTTGAAAAGCTTTTTCTTAAACAAGTTGAGAGTTTTCTATTGCTTTGAAAATATGGCATCATGAAGTTCATATTATACTCTTACGAATAAATATTTTTATTATTATTTTTTAATGTGAGAAACATTTTGAAGTGATAAAAAAGAGCTTCAAATCACATATTGTTAAATTTTTCGAACAAAGTTCAATAACTCGAAAAATAAAAATTTGTTAAGATAACAGCATCGTTGTTTTGTTCTATTTAGCACATTTTTTAAGAACATTTGATATTTGCAAGACATTCCTGATTCGAGATATAGCGAAGGTATCAAGTATCCCCAGAGATCAAGTATCCTCATTCTCCCCTATACCTCACTTTTGATCCTCAATATATTAAAATTCTAAGATTTAGTACTCAAATTGGTCACTCTATCAGTCTATTAAGAAAAAAATTATCACTTTCGATAAGAAATGAATGTAATTAAACAGAAAAGCAATTTTTTTTAATCATGGAATGGTTCTCATTGAATTATAGTTATAAAGTCATAGTTCAAAGATTTTCCTGGAACTTTTTCAGTAACCAGCTGAGGTCTGTAAAACCAAGCAGTTCTATTGGACTTTTTTACTTTAAGACTTTAAGGTTTCTTAAGACAACAAAAATCAAAACCAGAATTTTCAAAAAGCATCTGATAGCAGACATTCGGACAATTTCAAAATGGAAAATCTTTTCAGCAGTTTTGATTTTTAATCCAAAACAATACTCCGGTTCTATATGACCCTAACCAGCTAATTGTCCTTTTTGCTGGGCGATTCTTGAACCAATTGAATTTTAAAGTTCAATCACTTAATCATGACTAGTTTTTCTTAGAAGCAGGAAAAAGTTGAGATTCAAATTTTATGGAGGAAAAAGTCGGGAATTTCTTGAAAAATCAAGATTTTTTAGCTCAGCCGGAGTGCTCTGAATGTTTTTTTAAACAACTAATCGTTGAAAAAAACTTACTTGACCATAAACTATTTATTGACTAACGAATAATACGAATGGTAAAAAATGTCTTTAAAAAGCCTGAACATTTTAAAAATGTTTGAACCGAATACTTTGTATCATGGTGCACTTTCATTACGAATCTCAGGTAAAAATAGAACTGAATATCTGGATAAAAATATGTGAAAAGAAATGAAAAACGTTAAAAATAGATATTTGTTTGACTGGATTCACACCTCAAAAGCTTAGATTGACGTTTAACATCTTTCTTATAAATGGAGTTATTAGACACTGGTCACTGGTTCAAAATTAATGATGTTCAAATTTCATTATATCTCGCGTAAGCTTTCATTATGTCGTAAAAAACATCTTAAGAATTCACAGGAAACTGCTGCAAAAGTTATCAAAACAACTTTAAAATTTGTATTCCGCATATAGAATATGTTGTCCAGGCTGCAAATATTCTTAATGGAAAGAAGTTGCCTTTAGTTTATGTCAGTTTTTGCATTTTTTTTTCGTAATAAAACTGTTTGTACACATTTTGTTTCATACGACGTAATGAAAGCTCACACGGGATATGATATTTTTTCAGAAGAAGGTTATATTAAACCGAAACTATAAAAAATGAGCTAAAATGTAATGAAAATATTGCAAAAGTGCAGAGATCAGCTTAGAACAGTCTGACCAACAAATCGACAGAATTTTATGTACAAATAAAGATGGAATATTGAAAGAACTAAATAAGTTGTATATGAATCCATGGAGCGTTTTATTCCCACAGTCCTACCTCATATGTAGATCAACTTATTTTCACGAAAAGCAAAGATTTACAAAGGTGTCTTGATGAAGTTTTTTTTTTTTGGTAATGTTGGCAAATGAGAGTTTTTATGTGAATTTATTTGTTTTCAGCATTTTTTTTAATTGGGTGTAAAGCTGTGATCCCAAATTAAACTAAAAATCCCCAGAAAACGCTTATGAAGGCCATAAAACGCATTTAAAAGTTGTGATCCCAAATTAAGCTCAGAATCCCCAAAAAATGCTTCTAAATTCCAGAAAACGCGTTTTAAAATTCTGAGCCCAAATTATACTCTGAATCCCAAAAAAAAAACGTTTCTCAAGGCCAGAAAACCAATTTTTAAGTTTTGATTTTAAACTCAGAATCCCAAAAAAAACAAAACGCCAGAAAGCGCATTTTAAAGCTGTGATCCCAAATTAAGCTCAGAATCCCCAAAAACGCTCCCAAAGGCCAGAAAACGCATTTTAAAGTTGTGATCTCAAATTAAGCTCAGAAACCCCAAAAAAAACGCTTCTAAAGGCCAGAAAACGCATTTAAAAAAAATTGTGATCCCAAATTAAACTTGAAACCCCAAAAAACGCTTCTAAAGGTTAGAAAATGCATTTTAAAGTTGTAATCCCAAATTAAGCTCAGAAACCTAAAAAAACGCTTCTCAAGGCCAGAAAATGCATTTTAAAGTTGTGATCCCAAATTAAGCTCAGAATCCCCAAAAAACGCTTCTTAAGGCCAGAAAACGCATTTTAAAGTTGTGATCCCAAATTATACTCAGAATCCCAAAAAAACGCTTCTAAAGACCAGAAAATGCATTGTGATCCCAAATTAAATTTGGAACCCCAAAAAAAAACGCTTATAAATGCAAGAAAATGTATTTTAAAGTTGTGATCTCAATTAAGCTCAGGATCCCAGAAAAACGCTTCTAAAGGTCAGAAAACGCATTTTAAAGTTGTGATCCCAAATTAAACTCAGAATCCCAAAAACCGCTTCTAAAGGTCAGAAAACGCATTTTAAAGTTGCGATCCCAAGTTTAGCTCAGATTCTCAAAAAAACAAACGCTTCTCAAGGCCAGAAAACGCATTTTAAAGTTGTGATTCCAAATTGAGCTCAGAAACCCCAAAAAACACTTCTCAAGGCCAAAAATCGCATTTTAAAGTTGTGAAATTAAGCTCAGAAATACCAAAAAAATGCTTCTCAATGCAAGAAAACAATTTTTTAAGTTGTGATTACAAATAAGCTCAGAATCTCCAAAAAAAACACTTCTAAAGGTCAGAAAACGCATTTCAAAATTGTAATCCCAAATTAAGCTTAGAATCCCGAAAAAAACGCTTCTAAAGGCCCTAAAATGCATTTTAAAGTTGTGATCCCAAATTAAGCTCAAAATCTTCATAAAAACGCTTCTACAGACCATAAAACGTATTTTTTAAAGTTGTAATCCCAAATTAAGCTCAGAATCCCAAAAAACGCTTCTAGAGGCAAGAAATCGCAATTTAAAGTTGTGATCCCAAATTAAACTCAGAATCCCAAAAAAAAATCGCTTCTGAAGGCCAGAGAACGCGTTTTAAAATTGTGATCCCAAATTTAACATAGAAACCCCGAAAAAACGCTTCTGAAGGTCAGAAAATGCATTTTAAAGTTGTGATTCCAAATTAAGCTCAGAATCCCAAAAAAAACGCTTCTCAAGGCCAGAAAACAAATTTTAAAGTTGTGATCCCAAATTAAGCTCAGAATCCCCAAAAAACGCTTCTAAAGACTAGAAGTTGTATTTTAAATTGTGATCCCAAATTTAGCTCAGATTCCCGAAAAAACGCTTCTAAAGGCCAGAAAACGTATTTTAAAATTGTTTGTTGATGAATGCACAGAGCGTAGATCATTATACAAGTTTTTGTGTGATGCTGTTATACATTTTGCGCTTTAACAGGTAACCGCATTCTTGATAAGGACTAAAAAGTTCAAAAGTTTCAGATCATAAGTGTATGAGTTACAAAAGCATTAGAATTTTCAGTTTTACCTTAAGATTAATTTCAAAAATTTGGATAAGGATTTTAAAATTTGAAGTTTAAGTTAAGATTGACATTTTTAAGGTCGGATTCAAAATTCAGACTCAGAATTTAGATTATTATGTCAAATCCAGAATCCAGCATCTAGAACCCTGGCTCTAAGAACGCATTTTAGAAAAACAGTTTAAAATTTATCCAACCGTAAACCTGATTCAGTACTAAAGACGAGAATCGAAATAAAATATCAAAATGCTTCAGAAAAAAAGATTCAGTGAAGAAGTCAAGAAAGAGTGTGTTTTCGGATCTGCAGAGTCAAAATAAAAATAAAAATAACTTTCAGTAGTGATCAATGTGAAACTTGAGCATAGCATCAGAAATGGAAATTAAAATTTAAATAAAATATTCAACCCAAAACTTCATGAGTTCATGAGAATATTTAAAATTTCAGATCTCAGAAGGCAAAAGTAAAATTCAGAATAAGGGCATGAAAATTTAGTTTATTTTAAATCAGAACTTCAACCTGAAATTATGGAAGTTTCACAGGCCATGATATAAAAACAATATTTTATCAAATCCAAATAATAAAAATTAAGGATTTTGCTTAACAACAAAGCTCTCAAACTCAAACTCTTAAACATTCAAATAAAAAATTCTGATTAAGTTACCTATTTGTGTATTCTTAAATCGGAATAATCATAAAATAAATAAGCCGGGAATTTGAAAATGGAAACTCGCTGGCCTCTCTGGTTGTACATATCACCAAGAAAATATGGTCATTTCTGTAAAAAAAATTTTCGTGAATATTAGGTACACATGTTTTTTAATCAACGCATATTTTTCGTTAAAACCAATTCCGAAGTTTATATACATATTATGTAGATTTTTGTGAAAAAAAATCCAGATCTTTTCATTGAATAAAATAACATCACATATCACATATGGCTTCATTTGCTAGATAAGTTTTCGAGCCATCTTACTTTGCTTCTCCCCGTTTCACCTCTGGAAGAAGGAGAGGTTTTGATTCTTCAAAAAAATCTCTCATGTAAAATATGATTTCATTAGCTTGCAAAGTTCGAGAAACAATGTGATAAACCTCCCCCATTCCTGGCTCTGTACTGTATGGAATCTCTCCTTTAAAAAATGGAAACATTTTTCGAACTCTTATACTTTTTCTTTCAAATTTGGTTCCATTTGTTGGATAAGTTCTCAAGTTATACAAAACATTGTGGATCTCCTTTTCCTCTCTATTATTACCCACTGGAAGGTGGAAATGATTTTTTAGTAACCAAAGAATCATTTCCCTAATACTCTCTCCTGTAAAATTTGGTTAAAACTATTTGATGAGCTCTTGAATTCGTCAAAACAAACGTATACCTTTCTTCTCTTTTCTATACCATGATTGGAGCCAAATCATCTTAGAAATATTTCTTGTATTTAAAAACTTCAAAAAAAAACTTTGTTCTCATCTACAAGATTAGCACTCGAGTTATTAAAAAAAAATTGCATGAGAGTTCCACTTCTCTCTTCCTATCGAATCAATGAAAGGAGGAAGAAGCCTAGACAATCATTGAAAAAAATCTACTCAAATACCCTCGAAGGGTCTCGAAACATAAAAACGCATTTCTTATACTCGAATATACTTCCATGATAAATTTGGACTTTTTATTCGATGAGTTCTTGAGTAATGCATAAAAGGCGGACCTCCCCCCCCTTCTTATCCCTCTAGGTCTCAAACATCGTAGAAACTTGACTCGTAGCCTTATATCTTCCTATGTGAAATTTGGATTTATTGGGATGATAAGTTATCGAATTATGCATTAAATTATATGGAAGTGCCCCTCCTCACCTTTGTATCTGCCCAATCGAAGAGGGTAGAGTCCAAAAAATCATAAAATCCTTTTCGTACCCAAATAACCACCCATGTTAAATTTGGTTCCATTTGTATGTTTAGTTCTCGATTTTTGCAAAAAGTTGTATGGGATGCCCCTCCCCCTTTTCTATTTCCACTCTCTAAATCATCTTTAAAATATTCTTCCTGCTCATATAATCTCGCATGCCTAATTTGGTTCCGTTTGCTTGTTTAAATCTCTAATTGAGCGAAATATTGTATGGGAGCCTCCCTCCCCGCTTCCTATTTTCCCATATGGGAGGAGAGAGGGGTACACAATCATTTTGGGTCATTTTTCGTAACCAAATACACTCCCATACCAAATTTGATTCCATTTGGATGATCGGTTCTCGGTTTATGCAAACATTGGCCTTTTATTTAGGACACCCCCCCTTCCCTTTCTGAACCTTCCCCGGTCTCCAATACCAGCCAGGTTTCATGTAAACCGTAGTTGAATGTAATGATCAGTAGTTACCGAGTCGATAGGAAACAGATAGACAGACAGGCAGGAAAAAAATAGCTGATATCTGATTAAAAAGAAATTTGATTTTTGATTTTGGCTTAGGGAATATTATACTGTTCATAAGCTTTTAGAGTCCAAATAAGTGAGGTTCAATAAAATATTAAATTTCATCTAATCCTGATTGAGTTCATCAATGAGCATCTACGTAACGGTCTCACGTTGAATTCTCATCAAAACTGCGCTCGTAAAAAGGGCAAACAGTCATCCTATCGCACATTAACTAGTTACGACGAAAGGAATGTACGCGCGTGTCGGCATCTTCATAGAGGAAGCACACACGTGGTGATTCCGGTTGAGGCGTTTATCTCGTTTTGATTTGCGTATGTGTACATACTTAGGCATTAATTACACCCACATTTTCAACGAAAGACCACGAAAGGTACATACAAAGCAACATATGTTTATAGTCAGTTTAGCACATTAAAGCTCTCGACATTTCTCAAGTTGATAGATTATTATTGCAAGCCGCATATTTACCGCTCTCGAAAAAAAAATCGCATGTGTGATCTGGAGCACGAATAAAAAAAGGTGTGTATGTGAGAGGAATACACGTGTTATTTTGTTTTTAGTCAGCGAGATATCTCCGGCTTAATACCTAAACTAGGTACAACATGGCCTGGCAGTCCGCTGTTTTACATTGCTGAAAACATTGGCATTTATGATGGATTTCAATTGACTGTGGCCGGGTGTCTTCAAATCAAAATGGAAAAATGTTCACATCGAACGCTGCCGGTATGTTATTTTCGCTTTTGTTTTTAACTATTCCATCCATGAATCAGATGGAGGTTTGTTTGCACATGGTATGGCACACGGTGATGATGTGTTATTTGAAGGGCGGCAAATATGTCATTATTTGCGCACCCGATGCTCAACAACCGTTGGATTGGGTAATGGTGGGTGATTAGTGTACGATAATGTGGAAATAATGTTGGCAAATAGTTTTGCAATTATCCATTAGTGGGTTTTATGGCTTGACGATGGCTGGCCAAGCTAAGTGTGGCATGTTTCGACCTACATGTCAACGATTGACAAGACTCGTTTTGTTGTTGTAGGTGTGAAGATGAGTTTTGATCAAATTTAATCATCCCATTCAATAATTTACTTTGATGGTCTTTTCTTTACAACAGCTCATTGCTTGAGGGAAGTTTCTTCTAAAGAGGTTTATTTTTTCATCAATTTTTTTTACGGCCCTATGTGTTTATTAAAGTAATTCGTTTAAATTTTTGCATGTCCCTATATTTTATAAATTATTTACATAGTATACCGTCTCACGACATAACTTGACGAACATAATTCCTAAAATTCACTTGGTCCATGGCAACCGTTCTCCAATTTCTCGGGCACCCCACGTTCGGCAGATCACGCTCCACTTGGTCTAACCACCTCGCTCGTTGCGCCCCCGCTCGTCTTGTTCCTCCCGGATTCGTAGCGAACACCTGTTTTGCACTAGTTTCTCTGGGACCCATCGTCGCCTTAGAGCCGCCCAGATGTTTTCGGGCAAGGTCTTGCACAGATGGTGTCTTGTCCGAACCAATCCCGGTAACTGGAGTGAGACAAGGATGTATCTTATCACCGCTACTTTTCCTCATCGTAATGGATGAGATTCTGACTGGATCGATCGACTGTGCACCGAACCGAGGATTGCCGTGGAATCCTTTAACAATGGAGCAACTGAACGACCTTGACCTGGCTGACGATATTGTTTTGCTCGCTCAAACACAACCGGACATGCAGAGCAAACTCGACGACCTCACCGAAAGTTCCAAGGCAGCAGGTCTCAAAGTCAATGTCGGAAAGACCAAGTCGATGGAGATCAACACAGGAAATCCCTCCAGTTTCATGGTAGCTGGGCAACAAGTTGAGAAAGTGGAGTGCTTCCAGTATCTTGGTAGCCAGATAACGCCTGATGGTGGTACCAGGAAAGACATCGAAACCCGGATCAGAAAGGCCCGATTTGCGTTTGCGAGTCTCCGAAACATCTGGCGGTCACGTCAGATCTCTCTACGAACAAAAATCCGAATCTTCAACTCAAACGTCAAATCCGTATTGCTGTACGGGTGCGAAACTTGGTGCACATATGCGGTGACGACGCGAAAACTGCAAGTATTTGTAAACCGCTGCCTGCGGAACATCATCCGCGCTTGGTGGCCTGGCAACTGGATCTCGAATGAGAAACTACATCGCCGGTGTCATCAAAGGGCGCTAGAAATTGAGATTCGGGAACGTAAGTGGAGATGGATTGGGCACACGCTGCGAAAAGATGAAAACGAGATTTGCAGAGAGGCACTAGATTGGAATCCAGAAGGTCATCGAAGAAGAGGCAGGCCCAGAAACTCGTGGCGGCGAAGCCTAGCCGCTGAAATCCGAACTGTCGACGAGAATCTTGACTGGGACCAGGTGAAGACGCTGGCTCCGGATCGTCAACAGTGGAGGTCTTTTACCACGGCCCTATGCACCGGAGGATCGGCGCGGGAAAAAAAAAAACCTGTTTTGCAGGACAGTCGTCCGGCATTCTCGCAACATGTCCTGCCCATCAAATCCCACCAGCCTTCACCACCTTCTGGATACTGGGTTCGCCGTAGAGTCGCGCGAGCTTGTGTTTCATCCTTCGCCTCCACACTCCGTTCTCCTGTACGCCACCAAAGATGGTTCTTAACACTCGTCGCTCGAATACTCCGAGTGTACGCAGGTCCTCCTCGAGCAATATCCATGTCTCGTGCCCGTAGAGAACAACCGGTCTAATGAGCGTCATATACAGGTTACACTTCGTGCGAGGCCTAAGTCTTCTCGACCGCAGTTGCTTGTGGAGTCCATAGTAGGCACGACTTCCGCTGATAATTCGCCTCCGGATCTCACGGCTGGTTTCATTGTCTGTGGTCACCAGTGAGCCGAGATAGACAAAATTTTCGACTCTCTCCAGCTCGTCGCCGTCGATCGTGGCCTTGTTATTACTGGACAAGCGGGTTCGGTCGGTCTAGGATCCGCAGGCCAGCATGTACTTCGTCTTGGACGTATTAATCATCAACCCAATCCTTCCTGCTTCACGTTTCAGTTTGCGGTAGATGTCTTCCACCGCCGCAGATGATCTGCCGACTATATCAATGTCATCTGCAAAGCAGATAAGTTGACTGGATCTGTTGAAAATTGTGCCCCGCATTTCGCCCACCGCTCGTCGAATAACACCTTCTAGCGCCACGTTGAACATCATGCAGGATAGACCATCACCTTGTCGAAGCCCCCTGCGCGATTCGAATGAACTCGACAATTCACCCGAGATCCGCACACAGCACTGCGTTCCATCCATCGTCGCCATGATCAGTCTGGTCAGCTTCCCGGAAAAGCCGTTTTTCCATAGCTCGTTCCGGTCGATCGTGTCGTATGCGGCTTTAAATTCGATGAATAGATGGTGCGTAGGGACTTGGTGTTCACGGCATTTTTGGAGGATTTGCCGTAATGTGAATATCTGGTCCGTCGTAGACCGTCCCTCCATGAAGCCGGCCTGATGACTTCCCACGAATCAGTTTGCTTGTGGCGTTAGGCGGCAAAGTAGGAATCAGGACAACACTTTGTAGGCGGCGTTGAGTACAGTGATCGCTCGGTAGTTCTCACAGTCCATTTTGTCGCCTTTCTTGTAGATGGGCATATTACCCCCTCCTTTCACTCCTCCGGTAGCTGTTCTATGTCCCAGATCCGGACTATCAACCGGTGTAGGCAATCGGCCAACTTGTCCGGGCCCATTTTGATGAGTTCAGCTGCGATGCCATCCTTCCCAGCCGACTTGTTTCTATTCAGCTGGCGAATGGCTTCCTTAACTTCACTCATCGTTGGGAGTGGCTCCTCTACGTCGTTGGCTACGCCGGCGATGTACCTTCGCCCACCGTCTTGATCTCCTGCATGTGCGCCGTTCAGGTGTTCATCGAAGTGCTGTTTCCACCTTTTGATCACCTCACGATTGTCCGTCAGGATGCCTTCGTCCTTATCCCGGCACATTTCGGCTTGCGGCACGAAGCCTTTGCAAGATGAGTTGAGTTTCTGATAGAACTTTCTTGTTTCTAGGGAACGATGCAGCTGCTCCAGCTCCTCGAGCTCCTCCTCCTCCAGGCGGCGCTTTTTCTCCTGGAAAATCCGGACTCGCTGCCTCTTCCGCTGTCGGTGATTTTCCACATTTTGACGGGTGCCTCTTTGCACTACTGCCGCCCGCGCGGCATTCTCTTCGTCCATCACCCTCTTACACTCCTCGTCGAACCAGTCGTTCCGTCGAGTTCACTCCACATAACCGATGACGTTCTCCGCAGCCCTGTTGATGGCTGTCTTGATGGTATCCCAACAGTCCTCGAGAGGGGCTCCGTCAAGCTTGCCTTCTGCCGTCAGCGCTGCTTCGACCGATTGCGCGTAGTCTGCCGCGACCTCAGGTTGCTTCAGTCGCGCGATATTTAACCGAGGCGGGCGCCGGTTTCGTGTGTTGTTCACTACGGAGAGTTTTGGGCGCATCTTCACCATCACCAGATAGTGGTCTGACTCGATGTTGGCGCCTCGACAGGATCTGACGTCGATGATGTCCGAGAAGTGCCGGCTCTCAATCAAAACGTGGTCGATCTATGATTGCGTTTGGTACGGTGATCTCCAGGTGTACTTGTGTGGGAGGCGGTGCTGGAAAAAGGTACTACGTACGGCCATTCGTTTGGAGGCGGCGAAATCTATCAGTCTGAGGCCATTTTCGTTGGTCAGCTGGTGCGCACTGAACCTTCCAATTGTCCAATGTGTCCTCCTACTGGCCGACCTGAGCATTGAAATCCCCGATGACGATCTTGATATCATGTTTTGGGCAACGGTCGTATTCACGCTCCAGCTGCGCGTAAAATTCGTCTTTGTCGTCACCGGTACTTCCGAGGTGAGGGCTGTGCACGTTGATGATGCTGATATTGAAGAACCGGCCCTTGATTATCAACCGGCACATTCGTGAGTTGATCGGCCACCACCCGATCACGCGCTTTTGCATCTTTCCCATCACTATAAAAGCTGTTCCAAGCTCGTGTGTGTTGCCGCAGCTCTGGTAGATGGCACGACCATCTGGGTACGTTCGTACCGTGGAGCCCTTCCAGCATACCTCCTGCAGCGCTACGATGTCGAATTTGCGGCTCTTCAATTCGTTGGAGAGCACGTGGGTACTGCCCTCAAAATTTAGAGATCGGCAGTTCCATGTTCCAAGTTTCCAATCGCTAGTCCCTTTTCGTCGCGTGGGTCTTTGCCGATTTCCATCCGAAATTTGTTGTTAATGAGAGGTTAAAAATTCCAATAAAAGCCTTCGGAGCGAGCAAATTGAGGCAAGAAAATAACTGTTTTTATCAAATGAATGCATCAGGCATGGTTTTGTGGTAGCATGCGTGCCTCTAAACCTGAAGATCGAAGTTTTGTATCACCTGAATGTACCCAAACTTTTCAAGAACTGCATGACCAATGTTTGAATGTTTGAGTACATGTAAATAAGTCCATAATAACATGACATGAAAGCTTGTATGCAAGAATCATACATTTACATTTTTTTGTGGTCAATATTCTATCTGATTGAGTTATAATCTTGATATAATGCTATCAAGGGGTGATATAATTAAATTATGTTTTTATGGACTTTTTGTTATATTTTGAGAGATTTCAATATCCTACGAGTATCTTGATATAATTTGAATATTGATATATATGATATAACTTGAATAGTTGAATGAAGTTTGAAATATTTTTTTATGCAATTTTTCGGTTTATTATTAATATATTACTGAAACGAGTGTCCATAACTAATACCAGGTGTAATTTGCTCATCTTCCTTTTTGCATAATCTCAAGCCACAAATAAAACAGAAACACAACAAAAAAAAACAACAATAGCTAAGAACAACAAAAGAACCACTGAGTTGTGGCGAAACGATCGTATTTTATCCATTTTACGCGCGCCGCCCGCTTCGAATCACACCTTCGTGGTCATCAAACCATGCCCGGGGAGATCACTCGAAGACACAATCAAATCGAATCGAATTCCGCAATACCACATTCATTCACAGCTAGTCGGACAAAAGTCAGTCATTTGAAGACGTTTCGGGCATTAGGACAGAACTTCAAACTTATTGGACGATGATGGCGGTGGTGATGCTCGAGGAGGTGTGTAATGGGCATTAAACAGATGCTAATCGTGGAGCTATGTAACCAAATAAACTTTTACAAAGGGATTTACTCGCCACTAAATCAGATGGCCGGCGCACTGGTTGTGCAACTAAATATTTCTAAAAACTACAGGTTGGTAGGGATGTGACAAATTCTTTTTTCTAATTATTGATTTAAACAAATGTTCATTGGAATGATGAGTATTACACTGAAGCAAACTCATTAAAACCTTAATGAGAAGTTCGGATTTTACGTATGCATGGAAGATTTGTCACGTACTATCTCGTCCAAGAGAAAAAACAGCTCATTATTGGATTTTTTGCTAAACGTTTATAGAAATGTTGCAAAAATTTAAATTAAAAGTTTTAGTACGATAATACCGATAAAAAGAAAGGGAATCCAAATAATGCTTAAAAATGTGTTCTGGATCAAAACTTAACTTGAGTTATACTATGCTTGTGAATTTGTACATCAAAGTTTTTTAATTAAATAAGACTATGCATTCAAAAAAAAAACAATTTTCCAGCTATCTCGGATTGTTATCTAAATTTGTTCGATAGAATCAGTTCAGTAGTTAGCTGAACTTTAATTAAGAATTGAAAAAATGGCTCATATTTCGTTAAGTGATTTTGAACCTTTAGGAAGAACGGTTAATAAGTTTTTGTTATTCCAAATTTCACTTTGGTTTGATTTCTTTAAATAAAGAAATGATATTCACATGATAATCAATAAAAAGATAGGAAAAACCAGAATAAACCAGTTGATGCCTTCAATTGGAATCCAACATGAATAAAGAGGATCCCCTTGGCCCGGATCCACCGAAATCCGGGAATATTCCAAACGGCTTTGTCGGAATGTTTACTCAATCGGAAGAATTATCATCGCTCATCAATTGGCGATCAACGTTTGTTCCGTGACGTTTGATCAATTTTTATTTATCAAATCCGCGCTGTTCGTGTTGTATCGAAATGACGAATCATTTTTTTTTTTTTCACTCCTGCGGCGGCAATGGGAATTCTTTGATAAGTGAGAAAAATCCTCGTCATCATCAGGAAGCGTGCACGCTCATATATGTATGAATGAATCACCCCACGAAAGCTTACATAGTTCCTTGAACTGGGGGTTAAGGTTTGCCTGAATAAAGGCACCACGGCTCAAAGTTTGTGTGGGTACCTACCCATGGGCAAAAACTTCAAGTACAGCGACATTGGGGCTGCGGTAGAATACCAGTTGTTAGGTTCTGACTTTTCAACACCATAAGGTTACCGTCATCCAATTAAGGGGAGCCAATCTATTAGAACACCTTGGAACAGGTTCTCTCACAGGTTGTCAAGAGGATAAACAAACAGACCGAACAAACGCGATCGTAGAATTAGGCGGTGATTTCTAGCTGTCGTCATCAATTAGGTACTGGAATTACAACGGCCGTCAACAAAGTAAGACTTTAAGCCGGTCCTGTTTGTGAATGTATGCCTGTTAAGTTGGACTTGCATCCATCTTCTTGGGAATTAATTCAAACCAGAAACAGAAACTTGCGCGGGAGTTCAGAGGATCTTGACCTAAGTAAGCGCTAATGAGGTAGAATAAGCCATCATAGTGTGGTAGGTGGAATTCTTAGCTCGTTAGCAAACAGTAATGGTGACGTCAAATTGAGGAACAAAATTGTATTCTGAACAAAGATCGGAGCTTATTAACTTAACCATCCAAAAAAATTTTTTTTAGAAATTTTTAAAAATGTTAGACGAATTTGGCCAAAAAGCTAAATTTTAAAATTTTTGTTAACAAAGTTTATTAGGCACGCTCCATGGCGACCGTCAAAAATTATTTTGAGTTTCATTCCATATTTCGATAAGTTGTCCAAAAATGCCAATCGTATAGGCTCGATACTTTCAATTATTCTTGAAAAAGTTATAAAAAACAATCCTCACGCAGTTGCTAAAATTTCAATCACGAAATTCCAAGTTAGATTCTAAAAAAAATGAAGAAGCTGGAGGTGATTCCCCAAAGGCTACTCAAAAAAAGCTTTTCGATTATGAATGCAATGTTTGCTCAAAAAACAATCCACAAATTCATCAAACAAACGGAGATAAAAAAAAATTCAACACTGATTGATCACGTTTTTTTGGTTATCGAAGATGTTGAGTAAGTAAGAGAACCACTTAGCATTCTTTTTTTTTTTGTACCGAGATCACTGGAAACCGGAAAATATTCCAAACCAGAAAACTTGTTTGATTTCCCCAAAAAATCGAAGGTCGAATGTTATGCAAACAGACACACAATTTTTGGCTGTTGTTTTCGATAATTCGTCTCGAAAAGCGCCATCTCCGGTAAGTATGTCGGTAGTAGAATCCGTTTTGAGGTAGAATAATGACTTTTATTTGTCTGGCTGCCGCCGTCTTCAGTGTGCTTCGAAGAGATCTACAATGGCGACGATGCTCACATTAGCATAATTCGTTGTTGTTGTTCTCGCTAATTGGGCGCTAATAATGTTTATTGATTTTGCATCCTCTGTCGAGAGGTCAGCAGCACGAAAATGATTGAGAGGTTAAGGGGATTCCTATGTAGGGGAGGGTTTCGAAGCATCATCCGTGCGATGTGGGTAATAAAATCTTTCCGCTGTCGAACTTTGAAATTTGTCGTTGATTTTAAATTTGAGCTTTTTGATTGATCAAAGATTTTTTTCTATTTTCCAGGTAAAACTTTTTCCAAAGACATCAGGCTTAAATGTTTCCTCATTTTGGAAATAGCGAGTTGTAAGTAATTTTTTTTTTCTAAATATAAAGGTGTGAGAAAGGGAATTCTTCAACATAATCTAACATTATCTGGGCTAATATTGATCAGTCTCAGGATACAGAACACCTCCATAATATTTACAAATGCTAGTTTTTCAATTTTACCATGTTTTTAAACGTTTTCTTTTAAAAACATTTATAATCGAAAAAGGAACAATGATGCTGCATACATTTAGGGGCAAAAATTATAACAATTGCTTAATAGTTTTAGCTTCAAAATACAAATGAATTTTACCTTCACACATTCTCATAGGCCCTCCCACTATTTCCATTTTCATTTTTTCTTCAAAGTTGACCATTTGATAGGGTTCCTATCCATTTTTTCAATAAGGGCTTACGCTTGGAAAATATCCTTGTTTTTTTTTAAATAAAAAAATTATCATTAAATGACCATAAAAATAGCACTAGAACTGTACATTAGAGTGCCCCAAATGAACCGACTTATGAAAAAGTTATATGCTGTAGGCTAAAATTGATCCTTGGCCTAGTACAAGATCTCATACCAAATTTGGCCCAGATCAGATCACGGGAAGGGGTCGCTCAACGAGCCTGAAGTTTGTATGGGATTTTGAGACAGTTTGTTCGGGAGAAACATGAAAAACCAGTTTTCCATCGATAACTTTGGTTTCCGTCTGCCGATTTCTTTCAAAAACGAGTTTTTTTAAAGCCTAGATTATGAAAAATATTTCATCCCAAGACTGCATTTCGATAAGAGTTAAGATAGAAAAGTTCTTAGGCTTCAAAAATGGGCTAACTTTAATAACGGTGGTATTCAGCACTGTTGATCAGGCGTCAATATGTTCGACCGCCTCGACTTATTAACAGTGATGAATACCATCCTTAAAAAAGTTAGCCCATTTTTGAAGCCTAAGAACTTTCTTATCTTAACTCTAATTGAAATGCAGTCTTCGGATAAAATATTTTTTATAATATAGGCTTTAAGAAACACCGTTTTTAAAAGAAATCAGCCGACGGGAACCAAAGTTATGGATGAAAACCTGGTTTTTCATGTTTCTCCCGAACAAAATGTCTCAAAATCCCATATAAACTTCAGGCTCGTTGAGCGACCCCTTCCCGTGATCTGATCTGGGCCAAATTTGGCATGAGATCTTGTACTAGGACTAGGATCAATTTCAGCCTGCAACGCATAACATTTCACAGGTTTTGAATTTCCCATACAAATTTGAGGCAGTCTACTGCACATATACAAAGAAAAAAAGTTGTTCTTTCAAATTCAACTACCCGTTTGCTTCGAACAGGTGGCGGCAACGCTATTCAAACCGTATGGAGCACATCTCTCAGATTTCCCCTTTTTTCCCTCGTTTTGACAGATTTAAGCTTTTTTCCTCAGATTTAAGCTTTCGTCTCCTATGCTCTCAAGGCAAAAAATCTTAAAAACGAGATTCACGACCACTTATTCAAAAGATGTTGGTCACACGATACATAGACAAATCGTGTAATGTTGCCGCCATCTGGCTTCTAAATGCTTTTTGGTATCACCAGGAGAGCTGTTTGTTTGCGAGCCTTGAATAAATCGATATTTTAAGATTTTGAAATTACATTTTTACTAACAGGAAAAAAATTTCAAATACAAACCAAATTTTGCCTATTTTATACTAAACTTATAGGCTTTCAAACGTGGAAAACAGTTTTCAAAAATTCAAACTTTAGACTGAGTTATTGATGATAATGTGGAAAAATGTATCGTTGGTCAGAGATACCCCGGTGATCAAAGTTACCCCGTTTTACGGTACTTTTGATTTTTAAAAACTCAGATAGGTTAAGAAACTATATCAAAACAACACAGAATTTTTGACGAATTTTCAAAGAAAGCTGTTTTTCAAATTTTTTGTCAATTTACAATTTTTCATATTTTCTTGCACTTTATTTAAACTTTGCACTGAATTTCGAAAATATTCACGTAAGATTATCGCAATAACTTTATATTCATCAGAAAGAAAATTTCATACCGATTCTAGTGGTGTATTCACACAAATATGATATATTTGTGAAAAATTTATCCCAATGTACAACCCATAGCTTCTAACCTCAGCTTTCTTGGAAACAAAGTGAAATATTTTTGAGCGTTCCGTAGCTGATTTACAGTCTTTTTTCTGAAGAATGTTTTTTCCGATTTTTTTTTTCTTGGCCTATGAATAGCGGAGAACTGAAGTGTTGTAGCTGAAAAACATATTTGAGTTAAATAACAAAGTTTCCAAAACTTTAAATTTCGTTTAAATTGGTTGGGAAACAAGAGAGATATATTGACACTCCAGGGACAGTAAAGGATGAAAATTTTAATTAAAAAAAATGGATGAGGGTTGATCGACGTATTTCAGCAATTTTCAGTCTAAATTCACCAAAAAACGTCGATTAAAAAGCATAACAATATTTTTGTATTTATGCATTGTGCACCTGAATGATATGAAAAAAAAACCTGAACAAAAGTATCAGGTTTTTAATGTATTTTGTGTAATCCGAGGTTTCATTCATCCGAGATGGACCTTCCCCCGGCTACTGAAATTTTGTATAAGACATGTATGCCATAAAATCCCTTTTTGAAGTATTTTCATATGTAAATTGTACTACTGAAATCATTTAAAGTATGAAAATTGTCTTGATGCTATTGTGGATTTACATGTTTATGTAGTAAATTTTTTTCATAAAATATCTTGGTTGAGTTATATTGGAGGGTATACTACTCACAAAAAACGATCTGGTCAAATTGAATTTCCGAAGAAAAAAAAAACACATATGATTGATATAATTTCTGGTCTGTCAATCTGCGGCTTCGAATATTGAAGGATTTAGGGTCAAAAGTTTTCAACTATTCATTGATGCATTTAGAAGAATATTTAAACTAAAAGATTTAAGTTTTCTTAGAAATAATATTTTTCAAAATCAAATAACCTAGGAAATCAAATTTGTGAAATTTAGTCCATTTTTTCCAAAACTAAGCACACAAAAATGTCACACTAGACAAAATTCTATGAAAAATAATATTTTTTTAAATCATCTTAGATTTATAGATTCTATTGAACAGTTTCTGATTTAAACTGTTCAATAGAATGTTATCCAAGGTTGATAACGTCGAAAAGAGACCGGGAGAGAAAGGAGGAATCTTTAATGATTTTTTTTAGTTGAATGATAAGATGAACGAAATATATTTAAAAAAAAATAGCAAGGCTCTGATTTGGTTGAACTACTTAAGGAAGTAGTTAGCAAACTTCACACCGTAAGCGCCGTTAGGGTCATAGTAGGGTCTCAAAACTGATCAAATGTGATAGTCTGTCATTCTATTGATAAGTTACAGTTATAACTTGCAAACCTAACTGTACAAATTTTGTAGTTACAGTTTATGTCTCTGAGAAACGAAAATAGTTTTAAGACGTATCTAATCAATTGACTCCCTCGTCAATGTGAATGGAGATGAAATGTTCTTTTCGAAAGTTTTACGTTTGGTATTGGTGCGTCATGTGGAGTGATATGATTTAAAGTTGAAAAAAAATTCCACTCACGCACTAAGAAGTGTTCATATTTACCCCATACTTTTCAAGATGCGAGGTAATTATGAACACGCGTTTTCTCAGCATTGGTTTATTATTAAAAATTACTTTTTACCTTCAAAATCACGATAACCATCCAAATCTTGAAAATTAACCTAAAACATTACTTTATATATTTTTTAGAATTGTAGATCTGTGATTATATTAAAAGATGCCTTCCAGCTATGTAAAACTGAAAATTACCTATAACTTCTCAACAGTAAATTTAAAAAAATCAACAAATCACACTACAATGCACTGTTTAGATATGGTTTCAATCTAAGAATAAAGTCAGTATCAAAAGTCATCTCATAACAAAAATCGTTACAGTGTTCATAATTACCCCATAGACAAGGGGGCAATTGTGAACAAGCATTTTACGCCCACAAGCTGCTACTTAAAAATTAGAAAAAATCTTAAAATGAAGAAGGAAACTAGTCATTCATTTTTGGTTACTTTCCAGAATTTCAACATTAAAGAGCTACTTGTTTGAGCTGATAGTATGAAAAACTAAGTAATTTTGTACATAATTACCCCACCTAGCCCTACTCATTTGACAACTCTACGTAGAAACTCGTATGCATATTAGGGTATTCCAAAACTGCATAATGTCTGGGCATCTGAGACTCAGATTCTGAATGCTCAGCCTCAAAATGATAGATTAGGGTGTGGAGAACAAACTTTTGTATGAGGCCAACTAAAAAAATCATGTTTACCTAGAGGTTCCACAAACGCGATCTTTGAAAAAAAATCCACCATCACAAATAAACTGACAGTCGGAATGAAATGAATTTTTGTATCCGATGGTGTTCGAGTCAGAGATGGTGTTTGTATAATATTTTCCAGAATCTCACTTTATATGGAAGGGACGCTCCCATACAAAAACATCTTTTCTGCTTATCTTACGTATAAAAGGACGGCCGGAATAAAGTGAAATTTGGTATCTGAGGGTTTTTCGGTTTGCATAATAATTTCAAGAATCTCATACGAAAGCTCCCATACAAAATCAAATTAAAATGGGAAACACGTCGAACAATTTTAATACGGTTTTCGCAAAAATTGATTCACGAGCATGAAGAAGTTAAGGACGCGTGAATGAAATCAAATATTTATAAGGATTTATTAATTTAAAGGTAAAACAGAGTTTACCGAGTCAGCTAGTTGATTACTATTTTCAGGTTGTTGAAGGAAATGTAGCTTTTTTAACTGATTACATTGTAAATTCATCATCTTAAACTATTTACCTATCGACTACGATAAAACTGACGATCAACTCTGCATTCAAGCGAAAATCTTCGAATAAAGTTTAAATATCCATCCCGTTTTTCTCGGCTGCACGTTTTTTCACATGAAACGACATTGCTTGGAACGGTAGTTAATGTATTGAAAAAAAAATTAAAAACGCTAAGAAGTTTTTAATTTTTTAACTAGTTTGTTTCAACATAATTTTACGAAAGAAAAAAAAAACTCTTTTTTTCAGTTTGTTTTTTGATAATTTCAATTACAGCGTACGGTTTTTACTAAGAACTTTATAACTACTATGTCTAAACAAAGAATTATATCCAGCAGATATTTGATAATTCAAACAGAGAAGGGCTTTTTTGTTAAAAAAAATATTTTTTTTTAATTTCATTTTAACCTTTTGGTTATTAATCCAGATGCCTTCAAAACAATAGTAAACTTATTTGTTTGAAGAAAGATATTAGATATGTAAAACAATTCAAAATGGTACAATTTATTACATTCGATTCAGAATCGAGGTCAATACGACCCTATCCGGCAAATTGCAACCATTTTCAAGCAATTTTCGTCATTCCAACGCTCAGTTTAAAAAAACAACGGGAGAAATGAATAAATCGAGTCTCCGGTTTTCATACTTTTTAATATCTAAATAATTTTTCTTATGTTTTTGGAGTTGAAGATATGTAAGAAAAATTAAATACTATAAGTAAGTGTCAAAATCGCTATGATAACGAGAAATCTTACTTACACTTCACATCAAAGTTGCCGAAATCGCAGAAAAATCCGTAATTTCACAGAATTTTGATGAAATTTTCATCACAAAATCCGTATCACAGAATACAGAGTTTTGTAAACATTCCAAGATTTTACGGATTTTTTTAAATTTTGTACGTGTTTCGAAAATTTTAATTTTGAATGTCAATATAAGTTTCGGATTCCTAAGATTATATTGGAAAAATATAATATGATAAGATAAGTATGGTTAATTGATTTTGCTCAAGTTAATTGTAAAAATGACACAATTTTTTATGAATTTTCAATGAAACTTTAGGAAAAAGTGTAACAGAAAGCTATCAAAGATTTTTTGGGTAAAATCATAGAAAGTCAGATTATTTTTTCGCCAAAACACATATTCTATTCGGTAACCTTACTACACATTCAACTTCACTTGACCCCAAGGTTGCTGAAATCACAGAAAAACATATAATTTTACAGAATTTTGAGCAAATTTTTATCAAAGAATCTGTGTTAAAGATAATTTTGAAAATATTGACAGATTTAACAGATTTTATAAATTTTATACGTATTTCCAAAATAATATTATCTCTGTAAAAATATGTTTTTTATTTCTTACTTTGTCTTGGAAATATATGATAAAATTGGTAATGTTAATTGATTTTTCCCAAGTAGGGGAGATAAGGGCATAATGGCCACCTTAAGGAAAACGCTTATTTAACCATAGAAAACAGCTATAATATGGAGGTTACATTATTGTTTCGTGTTCAGACCCTTGAAAAGCCTATTTCCTAACGAGCTGAAACGTGAAAAACTAGATGAAAACGTTAAAAAATGCATTTTGAATTTTTTTGCCAAAAGCTGAAAACCAGCCACTGTAGGGGCATAATGAGAACCCCCCCTGAGGCAGAATGAGCACCGTTAATCAGGGCAAGATGAGCGTTTTCTGTCGGGGAATCTAGCAGTGAATTCAACTCGAAGAAGTCAGGTGAGTCGTAGATGCATCTAAAAAAGCAATAACGAAATAATCTAGGTCTGTTTGTAGAATACAAACAATTCACGCACGCTCATACATTATGTGCTTTGTTTGGCGGAACAGAAAGCGAACTCTAATCTTTTGATAACCTCTCCGACACCTTACCAATAGGCTAAATCGTCGGATGTAAACTAGACAAGTTGTTGCTCTATAAATCAATTTTAATTCGCTGCTAGATTCTACGGCAGAAAATGCTCATCGTGCCTCGATAATATGGTGCTCTATATGCCCCTAGTCAACAAATTTAAGTAAAAACGTGTTTTAAAATTGATAAAAGTGAAAAATCAAAAATTTTGTGCTGGTAAAAATTAAGAAACAAAGTGTACATCATGTTGCAGTGCGTACATTATAGATCAAAGTGATTTTAAGATCATAAGAGCTTATTTCGTGATGCTCAAAAATTATAATATTATCGTTACTTGAGAACCTACCTGTTTTTTTTAAATATCTCTGTTAAGATGATAAGGATATTCCTGTTTTTGTGAAAAATTAATGCTATAGGAAGCACGAAAAAAATCCTTATGAAAATTTATTTAAGAAAATATATACTTTCGTAGAAAAGAGTAGTGCTTATTATGTCCTGGGTGCTCGTTATGCCCTTATCTCCCCTAAACTGTGAAAAAAAACCCAATATGTCATAGCTTATCAATGAAATAAATGCTATTTTCATTACAGAAAACTATCACAGAATTGAAGGGTAAATCACAGAAAATAAAAAAAAAATTTCTCACAAACTTTGTTTTTTTTTGTTTCGGCAACCTTTCTTGACCCACGTGAACGGTTCCGATGCCAGTCCTTTGTGAAAATTTTTTCAAGGCAATTATGTAGGGTACAGCAAAATAACTGTTTGATGCTTCTTGTTTCCAATCAACCCTGCGTATGTTTATTTTGAATTTTATGGAACGCAAATATCATATATTGTTGAATCAACCTCACATTCTTCAATCAAGTGATTGATGCTGATCGTGAAATTGATTGCCGAGGTGAAATTAAATATCAGAGATATGAAAAATGAACTAATGTGAACTTTCATAAAATCAAACCCAATGAAACAACGAAATTAACAATGCTCCTGTCTATTTAATTCTCGACAGCTGAGAAATCCAGCATTGTGAATCAACCTCGCATGATGGCTGATTCAAATTGAGAAATCCAATCAAATGTTGTTGTTGTTCCGAAAACCGGAAATGGTTCTCCATTGGTTTTTTTTTAAATCAAATCATAGTCTAAATATTTTTTCCAAACTGAAAAATCAATAATATTTATCCTAAACTCTGAAATCCAGAGCATCTTGCACCGGATACGGTGACTATCCGTGTCAAATCATTCGACATGAGTGTGCTAGAATTTCCCAGAATTCGCCTCCGTCAGAATTCTCCTAGTTCTGAGTTCATCGGCGTTCATCGTAAGTAATTTCCCCGGTTACACCGGCAGTGCATTGACATCAGCGCCGAGCACGCCAAATGGAATTGTTGATTACTAAAAATCAATCCCAATTTACACGTTGCACACTGAGAAGCTGTTCGAGTTGCAGTTAGAAGGTGCAAAACGCATCAACCCGCTCAAACTCTCAACTATCAATTAAGTAATAGCTCATAATCGATTCAATCAGGTTTAGACCTGTGTTGAGGAACCAGTAGGTATAAAGGGCCCTCGATTCATTAAAACGGGCTGCCCTAAACCGGTTGGCTGATCTTAATGGAGAGTAAACTGTCATGCTTTGAGGGAAAAAAATCATAACAAAAACGATTGAATCACGTACGAAACTAAACCAAACCACTTCTCTGAGGAGGCTGCGTGTTGAACCGGGCTCCATCGATTCAGATTCAGGCTCTCTCTCTGCCCCATCGATTGTGTGAATGAACTGAACTGCGGTCATAAAAAAACTATCTCACCCATCGTCGTCGTCGGCGTCAGTAGGAGGTAGCAGTATTACTAGTTCGACTACTATTTCAGTAGACAGCCGGTGATGAAAAAAATACTCATCCAAGATTTCAATCTACTCCCAAGTGAATTCAGCAGACTAGTCAGACTGACTGACTGACTGACAATGCAAATACCTATCTGGCAGTGCCCCCACTTCTCTGGGGGTCATTTCGCGATACCGGATACCGGTTTGTCACGTTAGTCGACTCGAGGGATTGTCGCGGCACCCGATTACTTAATACGAATACTTTCAAACAGTAAAAAAAACGCCAACCATTTGAATTCAGGACAGGAAAGACGTTGACATAGATCTTGAATTTTTCCTAACAAACGAGATAGTAATAAAAGAAATGAGAGAATGTTGTTTGATGTTGGAAATTTTCGGGTTCATCGATTGATTTAATGTTGAAGTCTCCCAACAATTCCAGCTTTTTTTAACATTCACCATTGATATAATTTTCGCTTAGTCTTAATTCAATTCAGTGTTTCCTCAATTCCACAAAGCGTAATAAATCAGCGGATGGAACGGCGACTAGAAAAACTATTAAGCGAATCCCTAGTGAGTGAATGTAGGAACAATCCGGACAGAGTCTTGTCATGAATACAATTTGCAATTATCGTGCCTAATTAAGGAAAAAAATCAATATCGTTGTGACATTTGCATGCAAATGTTTGTAAGCGATATTCCAGAAAAATGTTGAGACCAAATTTTTGAGGAAAAACATCGCTGATTTATTATAAAAAAAATCAAATTTACAAGACCTTTAATATTTTTTTATGTCTTTCAAGACACGTTCATATTTATCACTCAAACTATGCTATGCCGATAGCATCAAAGTGATAAAAGTTAAAAGAAAAATAATGAACATCTTAAACTATTTCCGAAAAAAATAACAATACTTGTTGGAGTGGTTTTTCGGCACATTTTTTAAGCAAATCTACACCTCGTTTTATGATAGAAGATATATAGCTGAAACTAAACAGTTTAATTTTCATCTTTAGGTTCTAGAATAACACATTGATGGACTTACAATTGTTGGCTTGTTGGTGTTCCAACCTCGAGAATATGAAACCTATGCTACAGTTGTGTCTCAGGGTACACTAACCTAGTTGGCTAATAATTATAGATATAGATATATAGAAGTCATAGATAAATAACTGTGCTGAATAAAGAATCTTCGAGAAAACCCTATATCAAATCGAATGCAAGCTTATAAACGTACCGTGATTGAAGGATTCTTACAAGATGATAATCCATTTTTTCTATTCTTAGCTTTTATTTCACAAATTTTCAAAAATCGACCAATAAAAGCAACTTTAAGCGAAGACCTGTGCATTTTCACAAAGGGGGGGGGGGGGGGATGCATACCACTCTTCTCCACCAATTTGATCGCGTTGAGCCAAATCAAAATTAGAGAAGAAATTAAAAGTTTTTTAACGCAGTTTCTGCATAACCTTATATCGAAGCTTTTGATACTACTTCAATCTACGAATCTATAAATTTCCTGGTGAAAAATGTTGACTAAACGATGAATTTAGTATTTTTTATATCAAGAAGTAAAACGAAAATATCGACTTACGAGCTTATTGGGAAATCTCTTTATAAATATCATTTTATAAATGAAAATATTACACTTGTTGTTGGATAGCAGAAAAATTTTAGGAAATGTTTCAATCACCGTAAAACGGGGTAAGATTGATCACTTTCTTAAATATTTCTCGATTATTTTTTTCTGTTAAGAGCATGTTTCATATTTTTAAAACCATTATTGGACTCCTATGAACTTAAAAAATGGCTTCAGAAATTTATAAGACTACTTTAAAATTGATTTGAAAATCGATGAACATAAAAAATGGCTTCAGAAATTTATAAAACTACTTTAAATTTGATTTGAAAATCGATTTCGCCTTTGTTTAGAATTTGATACTTTGAGGAAACATTGATCAGTCTCTATTTTGACAATTTTTACGAGTTTTCTTGAATATAAAGGATACAAAACACCTTCATAATATTTACAAACGATAGTAATGACAGTTTGTGTGTTAAGTCCGAACAACAATTATAATCGAAAGATGGACTGGACAATGATGCTATTATATAAATTAAGGGGCTAAGTTTTTTCACATTACTCATAAAATAAAAAAAAAAATTTAATTTTGCCTTCATTCAATTCTCTGGGCCCTCGCACTATACCTCTTTAATTTTTCCTTCAAATATAACCATTTAATAGGTTTTCAAGCCTTTTGTCCTAGACTGGCTTACTCTTTGAAAATGTCCCTATTTTTAAATATCAAAAAAGTTCCCTCAAAATACAACAAAAACTACACCAAAACTATAAATTTAATAAGAAAAAAAATTGAACTGTCACATAAATCAACCTGCTGCTTCTTAACGCTTTGATCTCATCAGGAAGGGTGTTTGTTTGCCAGCCTTCGAAAAAAATGGATATTTCAAAATTTTGAAATAAGATTTTTACTAACATTTGAAATTTTTAAAAACAAACCAAGCATTTCCCATTTTGAAACTTAACATGTAGGATTTTAAACGTAGAAAAAAGTTATAAGGTATTTTAACTTTAGACTAAGTTTTTGATGATTATGTGGCAAAATGTCATGTTGATCAAAGCTCTCCGGGTGATCAATGATCAATGATCGTTTTACGGAACATTTTAATTTATTCTACAGCTTGGTTGGAAAATGCGAAATTATTTTACTTATCGTTTTAAAAATACCAGATTTGGAAAAATTAACGAGAATAAATCTTCAATATCTTTCTTTTCAGAAGTCAAAATCACTCGCTGTGTTCAGAAAAGTTGATCATTGAGTCAACAAAATTATTTTCAAAATATGTATGGTGTTCAACAGTTTTTTATCTGAAAAGTGCTACAATTCATTTAATGAAAAAAATACATACACCGTCTTAGCCGGTTTAGGCTTTACAGACTGAATAAATGACGTGGACAACTTAAGATTAACATTTAACGCTCAAGTACCGAGATGGGAATCGAACCCATGCCATCAGTGGACCAACGATTGCCGTCTTTCCACACTAACCACTCGACCACCGCGACATACGAACTTATACCTTTTTTATTATCTCAATAACAAGAAAAAAAACAAAAATATTGGGATCAGCTTCCCACAATTTTTCAAAATGAACTCTTATATTCTGTGCGCTTTGGAAAAATTTGAATTTTGTTGCCTTGTGTAGGTAAAAAATCATAAAATAAAACACCAATTACTGATAGCACAAGGCAAAAAAAAATCACATTTTTCCAAGGTGCCAAAAATTAAAGAGCTGACTTTGACTCATTCTGGAGCGCTGAATCCAAATATGCATTTAATTTCATTATCAAAGCTCTTGTTCCAGAGATTCAAGGCTAAAATATATAATTGGTATAAATTGACTCAATAAATTTGTACACTTTAAAAAAAAAACAATTATAAAATGTTACAAAGTTATGGAAAATGAAGGTTTTCAATAAAATCAAATTGATGACCAAATTTTTCAATGACTGCGAGAAATTATGAATTCTGAGGAAAAATTTCATAAGTTTGCATTTTGAATTTTAAAGTTCTACGAAAATCTAGGAATTTGAAAAAAAAAATTAAAAGAAATTTGAAATCGAAATAATGTTTTGCAGCCTTCAACAAAGGTGTTAAAAAATTAATATCTTCAATATTACTAACTTTAAAGCTGTCAGATAAAGTCATACCGATTTCATTAAATTTTCAAAAAAAAAATTGTAAAATTACATTCATTTTCTAAAGTTTCTCTGAACAAGAAAATCCAGACAAAATTTTCATCTTTCATAAAATAACAGACAATGAAAAGATAAAAAATCAGGTAGGTTTATTAGTTTATCAGCAATGAATGGTTGATTTCAGTAAAAAATAGGTAAAATTTAAAATTTTCACTAGGCAATGGCTAGTAGCCATAGTCAAGGCACGAATTCCACAAGGATGGTAAAGTGTCATTAATAAAACCTTAAAAAAACTAAAATCTGATAGAAAATTCGATTTTTCTTACACCAAAACCTTTCTTAATAATTTACTAAAACATATGGACCAAAAATGTTTTAATCTTGTTTAGTAAATACTAGTCTTTAATGCAATTGAAATAATCAACTTTTTTGTGAAATCTGAATTTGGATTTTGGCTTTGAATTATATTTATCCCTGTGTACGATCTGTTAACAATGTTGAAAATATAATTTGTGTGAATCTTGAAACCCAGCCAAGTTAGTCGAAAATCACTCCAAGATTATTAGATCTATTGCCTAAAAATAGTCTATTGATAACGGGATTGATTGGATTATTATTGTGAGTTTGTATTTTGAATTCTGGAACTGAATTTTAATGCCTATCGTCATAGCACTAGTTTCTTGATATTAAACTAGCGTTAGCATTTGATACCAAATATCTGCTTTTCTCTGAAAACTCTAAATGAACACAATAGTTATAACACTCACAACCAAATTATGATTGCAAGAAGCTTTAGAGATTCAACGTTTTAAATTGAATCTTTAAATCCGTAATATTTTAAATTCGATTTATTTCTTGCATTAGCTATATTTTTTTTTCATTTGAAAAATCGTTATATGAAAAATGTGGTACATTTAAGACAGGAAAATGTTAAATGTGTCGAAACTCATTTTAACTCATCTTCTTAGTTGAAATGGTCTTGTGAGTTTCATATTCTTGTCATAAGAAAAAAATGGCAAATCGGAACTTGAAATCAAAAGTGTATCATGAAGCTTAAAATTGACTTAATGGTTATCACAGGAAAAAAAAAACAAATTGAATCCCTTCATTTCAGAGTTTTGAATTTTTCTAATGAAATTATGTTTAATTGGCAATGGTTTACATTATCAGAAAAATAATTTATGAAAAATGTTGTTGTCTTTCTACATGATACATGTCTGTTTTTAATTTGTTACCTCAAGAGGAAAAAATAAAAAATTGAATTTTATTAAATCTTTAAAAACCAACCCCGCCTTAAGGCGGCGTAACTAAAATGAGCATAAAATCAAAGCAAATCATTATTTTAATTTTTAAGCAAAATGTTTCAAATTATGTAAATTTAACTTTTCATAGTAATGACCAGTAGTTTGATTGTTTTAGCAGTTGTCACTCCTAAGAAATCATGAGATAACTGTAAATGAACTAATTTATCATAAAATTATCATTTTTGAAGTCCCAAAAATCCTTGGCTTATGTGTTTTTGATCTAAAATAGTTAATGACCACCATTACGGATTAATTTTGATTAGAAAAAAAATGATCGTATGCTAGGTAGAAATGAAGAAATATAATGGCCGTCTAAAGGCAGAATCTGAAACTGGGAAAACTGACAACAAATCGACAAATAACTCCAATATTTTCAACCGAAAAAATACTGAAATTAAGTAGTTTAGCCCATGTGCCCATACAATTTTTGAAAAAAAAATATAAAAAATGTTCCTTTACGATAAATATTTTCGTAGAATTTTCTTAGGGAATTTAGAAAATTGAAGTGCTAAGAAAAGTTCTGTTTTTTATAGAAGTTCGAACGTTTGCGTGTATTTTGTTACAATTTTTTCCCGCTTGTGGGAGGAAGGGTTTGATCACAACCCCCCTTTCCCCCCCCCCCCACCACTTCATAGGACCGCGCATGATCAAGCTTAAGTTTTGCCTCTTATGGAAAACGCATATTTTCAAAAGATTCAAAAAATGTGGTAAGCTTCAGTCAAATTAGGCGTATCTTAATGTCAGTAAAAAAATCAGTCATAATTTTTTTAAGCACAAGTTTTCTAAAATTTACAAGATGAAAAAAAAACATAAACCATTTTCCAAGGAATGAAAGGTTGGTAAATTTGAGGAAAATTTGCATTTTATTGTGTTCGCTTTTGACTTTTTAAAATCAAAATAGTCAATACAAATGGTTAAGTATTAAAGTTTTCGTAAAGTTTCGTTAACTTTTTTTCTTTTGATCAAAATAAATAAATAATAAAAAAATTCAGATTTCGTTCATGAAAAAAATGTTTTCGTCTAAAATAACTTTTTTAGCTTTATACAAAAAAGGATCTCATACAAAGTTACAATTGCATAAGCAAAATGTCTGTTGGATAGATAGACTGAAATATTTTGAATTTTTATGCTACAAATTGATTAAATTTATTCAGAGCTAAAAGCATAATGCATACTTTCATATGTAAATGGATATATGGCCTGGCTTCAACCAGACCGAACTGAACGCCATGAGAAAAATTTAAAATTGCAGATTTTGAAATTCATGCCATTCGTTTGCGAAACCAAAACAAGTAAATTTATTCACTGGGATGTGTTCCTTGGGTTATAAACTATTAGTTTTGGTTGATAAGTTTTACAGATTTACAGATACTGCTGATGGTTCAGCAGTTCAATCTGGTCGAATCCCGACCATATGTAACTTATAACATTAAAGTTGCCAGATTGCTCGGTTTTACCTGGACTTTTCCGAATATTTAGTACAAAATTTGAGAAAGGGTCAGCCCTGCCTGGTTGCCCAGATTTCATTGAAAGAAATCCGGGTATTGCCCAAATTTATTAAAATTACTAAATAGCTGACTCGGTGTGCTTTGCTACACCTTCTGAAATTCTGAAACCTATTCAAAAATTTGTATTCCAATCATTATTTTGTATCTATAACTAAGACTTTATTTATTTATTCGTAAGTTCCTAAATTCTGCCACAATGAATGTTTACTTGTATAAAATTTCTCTCGCAAGCCAATTTAATTTCTATTTGCTTGATCACTTTCCAAGTCATCAAAAAGTAAAATTATGAAAGTCCCCCTGTATAATAACCGAGCAAAACGTTTCTCGTTTCTCAATCCCTTCTAGGCAAAATTTGCCTAGAGGAGTCCTTAATTTTTATTCCCATATACTTTCCTATAGCAAATTTGACCCCATTTGTTTCAAGTGTTATCGCGTTATGAAAAAATGTATGAGAGCACCCCTTTTCCTTATTCATCCCCCCACTGAAGGGTTCCCGAAAAAGCAATCCCAAAAACCCTCCCCTATTAAAGTTGGTTTATTTTGTATGAATAATTCTATAGCTATGCAACAAAAATGCATGAAGCTCCCATCTACCCTTCCTATCTCATTAAATGGAAGAAAGGAAGGGTCCCAAATCATAATAAAAACATTACGCATATCAAAACACAATCCCATACCAAATTCGGTGCCTTTCGAGTGATTAACCCTTCGTTTCATAAAGTTACAAATTTGCAACAATTAATTAAAACTGTTCTCAACTTCACATTTAGCTAAAAAGTCAATTTTTTTTCGATGGGAATAATATTTCTAACTTCAAGATCACGTTCAACTAAAAAAAAATTACTTTTAGTGTTCAAAGGTACTAAAAAAACCAACTTGAATCTGAAAAATATGGAATGTGGAAAATGCCTTATTTTTTCAAATTTTTGGCCTAGTGTAATTCATATTGAGAATTTTTTTTCGACTCAAAAAAAAATATTTTCGTATCCCCACTAAAGTAATTTACATAATAAACAAAATTTGAGATTTTTTTTTTGTTTTTTCTCTGATATAATGGGTTTTCAATAACTGTTGCAAATTTGCAACACCATGCAACGGTAGTACCCTAGCTAGTTATATGGGTTCCATAATGTGTTTTCGAAACTTGCATCGTTAAACAGTGTATTTGTTTCCCGATGAAAGTGTTTTCGTTATTAATGATTTATTATCATGTTAAGGCTGTGTTAAGAGGGGGGGGGGGAATGAAAATTGAGTCCCCCCCCCTTCCCCCTCTGAATAAAGAGGGCCCCCGAGGTGAAAAAATAAAAGTATTGCTCTAAACCGTTATCAAAACTAGAAAAAATATTATTAAAAGTTCAAAATATATCAAATTTTAAACTAGGACGAGTCCGAATAATTAACTTATTTAGGATTTGTAATTCAGCGTTTATAAAAACACATTATTTTAATTTTTTTCTACGGCCCGTTGGTATAACAAACACATATTTTGAATAAAACAAATTGTCGGATGCCTTCATAACTTGCAAAATAAGCATACATCCATTTTCAAAAGTTCAATATTATTTAACGTGATTCAAATTCAAGTACGGAGCTTTATCCAGAGAGTTAAAAATCTTATAACAAACAACGAATACATTTTTTTTATTTTTCCACTTGACAATGCAGTACTATCTGCCAACGTTCGATAACCGAGTTTTGAAGTATTGTTTTGCTTTTTTTTTTCTTAAAGATGAATGAATGATTTGATTGTTGGGCATCGCACGCGTTTTTGTTTTCGTTCATAAATTTTTTTAATTAAATTACAATAAAACTAGAAATTTTAAAATTGAACAGTGGAAAATGATAGATTAAGTGACTGGTGGTTGTTCCCGGAGTGCTTCGTATTTTGTTTCGGCCTGCTGAATCCTGGTTGGGGGAGTTCGGAAGGAATTTTAAAGTCAGCTGCTCCGGACTAGAGGAAAAGGTTTCTAGTCGAAAACTTTCAAGACTTATTTGGTGAGATCTAACCTTTTTTATTATATTAAACGTTATTTTCCTAATATACATTGGCATTAGATTAGTGTAGCTATTTTAAAATTATGCTGTAGGCATTTAAGTCATCCATATGAAGCGTTTGGTAGGGAACTCCACGCTTTATTCCTCCCCTTGCTCCAGAATCTTTTGCGGTAATTACCACATGGTTGGCCTGGCCGTAGTTATCTCTGCAATGCATGTTTTATGTAACAGAGATAACGTCGAAAAGAAAAATGAAGGACGCAAGTCTTTTCATTTTCCAGGATGCTTACACGTTTTGGCTATGTTGGTAAAAGAAGAAGAAGAAGAAGAAGAAGAAAGATGAATGAATGATTTGATTGAAAATTACAGTGCTCATTATTTTTTTACTAAAGTATGAGCCGTTTCTTATAATCAATCTACGAAATATGCTCTTTATTTATACTATTCAACCTTTTCCTGGAACCTCTGAAAGTGGATTTTAATTTGAAACTTTTTGTTATTGAATTTAGTTTTATTTTTATTTCTTTTTTATTCTTAAACTGATTTCAAGTTTAAATTCTAATTTAAGAATTATTTTTTTAAATTCTAATGCTTTTTCCGAAGAAATCTTTATAGTTCTTTTAATTTTGCCAACAAATGATATTTAATAGTTTAATGTAATTTCAATACTCAAGTTTGTTTATTAAATCTGGCATATAGTTATGGTATGATTTAAGATTTAGAATCTTCATCAGAACCAATTTAAATACGTTTTCGGAATTGATTTGTGTTGGTTTGTTCAAGGTTATGTCCGGAAAAGTTGTATAGGTAAGAAGCTTTCCATTTAGCACCTTCAAGCAAACGTGAGGAATAATTTCCTCAATAGGTGGTATATTATCGCATAACTACTCCTAGCTGATTTCTCGAGAGTCTTTGTAGTCTAGTGGATAAGCTGGTGCGAGTTTGGTTCCGATGTGCCAGGCTGGGTTCGATTCCCGGTATCGGCGAGACAACTTTTGGGTTCGAATCCCATAAGAAGCCGACAGGTAAGATGGGTTTCCTCTTATAACTTATTATATAAATGTTTAACCAGCTGCCAGCTGGCCAGGTATAATCACGGATGAGGAATACCTCTAAGTAACTTGATTGACTCGTTCTTCCAAAATATACCTAAATCAACAATCACTCCATAACAGTTCATACAAAGCCATGGGGTCGGTCCAAGAATGCATGTGAGCACATACTTAGGCAGAAACTGCAGTGAATCCGTGCACCCATGGTGGATAACCAACATACATAACTACTCCCAGCTAAATTCTCAACTTTTTCGGTGTCCAGAAATCTCCATTTGCGAAGTTCCTGTGTGAAATCTATGATTAGTGCAAAAGAAATTAGGAATAAGCATTTATTTCCAGTTGTCGAGTGTGAAGAAAAAAAGGTGTAACCGTTTCATGTTGTTGCATATTTGCAACAATTAATATTTTTGCTAAATTACCGAAATATGTGAAAATAATATTTTTTCATTATTTTTCCCTTCATGTATTCATCATTGCGCACTATTGAGATTTTTTTCGAGAAAAAATAAAAAATCATGAAATGAAGGGTTAATTCTTGACATCTTTAAAATAAAAAACGGTAGTGGCCTCTTCTTCTCTTCCTATTTAATTACTGAGATCAGAGGGGGGGTCTCAACAAGCATAGCGTATTTTTCCGTATCCAAATATACTCCCATGCAAAATTTAGTTCCATTTGCTTGATTATTCCACCAATTCTGCAAAAAAAAATTATGGGAGTTCCCTCCCGCTTTATGTTTATCTAATAAAAGGTGGGAAGAGCTTCAAACTATCTTGGGAACATTTCGTTCATCCAAATACCCTTGCATGCCAAATTGGATCCCCCGTGCTTGATCAGTTATCGAGTATTGCAAAAATTTGTAAGGGCCTCCAAGGCAAATCGGGAGAAATTTCAAACAATCATAGAACCTTTTCCCATTGCCAAATATCCTCGCAAGCCCATTTGGTTCCATTTGCTCGAATAGTTATCGAATTTTGCTATAAAAATTGTATGGAAGCCCCCTCCCCCTATCAATCTTGCCACTCCAAATACCAATCATATGCCAAATCGGATTCCATTTGCTTGACCAATTCTCCAGTTATGTTAAAAATTGTAAGAGAGCCTTCCCCTTCATTTTTCCCTCTTGAAAAAAGGAGAGTACCAAATGTACATAAAAAATAGTTCCCGTTGCCAAATTCCCTTCTCATTCCGAATTTAGTACCATTTGCTTGTATGAACCTTCCCCGGCCTCAAAAGCACTCACTTGCTAAGCTTCAAGAAAGTCGGTTCAGTTTTTTTCCGAGTCTGTTGGGACCAAACAGACGGACAGAGAGACAGACAGAAATCCATTTTTATACACATAGTTTTGCTAAGCCGACTAAAAAAAACGAAATTTTAGAAATTGGAGCCAAAAAAACGAAATTTTTTTTGAGCAGGTGTCATTAAAATAAACATGAACGATTTTTTGAAAGCCCAACATACTGCTCGAAATCTGTTGATGTGTTTCGATGAAAAAATAATTGTTCAAGTGTTTTTCTTCTTGATTTTTGTTAAATAGCTCTTGGGTTTGGCCTAATTTTCCTGGATTTTGGGTTGGGTTTTTTGATAAAATAAATAGCTCGCTTAAGCTCGACCCGGATACTTGCGGAAAATTTTGACAATCTTATATTAGAGTGGCCCAGATGGGGGTTCAAATTGTTTGTTCATTTAGCAGAAGGTTCGATGCCAATTTCGAGCTCAATCAAAACTCCTTTTTATGCTTAAGATATTTACCTTATTTTGGCACCTAATTAACCTCAAACAACTTATGGTCTTCAAAGCATTTATATAAAATCATTTTCAAAACATTTCAACCAAATGTGTAGAACAAACGGGCTCCGATTGTTCCAGTATGAGACAAAACAGTGCTATTTGCAGGTGCAAAAATCGAATGAAAACATACTCCTTTTTTCGACCACTCTTATATATGAATGTATGTTTCATTCGCGTTTACAAAGCAAAACCTTTAATTGGACAAATTTAAAATTTCTTGACCTTAGTTCCTCAAATTTACAAGATTTTAGGATTTCAAAAGTCGTTTGAGAAGAAGTGATTCCCAACAATATCCTTTGGTAAAACCATCGATTAATTAGCTTCTTCACCGATTCAAAAACATGCTTTTCGTTTACTGGGTTCCCGACTTTGGTATCGCTACAAACTTGGACCCCCAAGCTTTGTGAAAATGTTTTAAAACAGTTGTGTAAGGTATAATTCTTGAAAATAGTTTTTTTTTTAAGAAAACTTGAATTTCCGTCTCTTATCGCCATAGAACATTGCGTTAAAAATTTTCAAATAATTATGATGTTAAAATTTTCGATATCCGATTCAAGGGGCAGTTACCCTACATGTGTTACGTTACATCTCGCTTGGGACTCTCACGGATCGCGGAGTAATGGGCTCAATGCTGTAATATTTATGTTCCGTAGATTTTTTCGGGGATATCAGGTTGGTTGGTCTCATGATGCATTTCGTGTGCATTAAACTGGTTGATCAAGTTTTATTCTGCCTTTGTTTTTCTTTCTTCGGCTCTCATTCCAAGTTATGCTACAGGACAACCCACGACAATGCACACCCGGCTTATAATCGATATTTATAGCACTTGTCGTCATCCACAGTCAGTTGCCCGGTTGCAGTTGCAGTAACTTGCAATTACCTTAACCAAAAACAACAACCAACAACGTTGTTGCTGATCGTGTATTACAGACTTCCGAGTGTGGGACGGATTTTCACATGATTTTTTTTTTGAGTCCACCTCAAATGCACGAGATCGTGTTTATGCGATTCGATACCAGATAACCAAGCATGTGCTTTGATCGATCGAGGGGTCAGCTGGCTGTTTGGAACAAGAATAAAAACGAATCCCCAACTGGAACCAGTTTTCCGTAACCCAAAAATCGGCACCGATATTTTCTCGATTTTATGGTTTTCGTCGCCTGTAAAGATTTGGGTTTTTTCTCTCACAAATGAAACTACCGGACTATTATACTTCGCGAAAAAAAAATTCGATACCATGTGGCGCCCTCTGTCTCTCAATTATGGTTATTAGTGGATTGTGCCCAGAGAAATGCAATGCTTCCATGGGAAATAAGCGATGAACCTCCTATACCAAAAAAATTGGTAGCGAATGCCCAGACATATATTTCATCTTGCGGATTTTAAGTAGAGGAAAAGTACTTTTGAGTGGTTTTCTTAGTAGGCACGCTCTAGATATTTTTGGGAGCTGCCGAATTATGCAAGATTCGTTTTATTTTAACCACTGATGGCATCATGCTGTGGGCAGTTGTCTGGGTTATGTGACTCCGGGATCGTGTAACGTAATCCTTTCTTGGCGTAGTACGTTATTTGATCCGGTTTCGTTCCCATTTTCCACTCGGATATTGTTCTTTCATGGTCGTTGGAAAGCTCGTTTAGATAGCTTTTTGTGAGAGTTGAGATGTTTTTGAACTTTCGAAATCTAGTTATACACAGTACTAGCTTATTTCTGATTTTTGAAGTGATCAACATAAAAAAAACTCATTGTTGATAAAAACTTCAAATGCAAAAAAGTTAGACGTGTGACGTGAGACGTGTGAAGTGAGACGTAAGTAAGAGAAGTAAGAAAATTAAAGTGACACTTGAGAAGTAAAGAATGAGAAGGGAGAAGTGAGGCGTGAGACGTTTTTACATAAGAATTGAGACATGAGAAGCGAGAAGTGTGATGCTTCACATCTCACGTTTTATGTTTTAAGTCTTACGTTTCACTTATCACTCCTCACTTATCACATCTCACTTCTTACGTCTCACGTCAAAAGTCTCTCAATTCACTCCTCACGTCTCACGGCTCGCGTCTCACATCTCAAGTCTCAAGTTTCAAGTCTCACGTCTTATGTCTCACGTTTTTCGTCTCACGTCTCATGCCTCACGTCTTACGTCTCTCGTCTCACGTTTCACGTTTCACGTCTCACGTCTCACGTCTCACGTCTCACGTCTCACGTCTCACATCTCATTCCTTACTTTCCCTCATTATTGCGTGCTCACGTCAGAAGTGAGAAATAAGACGTAAGCAGTTAGACGTGAGACATGTGCCGTCAAAAGTGATAACTGAGAAGTGAAATTTTTTTTTTTAGGAGTTTCGTGAGAATTGAGGAATAAGAAAGGAGAAGTGAGATATGAGATGTGTCACGTTAGACGTTAGACGTTAGACGTGAGACGTGAGACGTTAGACGTGAGACGTGAGACGTGAGACGTGAGACGTGAGACGTGAGACGAGAGACGAGAGACGAGCGATGAGAGACGAGAGACGAGAGACGAGAGACGAGAGACGAGAGACGAGAGACGAGAGACGAGAGACGAGAGACGAGAGACGAGAGACGAGAGACGAGAGACGAGAGACGAGAGACGAGAGACGAGAGACGAGAGACGAGAGACGAGAGACGAGAGACGAGAGACGAGAGACGAGAGACGAGAGACGAGAGACGAGAGACGAGAGACGAGAGACGAGAGACGAGAGACGAGAAACGAGAGACGAAAGACGAGAGACGAGAGACGTTAGACGAGAGACGTTAGACGAGAGACGAGAGACGAGAGACGAGAGACGAGAGACGAGAGACGAGAGACGAGAGACGAGAAACGAAAACCAAGAGTCGAAAGATGAGAGACGAGAGACGAGAGACGAGAGACGAGGGACGAGAGACGAGAGACGAGAGACGAGAGACGAGAGACGAGAGACGGGAGGCGAGAGACGAGAGACGAGAGACGAGAGACGAGAGACGAGAGACGAGAGACGAGAGACGAGGGACGAGAGACGAGAGACGAGAGACGAGAGACGAGAGACGAGAGACGAGAGACGAGAGACGAGAGACGAGAGACGAGAGACGAGAGACGAGAGACGAGAGACAAGAGACGAGAGACGAGAGACGAGAGACGAGAGACGAGAGACGAGAGACGAGAGACGAGAGACGAGACGAGAGACGAGAGACGTGAGACATGCGATGTGTCACTTGAGAGGTGAGACGTGAGACGTGAGACGTGGGACGTGAGACGTGAGACGTCAGACTAAGACGAGAGACGAGAGACGAGAGATGAGAGACGAAAGATGAGAGACGAGAGACGAGAGACATAAGACATGAGATATGAGACTTGAGACGTGAGATATACTGATAAAAATAAAGATATTTAAAAAAACAGTTGTTTATGATTCTTCAGAACACAATGTCTCAGAAACCCTTTCACACTTGAGTTCCAGTGCAACCCCTTTCGGTTAAAATTTGATGACAGTTAAATGGAAAACCTTAAAAAAAATTCAAAAATAATGTCAGCTCCTATGTAATGCATTTTTTCTCATAAGAATCGTATCACATACAATCTACATTAGACTAGTTCACTTTTCGGATTTTTTCGCAGATCGAAACCGGACTTATATGGGTTGTTCCTCAGGCGTTTTCAAGTATTTCTGCCAAATTTGAGAAGTACTGAACTAGTTTCTCTTCTGCGCAATGAGTTTTTGTGAAAAAAGTCAATTTTTCTTGAAAATTTTCTTATTAGAGTTCTAGCAAGCCCCTTTTAATATGAAACGATAATGCATGGTGGTTGATATTATTAGCAATTTAATGGATCTGTTTTAGATAACCTTTCAAAACAAACCGAAAAAATTTAAAAAATCATAAACTACCAACTTGAACAGTAATTTTACTTAAAAGTTGAAAGTTAAAAATCCACAGTAAATTAGAAAAAACTATTTTTCGCAAAAGTTTTTCTTGTAAAGCTAGCTCTTTTTATTACCTTTCTTTTCATGTAATAAATATACAAATTGTATATATAGCGGTCAAGTTATTTACAGATGTTTGCAACAAATTTGAATTGATAAAATATTTTTCATTCAAGTTTTCTCCTCATCAACTTGTGCACAAGCAAAAATATTTTATTCAATCTAGTACAGCGGTGGGGGAACCGGGGTAAATTACCCCAAATGGGGTAAAAGGGAAATTCTTGGGGGTAACAGTTAATATTTTGTGAGTGAAAAGTGTATATTTTCATTTTGCAATTTTAAGAATTTGTTGGTTTTATTTCGAAAGTAAAGAACTTAGCGGCATATGCAGAAGTTAATATTTCCCCCTGAGGCATTCAAATTACACGCTTTGAGAGCTCGCTCAGTGTTTACGGATACGTTTTTTTTGCTCTTCGTCATGGAGTAATATCAAATTAAAAAAAATGTTTTGGGGTAATGATTCAAAAAGTTCCCCGACCCCTGATTCAGTACCCCAAG
Organism: Uranotaenia lowii; assembly: GCF_029784155.1. NCBI lineage: Eukaryota > Metazoa > Arthropoda > Insecta > Diptera > Culicidae > Uranotaenia > Uranotaenia lowii. The sequence continues at coordinate 98,125,533 of NC_073692.1, read as the reverse complement.
ACTGGGCCAGGAATGAAAAAAGCGCGCGCTTTGATCAAGTTGTATGCAAGTTCTCTTGATGCCACGTTTTCCAGGTTGCATGAAGCTAAAACTTGAATAGGAACATAATTATGATTTAAAAACTGATGCATTAGTATTTGAATAACTTTGCTCCTATTCTTGCGATAATTAAACTTTATACATCAAATGATTGATAATAAACAGAGCTACATTAACACGAAAAGATTTTGTGAAAAATATTTTTTACGGATTTACTGTAGATTTTAAACCTTCAACTTGTAAGTAAAATTTCTGTACAAGTTGGTACGATTATCTAAAACAGATCCATATAACAGCTAATAATATCAACCACCATGCATTCTAAAATTATCATTTAATATCAACAGGGGCTTGCTAGAACTCTCATAAGAAAATTTTCAAGAAAAATGGAGAGACTTTTTTCACAAAAACTCATTGCGCAGAACAGAAATTAGTTCAATAGATCTCAAATTTGGCAGGAATACTTGAAAACGCCTGAGGAATAACCCATATGAGCCCGGCTTAGATCTGCGAAAAAAGCTGAAAAGTGAACTAGTCTAATCTACATGCTTATGAAAAACGTTGAAAAAGGAATTGTAGTCGTCCACTAAGACTAAAATTGTCAGAATTTTATCAGCATGTATCCGGGCCGGACAAATCCGGGTTATTTAATCTGAAAACCTGGCAAAATCCTGCCATTTGATTTCGAAATTGTCGACCAAACCTCAGGGCAATATCCGGACAAATTTGGTCAGAACCCAGGAATTACACAACACAATAAAAAAAATGAAACAAAAACTTTTTTCGTCATAATTAATAAGCAGTTTTTAAGTTCAATTTAAGGATGTAAAAAAAATTCATGATGGTTGTTTTTGAAACATTTTCAAAAAATTTCGTTCTGCACGCATAAATAAAAAATTATCACACAATTTGTTTTTTTTTTTGTTTGTTTTGGCAAATAAGGTGAATGAATCCGAACTTTTTTCAATGAAATCCGGGCAAATTTTGTATTAAATATCCGGGCAAATCTGGATAAAACCGGGTAATCTGGCAACCTTAACTGAGACTTTACGTGAATTTCATGTGTCGTTTATTGGGAAGTAGTTTAATTTTTACTTAGCACAAGTAGAACTAACGTGATTCAATCAAAGCTGTGCCTACGTCCAAATGCACCTACATTTTATCGCTATATTATTTTGAGTGTAGGTGAAAGATTGATTGGGTAGGTTAAGGTCGCCAGATGGCCCGGTTTCATCCGGGTTTGCCCGAATATTTACCACAAAATTTGAAAAAAGTCAGGTCCGGATCGATTTCTCGGAGTTTTTTGAAAAAAGTCCGGATTTTGTCCGAATTAATTTACATTATTTGCAAAAACATCAAAAAAAATTGTGCAGTAAACATTTTTATTTTTGCTTCCAGAACGAAATTGTTTGAGAAAGATTAATAAAAATAATCATGGAAGCTTTTTTGAAAGTGTGAAATACGATTTAAAACTACTGATGAGTTATGACGAAAAAAAATTTGTTATCAATTTTTTTTCTTGATTTGTGTTGAGTAATCTTTGGGTTTTGACCAAATTTGCCCGGAGTTTTGGTCGACAACCAAATGCCAGGATTTTGCCAGGATTTTGCCAGGTTTTAGATAAAACATCGGATACGTGCTGAAAAAATTCTGGCAGCGTTAGTATAGGTAACAGCTTTACATTTTTACATTCAAATTAAAAAAAAAGGTTAAATATCCATTCCAAAAAATTGTTCATATTTTCAACAACATTGCAAATTATTGCTTTTTCAAACTGCAAAAAATTTTTTAAAAAATGGTCACTTGAACAAAAATTTGTATGCAATAAACTTGTGTACAATGTACATTGCACAAAATAAAAAAATTGATCAAAAATTTGAAAAAATCTCGAATACAAAAGGCTCTCATCTCCTGCAGTTTGACTTTCGGTCTTTCAACTGTTTGAGTTTTGAATGATTTTTTCAAATTTTTCAATAAAATACTTTAAAATTTATTTAAACTCCCCTTAAGGATTTTGAGAAAAATCAAATGGGGTTGAAATGAAGAATGTAATATTTGTTTCTGCCAGTCTGATTCAAACTAAAAGTAGGGGAGAGTGGGCCATGGGGAAACGTGGGCCATTCTGAATATCTTAGATGTGTGTTAAGATAAGAATCTCAATCCAACTGTCATCGCCATCACTTTGCGTAAGCATATTTTTCAATATGTTGGTGACTTAAATTCTTCTATTTATCAAGCTTAAAAAATTTGAAAAAACTATTATAATTAAACAAGCACCCGCTAATTGCATCGATGGGAAACCTAAAGTTCATAAAAAATGTGCTCATACGCTTATGATCTTAGCTTTGTCATGTCACGTGGAAAAGGAATTTTTGATGAAACATCAATAAGTCACACCAATTTGCAAATTATAGCTTGTGGGATATCTTTGGCCAACTATATTTTTATGTTTTATACACATTTAGAACTTCGAATTTTCTTAGGCCAAATGAAGAGTTCTGGAAAAAAATTTGTCCATCCTATATCAGGAATTTTGCCGAAACGTTCGCTAGCCAGGTTTTTGGAATTATTCAATTATACACAACTCTTGTTTTTATTTCCTCATCTAAAATTGCTTTAAAATAACTAAATGAATTATGAAATTGCAGCTTTAGGTCAACTCTTAAACTTTGCACGTTATCTAGTCAATTTGGATTTGGTGGCCCAAGATTCTCCACAATTTTTAAAAATAAAAAAAAATACTTTTTTTTTTAATTGACAGAACTCGCGAAAATTAATTTATTTGAAAAATAAAAAAAATGTCATAGGATCCCAAAAAAAATGTAGAAAACCATCCAATGATTTTTATACCTTCAACTTCAAATTTGTTACAAGATTTTCTTTTTTTTTTAGTTCAACGTTCAAAGTCGATGTTTCACAATATTGAGTAATTCAAGAACCGCATCTGAGTCGTTCGAAAACATTTGGTCATTGAAGTAATTCACTCGGTAGCACAATTCTTCATTCCACAGAAAAACCAACCAACTTTTCAATGTCAACACTCACGTAACTTACTGTTGTCACATGAATAAATTGAATATTCAGTAGAGGTTGGTGTTTTTTTTTCATGTGGTTCTGGGACCGGTTTCACCAAAACGCCAACCCGGCCAAGTTTAGCGTATCGGTGCGCGTTTGTCTTTCGTGTCGATTTGCCTCTATGGGGGAAGATTTATTCAATATGCGAATTTACGACCCCCTTTCAGGCCAATGTTTGCCTATATCTTATCGATGCTGACTACTCAGAGCTTATGTAAAAAGATATGGCAAATAGCTTTGAAGAGGTATTCAGGTCCATAAAAAAAATCTTTAAAAAATATCATCAGCTATCATGTCAAACACTAAAAGCGGACAATTGAAATAAAAAATGAAATGTTCAAACGATCGTTAACAACATTATTGCGATTAGTGTACAAAATCGTCGAACACTTGCTGAAGACTAAACTTGCTCACTGAACATTATGAGAAGTGGATAAAAAAGTGCCGGTTATTTAACGCAATCTGATGTTGTTATAGCCTCACATGCAGTAGGTACAACTTTTCGCAGCCATACCTTCCATAACGAGAAACCATGCTTGAGAAACGAAACCGGCCTGAGAGACTCCTTCCTTGGCTTGAAATACAGATCAAAATCGAATTGCTGCAGAGCAGTAAGTATAATGTTTATGTCTACAAAATAAGAGATAGGTAGTTCAGTCTCACTCAAGTAGCTTCATATTGTGCCACTGAAGCTAAATATTGCCACGGTTCCGGTTAAAAAGTTGTTTATGGGAAGCAGCTTCTGTAATTACAGTCGTCAGATACAAATTATTTTTCAGTTCATTCGAAACTGTTATCCCTTGGAATACAATTTAGGTTGGAATACAGTCGCAAAAAATGAATGTTCCTACACAGTTGATATTTGAAAAATTCATTGAAATTTTAGTATGAAATTTTAAAATATTACCTAAAACTACAGCTAAGCTTTATACATGCTTTTATAACATTCGTTATAAAACGTGACCTGTATCAAGTGTAACTGATTTTTTTTGGACCAGGGGACCTATTTTGGGCCACCTTGTCTAGTTCTCTTACAAAGCAACTAGTTATTAAAAAGTTAGTGCATTAAGTACCCGGGCTTCAACTATATTGGTTGAAATATCCATGATTTGTTGCTTTGAAAGAGAACTAGACAAGGTGGTCCAAAATAGGTCCTCTGGTCCAAAACAAGTCCGTTACCCTAACAGTTGGTTTATTCGAACGTAATGAAAGGGAAGCCCAACAAATAATGTGTGGCATCCAACAACTCCAGATGAGCTCGAGACTGTAAACCAGACGAGAGAATAGCTAACTTGTTTTCGAGTGACTAAAGAAACCGGGCCCTGCAACTTAATCACAGCAGAAGATTGTCTCTCTAGCTTCTCCTACATAGGTATTTAGTCTCAACTGCTTGACGTGCGTGAGTGAATCGCTCAAAGTACCTAGGCCTAGCAGAAGGTATTTAATTGCAGTGTTTAAGCTACACCTATAGAGTAAGTACACATTGTTGGCAATAGGGCACTGGACATCGTTTAGCGCCTTTTAATCGCGCTTCAATCGGCGCACCAGCATGGTCCAGTAACATTGCGGGTTAGTGGGACACAGCCGGTCATTAAACTTGATGCACCGCACCGGTATTTCCGTTTTTATGAACTTTCTGAACCAAGAAGTGTGTTCAAAGCGTAACAAAGAATTTTAATTCGAAGTTTTCTAGCTGCCCAACCGAATTATTTGTGAAATACACATTAAAGTTCAAGGTATGATGAATAAAGGTTTCCGAGAAAATTGTTACCAGGAAAGTGTAATAAGATGAGAATTTTATTCTTAAGACACTTTTGATTATAAAACTTTATTCAAAGAAAGGTAACGTAATGGTTTGAAATAACTTCTGTGCAGTTTCAGATTTTGAAAAGTTTATGGTATTTCTCTTCAACTGAAAAGAAGGCATTTCAAGGCATTTAAAATAAGCTTGCCAGATAGTCCGGCTTTATCCGGACTTGCCCGGATATTTAATACAAAATTTGGGAAAGCTCCAGGCTGGCCCGGTTGCCCGGATTTTGTCGAAATAAGCCTTTATTTGTTTCCGGATCTATTTTCTTTATTTATTAAGCCTTAAATACGATTTAAAATCGACAACAAAAAATCAATTCTTGAATTTTGTTGAATTATAATTCTGGCAACCTTAAATTAAAAGATGAAAACGCTCTTGTAGATCTACTGGTGTACCAAAGTCTAGTCCGTATACCCTTGAATTTTCAAAATTTTCCACTCCGTGGAAATGTTTATTAAATAATAGAAGTTGACGTCTAATTTTCTTATCCTTCGTTTAACAGTTATTTAATATTCACTCACTACCTACAGCCCTATTTTTGTTTTTGCTGAAAAAATCCCGGAACGTTTGTTTTATGATTGCATACAACTTAAGTTCTACAAGAAACTTTAACTTAAAAAAAAATATTTCATTTTTTTTAAAGTTGCACAACCACACGGACTACAGACCTTTAGCTCGGTACATTTTTGTTTGAAAATATTGAATATGTTTGTCGAGTTTTAATCGTTTTGCCTTTCCCATTAGACTAAGCATTTCAGCATTTTTCCAGCACTTGCCGGGTAATTCTGAGATATTTTTTTCTTGTAAAACCCGGAAAAAACAAGAAATTTGATTTCAAATTCTCTAATGCAAACTTTGGCCATATCCGGACAAATCTGGGCAAAATTTATTTTTTATAAGAATAAAATTTTATGAATGTACCGGGTTTGGAGTATTTAACCAACGTTGTTGTGCCTCCTACAGTCTGCAACCTCCATGCTCAGTTTACATCGCTGAGTTGGCAGCTATCCATTGGGCCCTTGACAGTGTAGCCTCACAACCGGTTGAACAATACTATATAGTAACGGATAGTCTCAGCTCTGTTGAAGCAATTCGTTCAATAAAACCGGGAAAGCACTCACCGTATTTTCTCGAGCAGATACGGGTTTCTTTGTGTGCTTTATCAAGACGTGGCTTTTCCATCACCTTTGTCTGGGTCCCTTCACATTGCTCGATTGTAGGCAATGAGAAGGCAGACTCTCTGGCAAAGGTGGGTGCGTTGGAAGGCGACACATATCATCGCGAAATCGTCTTTGACGAATTTTACTTTTTGGTCCGACGAAACTCTCTTGTCAACTGGCAGCGCAAATGGGACGAGGATGAGATGGGTCGGTGGCTCCACTCGATTATCCCAAAGGTAAGCCTTAAACCCTGGTTTAATAGGTTGGACCTGAGTCGGGATTTTATTCGTATATTTTCCCGTCTCATGTCCAATCATTATTCCTTAGACGCGGTACTCTATCGTTTTGATATTGCTGGCAGCAATTTGTGTGGTTGTGGCAAAGGTTACCACGACATTGAGCATATTGTTTGGTCGTGTGAGGTCCATCTTGTCGCCAGAACGAATTTTATAGACTCCCTCAGGGCCCGAGGAAAACCACCTACTGTTCCAGTGAGAGATGTACTAGCTGTGCTAGATTTGGACTACATGTTTGAAATCTACCTTTTTCTAAAAGCTATCGATCTTCGCCTATAACTCTATTTTATTTTCATATTTCCCTATCTATCTTCTTTTTCTTCTAAAAAAGTGCTAAGCTAAGAAAACGGTTGTAAAAACAAGAAAGCGAGTTTGGCTCCTTAAAACTTAATTGTATGAGCCGTTTCAAATAAAGAATTACTAAAAAAAAAGAATAAAATTTAAAGAATGATAGGCAGGCTTCGGACGACTCCCGAGGTGTCACTCATAAGTGCAAGAGCAAAGCTTCACAAAGAGGAGTGGAACCCACGCTCTTGTGAGCGCTAAAATGCACACACTCTGCTCTTGCTTCCCGAAAAATAAATATTCAACACACACTTACATGAGTGATGTGTGCTCCGTCATTGTAGCTCTCAGAGCGTGCTCTTAGGGAAATGAAGTGTGTTTTTTTAGGAAACCGTCCTTTCCATCATGTGCATATCATAAAAAGACGATCATTAATGGAATTCTTCAGGCAGCGCTTTGAAAGTAAAACGATAGGAAAAATTCACTTGAAACATTGATTGTTCTTCGTTACAATTTCTAATTAATTTTGAAGAAACTCTGAAAAATCCGTTTTCGGACATGAAAATCAAAGCTAATCATTGCTCAATTAGACTTTTTTGGTAAATTTTGGAAATAATGATAATAAATCCGGGCAAAAACCGGGCAGTTTTTCCTAAAATTTGGGTATTCGCCTTGAGTTTTTCCTTGAATATTCGGGAAAGCCCGGTAAAACCGGGAAATTTCTTCTATTCTGGCTAACACATGATCTTTTAAAAAAAAATATTGCAGAATGATGGTAAATTTTAGACCTTCAGCTTTAAGATATTTGAAATAGAAAACACATAAACCAGAGATTTCTGACACTTACAGAATGATAATTTTTCGAAAAATAGGTCCATCTCCAGTTCTCTCAGCTGTAGTTTTTAACAATTGCTTGTCAAACAGTTATCATTGGTATAGATCAATTGTTTTCAAAGTGGTTCCTACCGTCCTCAGGGAGGCGTAGAGATCATCTAAGGGGGCGGTGAGTCAAATTTTGAATTTTAGGGGGCGTTGGAAGGACTCAGGGGAGCGGTGAGGCTCTATTGATTTTTGATACCAAAACTTATCGTTCTTCTTGAATCTTCAGTAATGTTTGATTTGCGCTTCACAGGCTAATTTTAACACTTTACAAGTTTAATCTGTAATTTTGATTTTTGAAACATTTTTTCTTCACCTCTATTCAGTGGTTTGTTATTTTACATTTTTATTGATTTTTCTCTCTAATTAATCTATCGCTATTATAGAAAACCTTGATCATAAATAAATTCTCGAGTCTATTTTAAACGACTACTGAACGAAATTATTATAAGAGGAGCCTACACTTACGTTGTTCAGGGATAATTTAGCTTTGCCTTTCTATCAGCTGAATGAATGAGAAATGAATATTTAAATGTTGTGTACGCGTCTTGTTCATTCTATCGCTTGAAAAAATGTGAAATAATTTTCTCGAAACTTCAAGATACGGAGCATACATTATACTTATATTTTTCGTGGAAATTCCAGCATTTTTGAAGCGAGGTCTGACGAAGCCCGAATAAATCTGCCCTCATTAGATTAAGAATAAAATTTCTGGAATTCACTTTTAATTATTTTGTAAAAAGTTCAGGTCTGTAGATATTGTCCAGTAAATAACAAAATTGTAAGTTCTTTTTTATATTTTTGTCCTAAGAAATACATAAGTCTGAAATCTTGGAAATATAATGAAATCATTATTGTTCTAAGTTTTATTGAAATTTTAAGTTTTGTGTATCTTTACAGTCCCAACACAATTCAATAGAAATAGGAAGTAAGCGAACTATCACTTAAACTTTGAACTTCTACTGCTCCTTACTCTGATATTTTTCATCCTAAATTATATAGAAATCGCATTTTTGAATCCAACCCTAAAATATTGTTCCTCGAGTTACTTTCGATCCAATCGATGTTACTTTTCTGAAATTTCTCTATGTTCACTTTATTTTTCAAGAATTACTTTGCAAAATTTAAAAAAAAGGTGTTGCGCAGGTTTTGAGATATTGCAGTTTGAGCGTAAAAAAAACCTCAAAAAGTCCGATTTTCGTAGAACCTCTGTATCTTTAGTCATACATATTATGGAAAACGAGGGGACTGTGCTCAGTCATAGTCAATCTATTTATTGTAGGAAATTTGAACAAATAATATCGCCAGAAAAAAAGAGTTATGGAAGTTGAAAGTTGAAAGTTAGTGGCTAGATTTTCACAAATGTCATGCTAAGGGGGGCGGTGGGCTAGAAAATTCAGCAAAAGGGGGCGGTGCATGAGAAAAGTTTTAAAACCACTGGAATAGAATGTTAGATTCACATATATTTCAAATATTCTGCGCAAAAAGTAAATAAAAATAATGATTCGCTTTGGTTTTTTGCTGATTTTGATAAACAACGTCTAAAAGTGAGGTTTCTTCAAAGAGGGTTTACAAAATTTAATTTTTTATCGTTCCAAAAACAAATTCTGTTTGAAACAGACATGTATGTTTATAAAAACAGGCATAAACTTTTTTTTCAATAATTTTTCCGTTTATGTATTTATTGCGTGAAAAAAAAATTTAATAGAAAAATAAACTCTTTTGAAATGATATTTTTCGAAATAACCTGTCAATAAAATTCAATTCTAAATTTCTTGACACACTGAAGTCCCGATTTTAGCTGAAAGCGTCTCAAAACCCCATTCTTTTTCTCAATAAAAATAAAACAGTTTTATTCAATAGACCAGATTTACTTATTTACTCACAGCTCCATTTTGAAAAATTTCTGAACTCACAGCCCTCCGCTTGGTAAATTTCGTGAAAATGATATTGTCGAAGAAATTTGTGTCTGATTATTGTGTAATAATTTTTTGTGTGTGGTACAAGGCTCAAAACTTACCCAAAAATGTATCATTATGTTTCCAATTTCAAAGAAAATTTGAAAAAAAAATTCTAGTTATTCAAAAATAACTATATATTAACAAAACATAATAAAATAATCAAATCTCGTTCAACTGTTCACAACTTAGTCATTTCATTATACAGAAAACAAACAACAGGTCTGCTACATTAAACAAAAAAAAAAAACAATTGAATTCAATATTCTTGGATAATAACTGTTACGCTTCTCCATAAGATTTTTTCTGCAGCCGTTGAAAATCAAGTCGAGAATGAGTTTTATATCTATATTTTAAATTGCATGGTAACAATTGAATTGATACATAAAAATTAACGATGATGTAAAGTAACAATCGACAAAACCTCTATTCTGTGAAAAATCTTCAAAAACTCGAAAAACATATTGTTTGTGATTTCTTCAATTTTGAATGTGAAATGCCAAAACCTAAGCACCCCTGAGCCTTTCCAATGCCCACCAAATTCAAAATTTTGCTCACAACCTTCTTGAAAGATGTCAACGCCGCTCTGGGACGGTAGGGACCACTTAGAGTACCTGCCACAGAATTAAGAAGATGCAGTTAAATTTTGGAATCACACAAGTTGTTTTAAGATGTCCAATTACACACGGCTTACGTTTTTACCAATTATTCTATTTCTTTGATTTTTCCACCTATCAATACTTCCATTCCTGTCCTAAAATTCTACTTCGAATTTCAAAATTCGCCGATATGTCAAAATACAATAAGAGAATATAAATATGGAAAGCAGATAGCTGATAAACTATTAAACCTACTTTAAAACTAAAAACTGATTTTAAATCTTTTTACTAACCTTTTTCCAATCAAAGTTTCAGGTTTTGTAAAGGTTTTCTAGATTCAGAAAAACAATGCTTCAGAAAAAAATAAAAAATAATTATTAAGGAACACTTAGGTTATTTAAATTAAACCATTTCTTGAAAGCCTTTATTTTCTATATGTTTGTAATACTTTACTAATGCACAAATTTACCAATTTCCAAATTTCCAAATTTCCAAATTTAATCTTTGAATATCAGAAATGAGAGCTGGTAGAATTAAATAAATGCATATTTGAATTCAACACGCCCAAACCAGTCAAAACCCAGTTTTTAAACTTCTTTGCATCTCTGAAAAATGTGTATTTTGTTGCCATGTGCTGTCAGAAATAGATTCTTCATTTTATGATTTATAAATAATATGTTGAAAATAAATTTAGAGAAATATAAAATAATGTGACCACCAAAAAATAAAAGATTGCTGATTTCCTATTATTCTAAACGAAGGGTTAAAATTTCATTTCACCCATTTCAGATTAAATAAAAAAAATTTTGGATGTGAGCCTAAGTGCAAAGCATAAGAATCACAAATCATAATTTTATTCCAGAATTTAGAAAAAAAATCCTACGACCAAAATTTACAATAAAATATGAACTTCAGAGTTGATAAAAACAACACGATAACTCGGGTTCGCTATTCAGAAAAATAAATAAGGATGAACCTAAATTATCAAAGTTTTAAAAGAAATTTTATCATTAAAATTTCGTTATGTTAATCTTGCGCTAACCTTGATATGAAGAAGCTCAGGAACAAAAGATATTTTAAAGATATCTCAAAATGTTCTTCTTCTCAATAACAAGTGTATTGTGTACTTTCATTTAATACATTTATAATTAGAGATTACTAACGAGCTGATAAGTCGATAATAATTTCACTCCTTGGAATACAAAATACGAAAATCAATGAGACTAAATGGGTGGAGAAGGGGCTATTTGCAGGACTACCCACCGTCCCCTCTCCCTCCCCCCAACATTATGAACCTTTTTTCACTAGATATTGAAGTAGGTTTTATTGAAAGTTTTTTAATTTTTTGTTTTTTTTGCAAAACTCGATAATCGATCAAGCCAATCAAATTTAGAATGCGAGGGTATTTAGGTGAACGAAATGATTCCAAGATGGTTTGAAGGCCTTTCCACCATTCATTAGGGACACAGCAAAAAGGGAGGAGCGGGGCTCCTATAAATTTTTTGACTTAACTGGAGAAATAATCGAGCAAATGGAACTAAATTTGGCATGGGAGCATATATGGACACGGAAGAAAACTTTATGGTTGTTTGAGACCCCTCCTTGATCCCAATGAACAAATAGGAAAAGGGAAGGTGGCATCAGAATTTGTTTTAAGATCCCGACATCTTCAGTTGAAATGCACCGAAAATTTGATATGGAATTGTATTTTGATACGAGTAATGTGTCTTTAATTATTTGGGACCCTAACCTTCATCCATTGAGTGAGATAGGAAGAGGAAACGGGAGCTCCATACTTCATATCTATAGAATTAGTCACAGGAAAGGAACCAACTTAAGTAGGGGAGAACATTTGGGATGGAGAAATGTTTCTATGAAACCCTCTATCATTCCAATGGGGGATGAATAGGGAAGAAGGGGGCTCTGATTTTTTTTTTTTTTTTTTCAAAAAACCCGATAACGTTTTAAGCAACTAGGGCCATACTCATCATAGGAAAGTATATGGAAATGAGAATTTTAAAATTTTCCTTTCTATTCAGGCTGAGATAGAAAAGGGAAAGGAGTTCACCCATGCTTTTTTATGAGAAAAGTTTTCTTGATTACAAAACAGGAGGACGTTCAAATTTTTAATGCCTCGGAATCATACTGTATGGATAAAGCCCAAGATAAGAAGAGACTTCTCAGAATCTCACCTAATACTGGAATACTCGTCAGAATATTTCCGCAATAATATTAATGAAATGAAATTGAAATGTCCTAAGTATTTGTCAATTATGAATAATTTAAATAGATCCAATAGTAATATGGGATATCATTTCTGGTGGTTCTTGAGAATCTTTTTTATGTTTTCGTAAAAGTACGAAACCTGTTCACTGTCAACGATACAAACCGTTAATCTTACTCTCTAGGTATTTTGTTATTAAATAATAAAAACAAATAACATAAGCACAGGTTTTCGAGACGAAAACATCCTGCTCGTCGTGATCTGTCGATCTGCTGATCAAACATACATACATAGCTGGTAGGTTTATGGAAGATTTGAATATTTAATTGTCTCCGAAAACAAGAATCGAGAATCAATGCCACGCTTCAGCAGCTCGCGACCTACCGCTATCGGAGATCATGGAATTCATAACTAAGACATCTCTCGGCTGGAAACATGTTGGTCCGATGACAGACAGTTGATTTGTTACTGTGTCATCTGGCATGATTCTTATAACAGGTGAACTTAGGGTGGTTCAAGATGGTTCATGATTTGTTTTCCGAACGATATACAAATTTAGATATTTTATTAAGAAATGATAAACCGTATTTGAATTTTTCTGAAGATTATTTTCGAAAGTTTGAAATGTGTTATTTGAACACCCTGTCGTTCTCTCAAAAGATCGTTCTAAACGATCAAGATTATAGAGAAAAAATTCTCGCCGTACCTTGAAGTGACAGTTGTCACCGGCAGTGATCGTATCTGTCGCCCGTAAGCGTCGAGATTTACAGGCGCGTGAAAAACGTGATTGTGCCGCTTCTACCAAATCAGTAGAACGGAATTGATAAGCTTGTTGAGAGCTATTTTCTCCGTCTAGCTACATATTCGCCCTGAGATCCTGACGACACTTGTTGGAATCCGGTTTCGACTAAACTAATCAACGGATCGGTGTGGGAATTGTACCCAACTACAGATCTACCAGTAGACGAGAGACTCAGACAGCTACATTTTAGCGTAACGTAGAATCTTCTCTTGATTGGGGCGAGTATCGGCCGGTGTGTCACATTGGAACGTTAGAAAGGTCAAGACCGACTGGTAGTTTTTTAACTGATCATCCATTGGCACATCCCCTTGAATTAAAAAGGTTTTTTCTTGATTGTTTTTAAAAGTAATTTCAATGATGAACTCGCAGACATCAACGTAATAAAATAGCAACCTCCTGAGAACACTTAAGCGTTTATGCAAAATTTCATTTCCGTTTAATTTATTTTTCTCCGCAGAATACCATGTCTAGTCGCCTTCATCACAATCCTGTCGATCGCTAGCGGGGCCGATCTCAAAGAGCGAGCACGTGCTGCACTGCTGCTAGAAAAGTCCTCAGCCACACCGGGAGCACAGCCGGCCAAATGTCGGGTACTACTTCCGCAACCCTGTCCACCGAGCAAGTTCCGGTCCGCGTCCGGCGAATGCAACAACTTTAACCACCGCTACTGGGGCGCCCGCGGGGATCCCTTTATGCGGTTGCTGGATCCCGACTATGCCGATGGTGAGTCCTTTTTTTTATTATTTTTAGACTAGAATCAATATGAGGTTTTTTCTGTAATATCTATACTGGGATTAAGCCCATGTGATAAGCCTTCGACCATTATATCTATGGCCAAAGATCTAAAACACTGTTTCGGTTCCAAAGAAAATAATTCAAGAACAAAAACTTTTATGGGCAGTTTTTCACGGTCATGAATGACGAGAAGAATTTGTGCTGGATTTTTTGAAAAAAAGTTTATATAAGATTTTTTTTCCAAATTTCATGTAAACTGAGGGTTTGTGTAGAAATTTTTCCAATTTCTTTTTTTCTTCGTTTAATTTGCTGCTTAATCTTAACCATATGTTGTTCGTCTGGAGATATTTAAATCAATGCAAAGCTGACATTTATGGTTCTATAAATATAATAAGAACAATTTCGGTGGATTAAGATCTCACTATTAAAGTCTTCATTTTAAAAATCATAGAAACGTCCTCCAGTAGTGTCAAGGATAATTATTATTTTAATAAGTTAATTAAAAATGAAATGTTAATATTTATTTCTTACAAGACATGAATCTCTGAAACTGTTATGTTGTTTTATATCATAATGAAATTTATAAAAACAAATATTCAATGTTTTACTTCCACAATTTTCGTCGACTGATTTTAGTTAAACTGCAACAAAGTCAAAGTAAAGGTCTAAAGAAAGATTCAAAACATGTAAATTATCTTAAATCAGTTTAAAATTATTACGAAGACACCGAAATTGCTGTAACACTGTACTCCGTTTTCTATATTGGTTGTTTTAAAAATAGAAATGAAGGTATTGTTTATAAATATGAATATTGAATGTGAATCCCAAACCTTCACTTTACCGAGAAGAGTAGAACATTGAAAGCAGAAACTCATGCTAGATGCTTCAAATGAATTTTTTTTAACTGATTTTGAAGATCATGTTCTGTGAATTGAATCTGCAATCAAATAAAAAATTTGAAATAATTCTTATCACATCTTAAACAATTATTCTATGTTTTTGACAAAAATATCTTAATTCTTTTCGAGTTAAACGTGGCGTTTGCTGTGCACTGATCCAGCATTACCAAATGTCATAGAATTTCTTAAAATGAAAATTTAAAAATTTAGCCCAATATTAACACCCTAAGTAAAATTAAAATAACTACGAAATTTGTGACAATTTGATACAATAATTTATGATCTGTTACACATATTCTGTGACAAAAAAAAATTAACTCAATCACCTTCGAAACTGCAAATCTTGCAAAGATTTCGTAACATTGATAAGTAATTTGAAACTGATTTTATGATCGTAATCTAGGGCTGTTTTAATTTTTATTTATTTCCATTTTTTGACCGATTTTTTTAATATGTAAAAGAATGTGGACTGTTCATAAAAATTCTGGATTTGCATTGAATTCTGAGCAAAGTTTTAAACTCTCGAATCAACAAAATCCATGAACATCATATACTATCAACTGGGGCATAACGCAACACTTCTCAACTTAAATGGTTTCCAAAAACTTGTTGTCCACTAATAATCATACCGCTTGTACATCAAAGTTTTTAAGGTTGATGGGATATCAAATTGACGTAGTCAGAACTATTATTGGTTTCACCAGTTATTTTAAATTCACAAAAACATGCGATTTTCACCCTACTAAGGAAAAGGGATAAGTTACAACAAACTTTGTTTTTGATGATAAATCTAATGAAAACGTTTGACAATTTATAGTTTTTTATTTATTTGTGATGTCATTACGCATAAAGAACCAATTGCAGTAATTTTTTATTTTGTTTGAGTTAGATTTTACATTTTTTCTGTCAAAAATGTGTTTGAAGAAAAAGCATAAATGGAAAAGCATAAGTTTTAAAAAAAGCATACATTTAGGGGTAAAAATACTTCAAAGAAATGTACTAGCTATAATCATAAAAAATAATGTTTAGATGGATGAAATTTTTAAATTAAAAAAAGCATGATGTAGAATGATCATAAGCGCCGATGTGGTCTAGCGGATAGGCTGGCGCGATTCTGGTTTTGGTATGCCAGGCGTACTGGGTTCGATTCCCGGTATCAGCAAGAAAACTTTGGGTTCGAATCCCATTAGTGGCTGACAGGTAAGATGTGCTTCCTCATATAACTGACTATATAATAAGAATGTTCGCTGTAATCGCTAAGGCTACAACAGCTCTATGGGTCTGCCTCAAAGGAGTAGGGAAAAAATGGGGACTACAGCCGAAAATTATCTACTGGATATTTGCAGCTATTATAAGACCCAAAATCTCTTATGCCTCCTTAGTATGGTGGACCAAAACTATGCAAATTACGGCCCAGAAAAAACTAGCGAAGCTCCAAAGACTAGCAACGCTAGCTATAACTGGCGCAAAGCGAAGCACACCGAATGAGGCTCTAAATGCACTACTAAATATTCTGCCTCTGCATCAATTCATTGAGTTAGAGGCGGAACGTAGTGCCTTGAGATTCTCCAAACACAAAACTCTCTATGAAGGAGATCTTACAGGACACCTCAAAATCCTAAAGAAATTTAAATTAAACTCACTTATTGTGAAAAATGATGACTGGATGGAGCCCATTTTCAACCTAGACATACCATACAATGTAACTATCAATGATAGGGACGTGTGGGAGTCAGGTGGACCTGCGGTTCCTCCCAGATCGATCCTATTCTTCACTGATGGGTCAAAAATGGATAAAAGAACTGGGGCAGGGGTTTTCGGACCTAGACTCAGGATCTCAATTCCTATGGGAAACTGGCCAACAGTATTCCAAGCTGAAATTCAAGCAATTCTAGAATGCACTTTAGCCTGTTTGAAAAGGGGATACAGGTACACAAGTATCTGCATGTTCTCTGACAGCCAGGCTGCTCTCCGAGCACTAAGTACGTTCACATGTTACTCCAAACTAGTTTGGGAGTGTATAGTTGCACTAAGAAACCTGGCCATAAGGAACAGAGTATCTTTATTCTGGGTACCAGGCCACTGCGGTATCCTAGGGAACGAAGAAGCAGACCAACTAGCTAGGGAAGGATCTCAGGGACTGTTGATTGGACCTGAACCTTTCTGCGGAGTATCGAGAAGTGCCTTGACTATGGAGCTCAAGAACTGGGAAAGCACCACTATTGTTTCCAACTGGAAAACAGCGGAGGGAGCAACTCAGGCAAAAAGATTCATTGAACAAAGCGCACGACTTTCAAAAAACATGTTGAACTTAAGTAAGCACGAATTAAGTACTTACACAGGTCTCTTGACCGGACATTGTCCTACAAAACAGCATCTCAAAAGGATAAACATAATTCTGAACGATGACTGTCGGTTCTGCGGGTTCGAAAAAGAAACTGCAGAGCATCTTCTATGCAACTGCTGCGCCCTCCTTAAGAGGAGAGAGCGTGTTCTTGGGGCAAAGTTAATAAGCGCACAAGACATATGGTTGCATATCAGCCCTAAGAAGGTTATATCATACATCTTTGATATTATACCCGATTGGGATAAAATGCTTAGTCAGCAATCAACTGTCACTCTAATCAATAGTGCAGGTGAACCTGACAGCATATAGTAACGCGGGATAAACACCACAATAGATCAACTACTGGTCGCAGTGGGCTCTCCCCTACAGGGGAAAAAAAAGAATGTTCAGTCAGCCAGCCTGGCCAGCTGGCCAGGTATATACACGGATGCCGGAATACCTGTAAGTAAACTAGCCCACATGATTGATTCGTTCTTCCAAAAATATATCTACATCAACACAAAATATTCATCCATAACAGTTCATACGAAGCCATGGGGTCCGGTTATGATGTACGCGTTGCTTTGGAGATTTGGCAAACCTAATTATCTAAAGAATGCATGTGAGCACATACTTAGGCAGAAACTGCGGTGAATCCGTGCACCCATGATGGATAAAATATGGTATACTTTGTCGAATAAATAGGTATTTGACTTTCTGGTCAAAAATCATTTATGTGAAGTCAGTAATTATGCCACATTTTGATTACTGTTCTACAATTCTACTTCAAGCCTCAGACACACAAATAAAGCGATTGCAGAAAATCCAAAATAAGATTATGAGAGTTGTGACACGTTGCAACCGGTACACGCCTAGTGCTCTTATGCTTGACATGCTTAAATGGCTGTCTGTGAAACAACGAATTGCTTATAATAGCCTAATGTTTGTCCATAAAATGAAAATTGGAATGTTACCTTCATATTTGGCTCGAGATCTACAGTTTGGAAACGATATTCACAGTTACAATACGAGAAGGGCATGTGATTTTAGACTTCCATTTGCTAAGAAAGAAATGACGAAACGATCTATATTCTACAACAGATTGAAGATGTATAACAGCTTGCCGCAAGACATCAAAGATCATTTAAATATAAAAAGCTTCAAAAGAATGGCAATACTATATGTGAAGACAAATTTTTAAGATATGCAAGAATCCCAAATGGGATCTTAATAATGTGATGGAAATATGATATCAGCCATATAATCTGTACAGTGATGGACATACGCGGGAGTTGATAAGACGACCAAGTAGTACAGAAAATGACAAAGAACTGTGTAAACAAATATCCAAAGGATAAATTGTCCCTCCCACTTCAAATGATGCGTATGGGGTGGAGGGAGGACCCAAATGGGCCTCATGAGACCATCACAAATAAAAACCAACTTACATACATAAAAAAGCGTGATGTAGAACTATGATATCCCAGCACATGGGAACGAGATTTAAAAGGTGAATCGTTGATTTGCATATTGATGCATTTAAGCTCAGACTGGTAACTGAATTGTAAAAATATTTATTTAACAAAATGGATGATTGTTCGAAAAATAAGTTTACACCAGCAGTGTTGGTATACAGGGTCCGGCAATTGAAGTGCTACATTGAACTGACAAATCATTTGATCAAAACAAAAACTTTTTCTTTCAAATTTAATACGAATTACAACAAAACAGATCATATTTTCAAAATCCATTGGCATCTTTCGATTTTTTTGTCTTTGAGCTTTACAATTCGCTGCAGAAGCTCAAGGCACATATTCTAAAAAGACCGCAGGTGGTTTTTGTGGTATTTTATCCCAGGACTCAACTAGATGGTGCTTCAGAACTTCCAACCCGTCATGTTTTGTGGAGTACACTTCAGGCTTCTGTATACGCAAGACAGCCAAATTCATAGGGTTCCGGTCCGGCGAACTCCCCGACCACTCCGTACTCGAGATTAACCCTCGAAAAAAAATTCGCACACAAAAATTGGGACCTCTTTCTTTGGTAATCCAATGTGAAGTTCTGCTGAAAAACCACCAGCCAACCAAATTTGGGCAGGGAAACAAATCGAACCGATCTGATAATGATAACTGGTTTATCACTTGTGTAACACTTAGCGATAAATTTTAAAAACTGATGACTTCTCATCCCTTTCCAATGCCGATCAAGATAACTCGTTCGAACTTTGCTCTAGTGGGCATCAGATTTCTTGATGTGCGCCCCGTGCGATTGTTGGTATTTTTTGTTGGTGCGTCTACCGGTCGGGTCGGCCCGGCACCTTGTGCATCAAGCAATTGTTGGTGTCCTCCTTGGGTGCCAGCAAATTGTTGTTGCTTATCCTTAACGTTACAAGAGACGATAAATTTGAATCGGAAAGGGCAACTTATCGGGAGAAAAATTGAAGTTGATAAGCGCTAGGTATAGTGTTCTTGAGGATGAAAATCTCTCTCACGGGTATTTTGATCGGCAAATTCTATCGGAGGATAACGATTTTTGGATTCCCTGTTTTCGATACCTAAATTGATTGATCTACACCTCTTCAGGGTGTTCGGTTGATCTGCACCAGGAAAGTACGGGCGATTCCGACCCAGACCTTTAATAAGACAGATTTCTGTCGTCTTGTGGCCTTTAATACGTTTGCGCCTTCGCCCTTTCTACCCGCTCTTGCTTCTGTTCAAATGAGAGGTCTTGAAATCTTAGAATCTTGTAAGGCTGGGCCTAAAGATCATCTTCCAAGATCCGACGGCGATTTTGATCCGGTGTATTAAAATCTATCGCCAATTTAGTGTTACTACGCAAATAAATTCTCTCAGGGTGCATCTTGATGATCTTCACCATGGTAGGTGTCGCCACTGTAGCTTGGGTACTTCTGATCTCCAGGTATCTTCCAAGTGCGAGCCAAAATTTAAAAAAATACATACACTCATTGGACAATTCACGAAATATGTCTTTCTACCGTTTCACAGCCTGGAACTAGGCAATCAAAGCACTACGTTAAGGTTCGAATGTCGAGGACTATTTTTACAAAAAAAACACTTGATTACAAAATTAACAAAAATATCCTCTGACATCTTAGCCATAATGTTAACAATGTGACAAGGTGTCATCTAACTCGGTTTTGTATACTTCGTAATAATCACTCCTAAAGTTTTGTAGCAGTTCAATTGCCGGACCCTGTAGTATGATCAAAGAAATATAAAGTTGGTAGGTGATATCATTAAGCCAATCCGTTATATTGGGGAAAGTTTTTTACGAAATCGGAAAATGTTAAAATTTGTACATCTTTTGCTCGATTTTTGACATTTCTATGGGAATCAAATATTTTGAAAAACTATCTCACGATGTGAAAAATTATTTCATCATTTTGTTACCATTATATGAAAACTTTGTATGAATCTATAAATTTATATACACACGTACAGTTGCTTACTGCTGGACATCTTAGCCGGTGGTTGTTTGTCTGGGATTGGAAACAAAGAATTTTTTTCTAACGTCGGTTTACATACTACCACTGACAGTGCTCGGTACATCATTTGACAATATTTATGCTGGCTGATTGTTTCCATCCTACTTTGTCTTGTGATAGGATATGGGATATGTTTTGTTTGGTTTCTTTCAGACAAACATATGTTGTTAACGCTGGCCTGGCATAGTATCTTATGACGATAATTCCATCAATTCCACCACCAAGGAAGATCATTTTTGGAGTTGAGGCTGATTCGTGGGTGTAGATATGGTTTTGATTCTGAGTGGTTGGTCGGGAGAAAACTACACTGTTTTCAGTTCAAGTTCCGAGTGTAATCTATTTCGCAGATCGTGCTCCACTCGTTATTCTAGTTTACACGAGCCGTAAGCCACAAAAAAAATAGCGATACCATTTCTGTTCTCTCAATTTTTCAATAAGCAAAATTAATTAATTATCTAAAAGTTGTTTTAAAATCCGCAGGCTACTTTAAACTGTGTTATTATTTCTCATATTTGACGACTTTCATATGAATCTGAATTCTGTTTTTTTATGGAATGTTCAATCGATATGGTTTCTTTTTCCTATATTGAAACAGCAATCTTAACCAAATTCTTGAAATCTCTCTTCTGTGTGGACAGAATTTGTACCGAAAATAAAGAAAAACTCTGTACTTTTTAAGATAAATCTATACTTGTGGCTACCATACCCTCTGCTGTTTTGGATTTTTTTTTCTTGCAAAAATAACTGTCATAGGTGGTGTTCGGAGCAGAGGTTCCTGGTGGTTTCGTCAAAAAATCAGGAAGAAGAAGAAAAAAAATCAAGATTTTTATTTAGTTCGAGAGTTTTTGAAAAATTAGGACGGCTTCTCAAAAATCAGTACACCTCTGCCACCTCTGGTTCGGAGAGCAGCGTCTTTTCTCGTAAACATACCATGAAAAAAATAGTGTCAGCACTTTTCTCCTCAACACAATGCGCAATTGATTTTTCTGGAGAAACTATTTCTCTTCATCAGCGGATGTGAATGCTCTCACTCACTCTTATGTGTTGACAATCTAACTCTTGGTTGCAATGCGATTTATTTCTCCCTGTACAGCTTGGGGGAAGCAGACGAAAAAAGCACTCTCTTCCACTGGACAAGCTGATTTAAGGATATTTGCCATCCACACTGAGGGACATCGATCTTTTCTTGAACTACCCAAATAGACAACTTTTAGAGACTTCCATTCCGTTGCCAGTAGATTTATCGTTTCTATAGATAAGAATAATTCTACCTTTCCACTGAACGGCAGTTTGCTCTCATCTGCTTCTGACAGACAATTGCATTTTGCATTCTGTTTCGTGATTGGGTGTATGCCAAAGTAAATTTGTTCAACAGTCAACTCTCTGGAGCCACTCTTATACATATGGGTCATTCCACTAATTGCAATAGAAAAAGGAAAAATCCAAAGTTTTGATTCAACTCCACCTTAAGAGTTCTACCTTTATTTTTCAAAAACACGCATGTGTTGGTTATCCATTAAGATATAAAGTTATTTATCCATAAAGATATAAGGTTATTTGTTCAACTGGAAATTTTCTTTAAAGCAATTATTTAAAAGTAGCACAGAACCGACTGATGGCTCGATTGATGAATAAACAACAATTTTAGTAAGAATAGCTTGCATTTCGTAGCTGAATCATAAACGTACAATCAATTCTACAAGAAGTACCTGCGACATTATGAATTTCGAATTGAATTAAATTTACTCGGAAAAAAATAGAATCGCCAAAACTAGTTTGCACAATTGCTAAACACACTAAGTTATATTTTTCATCTATTATCTCTGGAGCCACTCTTACTTTTCTACAATCTTGGAATTTAAGGGATTATAAACTTCTGCCAGGAAACATTTTCTGAAATAGCATAAATTTAACATGGGACGAGCGTTGTTAAAATCCTTACTATTGAATGAACTTTATTTTGACCTATTTGCTCTAAAATATTAAAGAAACTGTGCGAATACCCCAGCAAAATTTTTGTAGCTACATTTCACTGCATCTTTGCAGTACACATTCAGATTTTGTGAACCTGGCTGACTTTTTATCACGACTGGCCGACTTCTAATGACCGTTTGTATGATCATTTTGCCATAAGAATAATTCGCAATTTACAGTGTATTTATAAATTTATTATCATTTGTAATACGATTTCATATTCATTGGAAAATTTCTCCCTGCATTTAACTTTTAACTATGCATAGCTTTTTAATACTGCATATCAAACAATATCACGAAGATCTAATTACGCCAAACATCGACGCTCTCTTCCATATCCCTCCAGAACGGCTAAAACCTCGCACTTCGGTAGGCTCCCACGCCTTGCCTACCCCGGACAGCATTATCGATCACATGCAGAAGTCTGTACAGCTAAACGCCGTTCATCCACATGTAACTGCCATGCTGCCTGCCTGGGGTCAACTTTTGGCATACGATCTGGTCCAGATCCTGTCCCCACACTCAACCTTCCGGTGCTGCCGAAACGATACCTCAGCTAGCGCTGCAACCGACGAGATCATCCAATGTTTCGTGCGAATGGGAGAAGGATGCAAAGAGTACAAACGGTCCATTCCGTCTCATGACCCAACGTCTTGTGAGTTCCAACACCGGGACCAGATGAATGCAGCTTCCGGTTTTCTCGATGGCTCCGGCCTTTATGGAAACACCGAGAAAGAAATTTTGGCGGTGAGGACTTTCTCGAATGGTAAGGTCGATATCAAGGCCTGTCTAAGATGTAACGAACCTGGGGCAATCGGAGCACTGCACACCATTCTGTTGAAGGAACACAATCGCATTGCCGATGAGCTATCTAAACTAAATGCGGACTGGAGTGACACGACCTTGTTCTACGAAACTCGCCGTGCTATCATCGCCGAAATTCAGCATATCACCTATAACGAGTTCCTGCCTATCGTTTTGGGAAGTCAAATCTCCAACAGTCCTGATTTGAGGTAATCTGAAGAAAAAGGTTTTTTCAACAGCTTTTCTTTAATTGTTTTATTATCTTATCCACAGACTCGAAAACGGCAAACACTACAGCGGCTATTCATCGTCCAATCGTGGCGGAGTTTTCAACGAAGTTGCCGTCGGTGCGATTCCGGCATTCCTCAGTATGCTTCCGCCGGATATGTACAACGAGTCAGCTTCGGCCGAAATTCTGATCTCTAGCCCTGCGATGCAGCAAACCTACATACCGGACCATGCAAGCTTCAACGACGAGTGGACTCCCATTGCGCTGGCAATCCAACGGGGTCGCGATCACGGTGTGCCCTCGTACCACAAGGCTCTGAACCTGTGCGAAGCCCGTTTCGGCATTCCCTATGGATCGAAGTTAACCTTTGACGACATGGAATATTTCGGGCTGTCTCCCGAAAAAAGGAAGACTCTGGAAGGGATCTACCAGTAGGTTTATGGAATGTCTTGTTCATAGAATGTTTACTTACATGTTTTTTTAATTACAGGGACGCCGAAGATATTGACCTTTTGATCGGAGGTCTTTCGGAAACCGCAACCCTTGGAACAGTTTTCGGTCCCACCTTAACCTGTCTGTTAGCTATCCAGTTTGCCAATCTTCGTAGCAGCGATCGATTCTGGTACGAAAATGATCTTCCTCCGTCATCGCTGAATCTACCGCAACTTCAAGCCATTCGACGGGTTACCCTGTCGGGTTTGCTTTGCCAGGCTAAGGGAGTTCTTCGGGCACAGCCAAAGGCTTTCATTCGTGAAGATCCGTACCTGAACGCTAGGCTGAACTGTGAACAGCTTTCTGGTCTGGATTTAACCCCATGGAGATCCGAAGTCGATGAAAGCGTTGAAGAGATCCTTGACGCACCTACCACTACGCCACCGGAGCTGGCTGAACTGGATTTGGACGTTATCAACCAAGCCATCAACAAGGCCAAGGATAAGTTGAACGAACGGAAGCGTTTTGAGTACGAATCGTGGAAGAATAGTGAGTGTCGAAGTTTTGATTAGAAAATTCCTTCGATTTTAATTGATAATTATATTTTCAGATGGAGGAATCGATGCCAAGTCACCAGCAGGAACAGCAGCCTCGTTCAGCAAAGCCAACAAGAATGCACTTATCATTGCCAATTCTTCACTTCTTTTCGAGCTGGCTTCAAACGAGATTATAAACTCACTCCATTCGTAAGTTTCATTGAACAAATCTTTTTAAATAGTCTTCTTAAAAATCGTTTTAAATTGTAGAATTCGCCGTCGCAAACGTCAAGTCTTCGACACCAATAATTTGGGAGCTTTTGGCGGAGACGATTTCAGCAATGCCCTTCAAACTATTGACGTCAACCAATTCATCTCCGGTTCGATTTCTCCCATCAACTTGGAGCCCCAGTGTGAGAACTTGGAAGCTCCCTGTGATACGGCAACTCCTTTCCGAACTCTCACGGGTCATTGTAACAATCTACGCAACGCAGAATTAGGCCAATCGCTGACAGTTTTCGCACGTTTGCTGCCACCGGTTTACGATGATGGAATTTCTCAGCCTCGCAGCATTTCGATCAGTGGAGCGCCGCTGCCTAATCCACGAACCATTTCTTCCCTGATTCATCCGGACATCTCAAACCTGCACACTCGTTATTCTCTTATGGTTATGCAGTACGCGCAGTTTTTGGATCACGATCTTACCATGACACCGATTCACAAAGGTTTCCACGAGTCTATTCCCAGCTGCCGATCCTGCGATTCTCCTCGATCTGTTCATCCCGAATGTAACCCTTTCCCAGTTCCACCACGTGATCATTACTACCCGGAACTGAACGTAACTAGCGGGGAACGGCTCTGCTTCCCATTCATGAGATCACTTCCTGGTCAGCAGACTCTGGGTCCTCGTGAACAGATTAATCAGAATACGGCTTTCCTGGATGCGTCTCAGGTTTACGGAGAGAATGGTTGTATTGGCAAGGGACTGCGAGGGTTCTCTGGACGAATGAACTCCACAATACACCCGATTCGAGGAAAGGAACTGCTTCCACAAACACCAATTCATCCGGAATGTAAATCAGCAAGTGGATACTGTTTCGCGGCAGGTGATGGACGTGCTTCCGAACAACCTGGCCTCACTGCCATCCACACGGTATTCCTGCGTGAGCATAACCGCATTGTCGAAGGTCTTCGTGGTGTGAATCCACATTGGAGTGGTGATCAGCTGTACGAACATGCTCGTCGTATCGTCATTGCCCAAAACCAGCACATTACTTATAACGAGTTCTTGCCACGTATCCTCAGTTGGAACGCTGTTAATCTGTACGGCTTGAAGCTGCTGCCTCAGGGATACTACAAAGACTACAATCCAACTTGTAATCCTGCTATCGTGACTGAATTTGCCTCTGCTGCCTTCCGTATTGGACATTCTCTTCTTCGTCCACATATTCCTCGTTTAAGTCCACAACATCAGCCGATCGATCCACCAATTCTACTGCGTGATGGATTCTTCAAGATGGACATGTTCCTGCAGATCCCTGGATTGATCGACGAAATATCTCGCGGTTTGGTTGCCACCCCTATGGAAACCCTGGATCAGTTCATCACCGGTGAGGTTACCAACCATCTGTTCGAAGATCGTCGCATCCCATTCTCGGGAGTCGATCTGGTTGCCTTGAATATTCAGCGTGCCCGCGATCACGGTATTCCCTCGTACAACAACTACCGGGCTCTGTGCAACCTGAAGCGGGCTCAAACTTGGGACGACTTGAGCCGAGAAATGCCCCCGGAGGTCATCTCCCGTCTGAAGCGTATCTATTCCAGCGTAGACGACATCGATCTGTTCCCGGGCGGTATGTCCGAACGTCCGCTGCAAGGTGGTCTGGTCGGTCCGACCTTTGCCTGCATCATCGCCATCCAGTTCCGGCAGCTGCGCAAATGCGATCGTCATTGGTAAGAAATTATTTGACTCTAATTCGTGGAGATATGGTTCCTAAATTTGTCTTTCGCGTTAGGTATGAGAACGATGATGCGGTAACCAAGTTCACGGAAGCCCAGCTGGCCGAACTTCGTAAAACTACTCTGTCGAGAATTATCTGTGAGAATTTAGATATCCAGGGGGACATGCAACGTGCGGCTCTGGATCTACCAAGCAACTTCCTGTGAGTAGTCTTAAAATTCGCCTTATTGCATACACATACCTCGAGGCGTATTGCATAACTGAAGGCATTTTATATGTAAACAAAACTTACCATTTTTCTTGTAATGCCTTCTTCAGCAATCCACGTGTTCCGTGCAGTTCCATGCAACAAATTGATCTCAGCGCCTGGAGGGAGAATGTGGTGCAAGGCTGTCACATCGGTGGCAAACAAGTCAATGTCGGGGATTCGGCATTCCCCTCGCCCTGCACCAGCTGTATCTGTACAAATGAAGGCGTAAGTCACTCTTGATCTTAGCAACCCTAACTAACCCAACTAATCCGTCGTACTTCTAATCCATTCCCAACAGCCTCAGTGCGCGTCGCTCCGCATCACCGACTGTGCCCAGTTGGCCCGCGAGTGGGCACGGGATGTGATCCTGCGCGATGACGTTTGCAGCGCCCAGTGCGGTTTGTTCCTGCAGAATGGTGGTGGTGGTACTCCTCAAGGCCGGCAGCTGAACCTCCAGCGGCAACAACCTACGCGGGTTGCCCGGTCCCGGGTCGTTCAACAGCAAACGGCCATCCCGGTTAGCTTCCAAGGTTTCCAATTCCCGGACCTGACGCAATTCATTGGTTAGGGTCAGATCGTAAAAAAAAACTAACGGAAAAATGGAAATGGCGTCAACCGGATGTCGTCGTTGTTGTTGTAAATATTGAGCGGCCATATTACCTAAACGTACTTTCGACATTTACCTTTAGCATTGAATTCAATCGAATCAACGCAACTGCCTCTAGAATGAATCTTTAATTTAATACCTCGTTCTGAGCCTTTCTTCAACTCGAAAAACTATATCTATCAACAGCGATCACTACGCATGGATCGTTGCAGTGATTATTTTTATTGTATATATTAGTTTATAGTCTGGAGCGTGTTAGTTATTTCGGACATTATCTCATATGTTCCATTATTATCTACTTCGTGGAAACTTAACCACTACCATACCCTTTGAAAAAAAAAATCAAGCACCTATAGAGAAGACATACAAAGGCAAACTAGTTTTTCTAACAAAGTTCAATTGAAAACACTCGATAATCAAACTAGTGATATAAATTAGAAACCAACACAAAGAGTCAAGCATACATTTCTTCAAATGAAACCCAACAACAAAAATCCCATGCTTGACCTATAGGGAAATCGAAATGTGTTTTAAAGTGTAGCAATTAAGGAAACCGAGTGTGGAAAATTCCCCGTGTCTCATAATCGTTACTGAAACGTTTCTTATAAAATACGAAATCCAAGCCAGTGTGGTAGGTACTTTGCATACACCGATTACCAATAATGACAAACATGGAAAGAAGAAAAAAACGAAAGCGGTGGTTTCTTCCTATACTGTAATGGAAACTTGATGCAATTTGTTTGCGTTATGTTCGATATTTTAAATAAAACAAAATGTATATTTATAGAAACGTGCACCACTAAATCTGATGACCTTAATCCACTCCGTTTTTCGCTGGGACATTAAAATCAATACCACTGTTTGAGACTTCTGCTTGCATGCAGTGTCGGTCAGTGTCATGTCGAATCGAGAGCGCTGCATTGTAAATATGCAGATGCAATGTAACAACGAAGCGCAGACATTGCATCTGACCATCACCTCGTCCTTGGCGAGATACGACTGAGAGTTGCACGTGTCCAACGGCGCGAGGCGAAAGTCGGGTGTCGATAAGACGTCCGCCGGTTGGGGAATCCAGAGGTGAAAAGGGCATACGTTGAACAGCTAGAATCCCGAGCCTCGGAGCTGCCGACAGACGGAACAGTCGAAGAACAGTGGTGTGGAATCCACCCGCTTACGATATGCGGAGCTGGAAAAGGCAGTTAAACGAGCTTGTAGACGAGACAAGAGAGCCTGGACAAACTCCCTAGCCGAAGAGGGAGAAAGAGCCGCCGCCATTGGAGATATCCGATTATTATATGATATATGTATCTCGCCGCCTTAGTGGTGCAAGGACTAATGCAAGAATGCCGCTGAAAGACCGAGCAGGTCAGCTGCTGACAGATCGAACAGATCAGCTCAAGCGTTGGACTGAGCATTTTGAACAACTCTTCCGAGTTACAAATAACAATGGCCAACAGAACCCGCAGCTCGAGGCGCCCACAGTAAGTCGCATTAATGGCGTCAACTCGGAAGCGTCCTCGCTGGCTGAAATAGAAGCGGCTATCAAGGACATGAAATCCAACAAAGCGCCTGGAATCGATTGCATTCCTGCTGAAATGCTCAAAGCCGACCCTGCCTTGTCAGCACAAATGTTGCACCGTCTTTTCGCTGACATTTGGGATACTGCAACATTCCCGGCCGACTGGATGCAGGGTATCCTTGTAAAGGTCCCGAAGAAAGGAGACCTGACAGAGTGCGGTAACTGGCGTGGCATAACTTTGATCTGTACAACCCTTAAAGTACTCTGCAAAGTGATCCTGAACAGGATCCAGGAGAAAATCGACGCTACACTCCGACGGCAACAAGCTGGATTCCGATCCGGACGATCATGTGTGGACCACATCACAACGCTACGAATAATACTGGAACAAATCAACGAATTCCAGGACTCTCTTCTGCTGGTGTTCGTTGATTTCGAAAAAGCATTTGACCGACTGAACCACGAAAACATCTGGGCTGCTCTTAGACGACGAGGGGTCCCAGAGAAACTAGTCCATCTCATCGAAGCACAGTACGAGGCATTTTCGGTGTCTTGTCCGAACCAATCCCGGTAACTGCTGGAGTGAGACAAGGATGTATTTTGTCACCGCTGCTTTTTCTCATCGTAATGGATGAGATCTTGACTGGATTGATTGACTGTAGACCAAACCGAGGATTGCCGTGGAATCCTTCAGTAATTGAGCAACTGAACGACCTTGACCTGGCAGACGATATTGTTTTGCTCGCCCAAACACAACAAGACATGCAGAGCAAACTCGACGACCTCACCGAAAGCTCAAAGGCAGCAGGTCTCAAAATCAATGTCGGAAAGGCCAAGTCGATGGAAATCAACACAAAAAATCGTTCCAATTTCGTGGTGGCTGGACAACAGGTTGAGACAGTGGAGTGCTTCCAGCATCTTGGTAGTCAGATTACGCCTGATGGTGGTACCAAGAAGGAAATCGAAACCCGGATCAGAAAAGCCCGATTTGCGTTTGCGAGTCTCCGAAACATTTGGCGGTCACGCCAGATCTCTCTACGAACTAAGATCCGAATCCTCAACTCAAA
This sequence comes from Uranotaenia lowii, assembly GCF_029784155.1. Lineage (NCBI taxonomy): Eukaryota > Metazoa > Arthropoda > Insecta > Diptera > Culicidae > Uranotaenia > Uranotaenia lowii. The sequence continues at coordinate 98,095,563 of NC_073692.1, read as the reverse complement.
CGTCCAGCCACCGGTGTACGTTCTCATATCACTAGGCAAGCTAATCATCTTTTAAGATGCAGATCGTTTACTAGCCTCGGGCAACGAAGAATTTCTTTTATAGGTCCTACAAAGTATAACAACCTTCCAGAGCATATTAAAAACACCAATAGTCGGAACATTTTTAAGACCAAATCTATACAACATTTTAAAGAAATATTAGCTAATACGCGACCAACAACTTAGCCAGCTTTTTATATATTTTCCTTAATCAATCCTAATTATAAGTTTTAATTTTTTTTGCTTATAATTATATGTATTAGTATTAGTATTAGTATAAGTAGTTATTTAATTATTTAATTTAATTCCCTTTTTTCTAAGTGGATCTCTTAAAAGGAAACTTTTTCCACTGAGATTCACTTTTAGTGTTATTTGTTTTGCTTAAAGTTACATTACCTCGCACATTAAATAAAAAAAAATTGAGTTCTCGGCATGAGTAAATTTTGAACGCGATCTTAAATTCTTTTATCTTAGCTGCCAGACGTGCCGAGAACTGATGTGTCCATTACCAGGAGGCTCAAATTGAGTTTTTTGGTGTGGGGGAGTGTGGCGGGCCATCAATCAAAAAAAAAAAAAAAACGTCAAATCCGTATTGCTGTACGGGTGTGAAACTTGGTGCACATATGCGGTGACGACGCGAAAACTGCAAATTTTTGTGAATCGCTGCCTGCGGAACATCATCCGCGCTTGGTGGCCTGGCAACTGGATCTCGAATGAGGAACTGCATCGCCGGTGTCATCAAAGGGCGCTAGAAATCGAGATTCGGGAACGTAAGTGGAGATGGATTGGGCACACGCTGCGGAAAGATAAAAACGAGATTTGCAGAGAGGCGCTAGATTGGAATCCAGAAGGTCATCGAAGAAGAGGCAGACCCAGAAACTCGTGGCGGCGAAGCCTAGCCGCTGAAGTCCGAACTGTCGACGAGAATCTTGACTGGGACCAAGTGAAGACGCTGGCTCCGGATCGTCAACAGTGGAGGTCTTTTACCACGGCCCTAAGCACCGGAGGATCAGAGCGGGATCATTAAGTAAGTAAGTAAGTTCATCTACTCTTACCAGAACATCCAGAAAAGGTAATTTCCGTCTTTTTCTATTTTGCAAGTGAAATAGATATTCTTATGCAAACCGTTTATGGACGTTCTTCAAGAAAATCTATGTTTACTACACAAAAATTGTCATCGACGTATCTTCACCATTTTTCAGGTAATAGATTTTGATTTTAAGGAGTCTTTTCCAAATGAGCCATAAACAGTTCACACAAGAATGGAGACAGAGGGTTTCCCATTGGTGCCCCCTTTGTTTGTCTATAGAACAAATCTCTAAATTTGAAGAACGTTTTATTTATTTTTATTTATTTACATAGTATTCCGTCTCACGACATAACTTGACGAACATAATTCCTAAAATTCACTCGGTCCATGGCAACCGTTCTCCAACTTCTCGGGCACCCCACGTTCACCAGATCACGCTCCATTTGGTCTAACCACCTCGCTCGTCTTGTTCCTACCGGATTCGTAGCGAACACCTGTTTTGCAGGACAGTCGTCCGGCATTATCGCTACATGTCCTTCCCAGCGTATCCAGCCACCACCACCACCTTTTGGATACTGGGTTCGCCGTAGAGTCGCGCGAGCTCGTGGTTCATCCTTCGCCTCCATACTCCGTCCTCCTGTACACCGCCAAAGATGGCTCTTAACACTCGTCGCTCGAATACTCCGAGTGTACGCAGGTCCTCCTCGAGCAATATCCCTGTCTCGTGCCCGTAGAGAACAACCGGTCTATTGAGCGTCATATACAGGTTACATTTCGTGCGAAGGCTAAGTCTTCTCGACCGCAGTTGCTTGTGGAGTTCATAGTAGGCACGACTTCCGCTGATAATTCGCCGCCGGATCTCACGGCTGGTTTCATTGTCTGCCGTCACCAGTGAGCCGAGATAGACAAAGTCTTCGACTATCTCCAGCTCGTCGCCGTCGATCGTGACCTTGTTATTACTGAACAAGCGGGTTCGGTCGGTCTCGGATCCGCACGCCAGCATGTACTTCGTCTTGGACGTGTTAATCATCAATCCAATCCTACCTGCTTCGCGATTCAGTTTGCGCCACGTTGAACATCATGCAGGATAGACCATCACCTTGTCGAAACCCCCTGCGCGATTCGAATGAACTCGACAATTTACCCGAAATCCGCACACAGCACTGCGTTCCATCCATCGGTGGATCGTGTCGTATGCGGCTTTGAAGTCGATGAATAGAGGGTGCGTAGGGACTTGGTGTTCCCGGCATTTTTGGAGGATTTGCCGTAATGTGAATATCTGGTCCGTCGTAGACCATCCCTCCATGAAGCCGGCCCGGTGACTTCCCACGAATCTGTTTGCTTTTAGCGTTAGGCGGTGGAGTAGGATTCGGGACAACACTTTGTAGGCGGCATTGAAGACAGTGATCGCTCGGTAGTTCTCACAGTCCAATTTGTCGCCCTTCTTGTAGATGGGGCATATTACCCCCTCCTTCCACTCCTCCGGTAGCTGTTCAATGTCCCAGATCCGGACTATCAACCGATGTAGGCAATCGGCCAACTTGTCCGGGCCCATTTTGATGAGCTCAGTTGGGATGCCATCCTTCCCAGCCGACATGTTTCTATTCAGCTGGCGAATGGCTTCCTTAACTTCGCTCATCGTTGGCAGTGGCTTAATGTCCTGCATGTGCCCCGTTCAGGTGTTCATGGAAGTGCTGTTTCCACCTTTTGATCACCTCACGATTGTCCGTCAGGATGCCCCCGTCCTTATCCCGGCATTTCGGCTTGCGGCACGAAGCTATTGCGGGATGCGTTGAGTTTCTGATAGAACTTTCGTGTTTCTTGGGAACGATGCAGCTGCTCGAGCTCCTCTTCCTCCAGCCAGCGCGTTTTCTCCTGGAAAATTCGGACTCGCTACCTCTTCCGCTGTCGGTGATTTTCCACATTTCGACGGATGCCTCTCTGCACTACTGCCGCCCGCGCGGCATTCTCTTCGTCCATCACCCTCCTACACTCCTCGTCGAACCAGTCGTTCCGTCGAGTTCGCTCCACATAACCGATGACGTACTCCGCAGCACTGTTGATGGCTGTCTTGATGGTATCCCAACAGTCCTCGAGAGGAGCTTCGTCAAGCTCGCCCTCTGCCGGCAACGCTGCTTCGACCGATTGCGCGTAGTCTGCTGCGACCTCAGGTTGCTTCAGTCGCGCGATATTTAACCAAGGTGGGCGCTGGTTTCGTGTGTTGTTCACTACGGAGAGTTTTGGGCGCATCTTCACCAACACCAGATAATAGTCTGACTCGATGTTGGCGTCTCGACAGGATCTGACGTCGATGATGTCCGAGAAGTGCCGGCTGTCAATCAAAACGTGGTCGATCTGTGATTGCGTTTGATACGGTCATCACCAGGTGTACTTGTGTGGAAGGCGGTGCTGGTACTATGTACGGCCATTCGTTTGAAGGCGGCGAAATTCCTCCTCCTGGCCGACCTGAGCATTAAAATTTCCGATGACGATCTTGATATCATGTTTTGGGCAAAGGTCGTATTCACGCTCCAGCTGCGCGTAAAATTCGTCTTTGTCGTCACCGGTACTTCCTAGGTGAGGGCTTTACACGTTTAAGATGCTGATGTTGAAGAACCGGCCCTTGATTCTCAACCGGCACATTCGTGAGTTGATCGGCCACCACCCGATCACGCACTTTTGCATCTTTCCCATCACTATAAAAGCTGTTCCAAGCTCGTGTGTGTCGCCGCAGCTCTGGTAGATGGCACGACCATCTGGGTACGTTCGTACCGTGAAGCCCTTTCAGCATACCTCCTGCAGCGCTACGATGTCTAATTTGCGGCTCTTCAATTCGTTGGAGAGCACGTGGGTACAGCCCACAAAATTTAGAGATCGGCAGTTCCATGTTCCAAGTTTCCAGTCGCTAGTCCCTTTTCGTCGCGTGGGTCTTTGCCGATTTCCATCCAAAATTTGTTGTTCGTTGCTCTTGTTTTTTGTAGGCTCGCAGCTAGCCCCACTATCTCGCAGGTGAACCGTCGTGATGTTGCAGTTTTGGGTCCCGAACACCACCAGGACGTTGTTGCACTCCGCACGCCGCCCCTGACATGGAGAACAGGCGCGTACGAAGCCTGACTCAGTCTGCATGCGACCATAGCATCCACCGGGGTGGGGTACCCGATCTCCGCTAAGGTTGCTCGCACCCCAGCTAGCACCACGGGGAGGTAGAGAATCGGAGTTGCAGACAAGAGGTGATATGAGCACTACCCGAAGGTTGGGTGTATGGGATCTCGAGTTGCACATTGTCTACCGTTCGCTGAAGAACGTTTGAAGATCCAATCTCTCGCTTTGGTTCAGGACAAGATGCTGATATGTGTCCCATCCCAGAGCAATTAAAGCACCTGACGTCTGAAGGTTTCGTTGTTGGTTTAGCAGCTACTCTCTCTTCGCCGGTTTTTGTGAACGATGCAGAGTACATATCCCTCAACTGGGAGTCCTGATGAGCTAGTGATTTCAATTGCAAGATCGCCATCGCTTGATAGAGTACCGCAATGTTGGCAGAACGATCACGAAAACCATCTGGTGTCTGCGATATTCTAGATTACTTCATACACAACAAAATTATGTATCCATTCTACTTAACCATGCCAAAAAAATCTAATGCGGTTCTCTTAAAAAGTCGAGCTCTCAAAAGAAACGCAATTTTTTTTTGGATTTTAAACCAATTGGTTTATTCATTCCCAAGAAACGTAATTATTCTTAAGAATACGTATAGGTATTTAAATATTTCTCACCAAAAAACTATTGTCTACTATGTTTGGGAACCAGTTAAGATAAAGGGCTATCTTATTAAACGCTTCTAGATGGGATCAATTTCATGGTTTCATGATTTTTTCTTTTGCTCTTTTCTTGTTACGTTAAAATTATTAGAAATGTTTACAAGTGCCAAAACGGAAGAATGCGTATACAACAACCGTGATAAATTTTAACCAATGATTTATTCCGCTTACAATACAAGGTCACGTAATTGAACAATTTATACAAAGTTTACTAACCTTCCAACTCTAAACACTGGGAAATACAAAATAATCCATTGTCCGTATAACAACATTTAGGAGACAAATTATTTTTTTGAAAAGAAACTCATAATCGAACCCTGTTTTGTTTTTGGAGTTGGAGGTGTCACTTTGCTAGCTGTTTTCTTTTCCTTTGAATCGACTTTACCTTTCGTTTCGGCAGCCGAATCGGAACCTGCCTTTTTCCCGCCTCCGGAAGTTTTACTGGTCGTATCATCGGCTTCATCTTCGGAAGCAGACACCATCTCAAACGTCTTCTCAGTGGCTGTAAAGGAGAATTTACCAAATGAACAATCAGAACGACTTTTAAAAGTGTTTTAGACTGTGTTCAACTTACTTAAATAACCTTCTTCATCCATGAAAGTTCGGGTCACCTCTTTCTTGACCCTAATTCTTTTCTTATTGTTATGGTTAGCGTCGTTCTCGACTGGTTTTTCCGGACTGAGGTCCACGTTTGCGGCACCATTGGTAGTCTTCATTTCAACGTCCTCATCTTCGCTCAGTTCTAATTTGACCTGACGTTCCTCCCGGTCTCGCATCTTCTTATCTTCATCGTCTTCCTCTTCCTCGCTGGAATCTTCGATCTGCATAATTCGGGATTTTTTGCTCGGGTTCGCATTTTTGGCTGCCACTTTTTTCGCGGTTGCCACTTTTTTATTAGCTGGACCACGTTTTTTGGGTTCCTTCTTTTCTTGCGGCGTGCTCGGAACAACATCGTCATCGCCTTCGGATTCATCGGAAATCATTCGCTTCCAGCGGGGTTGTTCCGATTCTTCCGATTTTTTCTTTTCCACCGAAGAGGGTGTTTCGACTTTCGGTTCTACTTTGGGGGAAACTTTTTCTGTTTTTACCTCAGGTGCTGAAGCCGTAGACGACTTCGCAGCTTTGGTGGGTTGATTGGAGAAAAATGAAGCGATTGAAGCTTTTCCCGAGACCGGTTTCTTGTTGTTAGATTTTTTGCCAGGTGAGTTCTTGGATGGAGATTTCTGCGGGGAGCTTGATTTAGTCACCGGTGCACTTTTGGTGGGCGAGCTTTGTTTAACTTCCGAAGCTGTTGGTTTTGGTTCCGATTTGATCGGGGCTTTAGAACTCGTGCTCGAGGACGAACCAAACAAATAATTTACTTTTGGTTTGGTTTCCTGCTTGACAACAGCTGATGTTTCAGCTGGAGTGAATACTTTAACATCTCGTTTTTCTGTTTTCAACGGAAGGTTAATCCTGAAATTGTACAAGAAGATAAGATTAACTCATTTAGGAAAACTATGACTAACCCGATAACCTACATTCGGAAATCTTGTTCATCGGGAACAGTGATCCTCCGACCGGATTCGCTTGCAACCTCGACTGAGTACAGTACACTGGTAACATCGTTGGCCTTAGTTTGAATCGATTTTAGCTTCCGTTCATCGGCCAGTGTAATGAAGGGACACCCTTTTGACGACTCCCTGCCATCGATGCCCCGAACTATGAACTCTTTCGAAAGTTTGTTCTTTTTGCCATTAGCATCGATCCATTTTTGAAGGATCTTAACGGCATCGGCGAAGTTGAGTCCATAGTTGTTGGAGATCGAGCGAACTGAAATCTGGAGCCAAAATTGAAAATTTTCATGAAATTACATGATTTCGAATCCTACCTTTGCGTTGGAATCAATAACGGTGTGACTTATTCCCTCCAAGCAGGACTTTTCAAGGGCAGCATCCATAGTGCAACACATCCACTTATTAACAATATATCACTTGGAAACAATGCGAAATTCCAAAAAAAATAAAATTGCCTCTTGAAAAGCTGGAAAAACGTTGGGAAAAACGGGAATAAACAAAATAACAATTTGCTTTTGACAGTTCAAATGTTTGTGGAACATATTTCGAGCGCCAAAGTTTAGCACTGAAAGAAAAAACAAATTCTAAAATCGATGGAAATTTTTGGGAATTGTGGCTCGGAAAAAAGCTGCTCGATTGGTCCGAAATCTTAAGCGGGCCACAGACTACACAACATTTGGGGCCGTTCAGATACCACGTGGACAGGAAAATGAGATTTTTGACCCCCTACTCCCCCTCCGTGGACAAGCGTGGACATTTGGCAAACCCCTACCCCCCTCCCCGGATGTCCACGTGGACAGATTTGAAATAGTTTTTTTTTTTAAATACCTGCACAGAAATTTGTTTTTACTATTACGTGTCACTGAAAACTGCAACCTTTAAAATAAATCACCTGTAATTAACAAAACCTGTTATTTTTAATTGTTTTCCTTGAAAGTTAACGAAGATTCATTGATTATTACAGCAAATGTCAAGTAAAAAATTTGTACACCAAAAATTAAATGTCACGTAGTCATGTTTTCGACCCCATTCGTTCCACATCACTCGCCACAAGCGGTAGTGTTTCGTTGCTCCTGCTAGTGTTCCGTAAATAGCATAGTGTGTGAAGAATTTTGCCCTGATCATCCGGATGTGTGTTCCGTTAGGGCACTCTGTTATCAGATATACCCGAAAGTGATAAAGTTTTGTGCGCGGCATCGCAGAAGACCATCATCAGCCGAAAACAAAAGGCCCCGCTGTTGTATACGATTGCCAGCCAGCAAGGTCAATCGTCATAATAGACCGATAGGAAACCACGTTGTTCGTTCGAAACCAGTTGTGTTAGAGTGGTTCGACCAACTAGGGTGGCTCGAAATATTTTTTTTTTGGTTTTTATACTTTTTTCCAAAAAAGTTTTGTTTTTCTTTTTGGTTTTATTTATATCTTTTATTTATATTTTCCTTTTCTTTTGTTCCTACTATATTTTATATTAGTTTTTTTTATTCTTTTTTCTCAAACAAAATTTTGTTTGAGTTTTTTTTTATAAAGGTTTTGACTCTCCACTCTTGCCCGTTATGTCGGAAAGCAACCGACTAACGGATGACGGCGACGAGGAAGGCATGCATCCTCCTTTTAGAGAGGACGATCTCTCCGAAGAATATCTTTTGGAACAACAGTCTTCCCAAAATATCATCATTCAACCGATGTACCTCTCGGACACGGAAGATACTCCTTCCCCCCTCCCACAGACCCCTTACCCTCAAGTTCCCTTTGTGTTTGGCAACTCCCCACCATCACCAGCCCCTCAAGAAGTTAACGAGCTGCCTAAACCGCCCCCTCGCCGTCGGGTTTACCAACCTGAATCGACGGGGCCCTGGGTAGTTTATATCCGGTCCAAAATGAACGGGAAATCACCTAATGTGATTTCCATCGCCCGAGACCTCGACAGATCTTACCCTTCCGTAATCAGCTACCAGCCGATGAGACCGCACAAGATGCGCATTGTTGTTGGTAGCCTGAAGGAAGCAAATGCCATTGCTTGTGACCCGAAGTTTACGATCGAATACCGCGTATACGTTCCCGCTCGTGACGTGGAAATCGACGGAGTGGTAACCGAAGAGGGTTTGACCGTCGATGATCTTGTGAACTCCGGGGTTGGCCGATTCAAAGACCCTGGTCTTCCCACGGTCAAGGTGCTGGACGCGCGTCAGTTGAAATCAGCATCAGGCGAGGGGGAAGAACGAACATCCCGCATAGATCGGTATTATACAATAACGATTTCCATTATCTTCTTCCCAAGACACACGAAAGATTAACTTTATAGTTTTGGATTATTAATGTACGATTAAGCTAGTCTTTTTTTCATGGAATGGAATCGTTTGGACGCACTCTACGATACAGCGAACGGGTCGTTAAGTAGAGTAACCATTCATTTTTTTTGCTTTTTTCTAGAGATTTTTTTTAGAAAATGAAGCAGAACGATAAATGTAATCGTTGTCATATAATCCATTTTAAGTTTTTATAACGATACAATGTATCTTTCAAAGATCTTTTCAAGATTTACAGGAAAAAAGGAAATGATTCGTATTGTAATTTGTTTAAAGTTATTTTATTTTATTGACTATGGCATACGATAACTATATTAATATATTAATTATATATATGTTTCATGACAAATCAAATATATTAATATAAATGTGACATATTATGCGTTCGATTAGTTTTACATAAAGAATAATTCTGTCTAAACGGTGCACTCACAGTAAATTCCTGCCAAAATGTCTCATAATGTGTTTTTCGACTTTCTTTTTCTAGAGCTTTGATTGATTTAATCTTCCTGTTCGGAATCGAGCCCGGCTGTTACTTTCGTCAACCGGACACTGCCAGCTAAACTTTCGGATTGGCTCAACTGGTCTTCGGGGTCGCCGTAACCGTCGTCTGGGTCTTCGTCTTTTGTTTGTATGAAAAACCATAGGAAATTACCATTATTTTTTGTCGGAGATCTGGTCATGTCCAGGGTACTTTTCCTGCGAAAGATTTAAAAGAAATACATAAGTTGAATGAAAATATTACAAAAACCAAAATCGATCTTTTGTCGGTCACACACAGAAAAAAACACAATTGTGGGACTAAAAAAATTGTAGACGAACAAAAGTAATTTCTGAATAGAAATGAGACAGCTGAAATATAATGAATGGTAGTTCAGTTGTTCACTTAAACTATCTGGATTAAAAAAAACTGATTTCAGAATCTATAAAAAAGGACTAACCAACTTTTTGTTCAATACTTAACATTTTTTCAACCCCAAATCTGAATTTATGTAAGTATTTCTGAGTTCATCAAAACAAAACATTTTAAGATGAAAATGTTTCTTTTCATACAGAATTTTTCTCTTTGAAACCAAAATTTGATTATGGTGTTGATTTGCTTTTTTTAAATTATTTTTTAAAAATTGTTTTCAAATTTATCAATTAACAACAATTAATGTATGTGGACAATTTACAAATTACTGTAAATATTTAACCATTTGAAATTTGAAAAATTCAAACGTCATGGAAAAAAATGTATGTTACTTCTTAATGAATAAATTCATAAATACCTTTTCTTGAATCCTTTAAAATCCTACGGTTGTGTAGCTTCATTGTTGCATTTTTTCTTCTCGAATTGTTCAAAGAATATGGTAATGTGGTGGCACCTTCCGTAAGCAGTGCATGGATTTAAAATGATATTGCAATCGATTGCAGATTTGAGTTTTTCCATTTTTAAAAGATAAGGCAAACTATGCGGTTTTGATGGTGTTGCTTTGGTGGCGCTCATTGATTTTTTGTCGAAATTCGAAACACGAATAGCATTAATATTATTCGCGTATTTGAATTTCCTTAGAAGGATGCGTATTTAAAAACGCTTGTAGACGCATCTGGAAGCGAGGCGACGTCTTAACCTAAACTGCAAACTGTTTGAAAGGTTTTTATTAGTAGAATCTCAATTCGTAGAGTCAATCCGGATGCGGCCGTAAACGATGATAATGGATGTCCTGCAATTCATTGATATTTTAGAACAAAAAGGAATAAAATAATATAAAATTGTCGGCCGAAATCTTATCACCGCGGGAAACCTACCGTGTATTCTGAACTGCAATTGCCGTTGATGTTTTTCCTTGTTGCTTCAGAAATTCAGTTCAATAACTAATCAGCGGAAAAGCGACCGGAACTCTTATAAATTAATTTTGATCCAGCTGTACGGCGGCCTTTTTCACGTAAAAAGTTTTCGGATTTTATTTTGAAACCGATTTCAAAATCGGATCCAATCCAACGATTGAATAGAGTGATCGTACCAAATGAGCGGTTTATCCGGCGTCGTCCAAAGTCATCCTAAAAAAAACACAAAATTATCACTAAATCACATAAAAATAAAAAATAAAAACTTACAAATTTGATTTTCAAGTGTTGGATTTTGGAAGAATCTTTCGGTATGAAATGGCAGTGTGCAGTCCAATTTAGTGAGCTGCGCATAGTTATTTCTTACAATTCTGGGGTGAGTTTTTTCAGTTTGTGTCCTGACCATGTTGTTTCTATACAGGAGCAGGAGCATCTTGCGTTGATAATTCATTATTTGTCTTCACCAGATCGTGCTCCACCTGCACTTTATTACGACTGTCAAGTTCCAGAGATGATGGTTCATTAAGCAGTCGTTTGTGATCTGCGGATTACAAAATATAATTATTAAGAGCGCCATAAGCGCATTCAGAAAAAAACATTTTTTAACTCACCGGATATCGAATCCGTTTTATTCCAGACTCCTGAATCTGAAGCCTTCATTTAATCAAATTTTGTAATTTCGACGCATAGTTTTACAAGAAAACGATTTTGTTTTTTGAATTCCTACATCTGAATTTTCCTACACTCCTTTGATGGCGAGAGTGCGTACATTTTGTTTGTCGTTTGAAGCAATTGAATGTCCCAATTAGACGATTTTGGTGAACGATTTTCCATTGTCGATTTTGTTCGGATACTCCCGGCCGGCAAATTTCCTTTCCGGACCATTAGCTCCATATGTTTTGCTAGAGGTGCTGTTAAGCCGTGGAAAAGATATTTGAAATCATTTAAAAATAGTTCATGATTATCAAAATTGCTCAAAACTTACATTTTAGCTGGTAATTAAAAAAAAATCGGATGTTTCCACCTTTCCACATCACTTTAATGGAAACAAAACACACGCCATTTTGTTCATTTGGTTCGTTGACAGTGGAGACACACTCAGATTTATCTCGTGTTTTGTTTTACGGATTATTACTCGTATCTTTCAAAAATGTTTTTTTATCATTCCAAGCGAAGACACATGAAAAATGAAAAGGTTAGTAGAAAATAAGAAGATTTTAGAACGATTACTGGTATAGTCACTATTCATGTAATCAGAACAGAATGATATGAATGATTCAGGGTATGATATTTGATTATGCGGGATTTTCCCTGTCGAACTCCTATCGCGTTACCTTTTCCGGCACTGCACTTCCTGATTACGTTGCGATCGGGAAGGTTCGTCTACCTGTGAGACTTTATGTGCCTTCGGTCATGTTCTGCCAGAATTGCAAGCAGTTGGATCATACGGCCGCTTACTGTTGCAACCAGGCACGCTGCTCTAAGTGCGGGGAGAAGCATGCGGAAGCTTCGTGTGAAATACAAGCAGTAAGCAAGTGTTTGTATTGCACAGGCGAGGAATCTCATGCTCTCTCGGCGTGTCCGAAGTACATATCGCGCCGGGAAAAAATCAAGACTTCTTTGAAAACTCGCTCTAAAAAATCATATAGAGACATGCTGATGAAGTCTTTGCCAATCGTCTCAGAGAACCAGTTTGGCCTTCTAAGCGACTATGAATCCGAAGGGGAGGATCCATGCGAAGGAACATCAGCTGGGCCATTTGTTAAAAAAAATGTTTCACAGGCTCCAAAAAGGAAACGCACAACTAACACACAACCCAGATTAGCTGCCAGCAAAGTTAATAAAACTAAAAATCCTCAAAGTGGGAATAGTAATTCTACCCCTCCTATTCAGAAACCTCCGGGTTTAAATCCCTCCCCGAAGGACTTCCCCCCACTTTCGAGGAAGTCAAAACCCCAGACTTCCCTTCAGAATTCAGGACCATCAGTAACTAACAAGGATGTAACAATTCCCAGAGAAACTGCATCTGATCCATCGTCGAACAGTTTGCCCAGCTTTTCGTCTGATGGTAAGATGAAATTTTCGGAAATTGTTTCGTTCATCTTGGACTTTTTCAGTGTACCAGCAGGTTGGAGGACTATGATTAATATGTTTGTACCTCTTTTGAGAGAAGTCTTGAAAAAGAAAGCTTGTACTATGACCCTCATCGCAGAAGCAATTTCTTTTGATGAATAACTCGTCCACTGAGGTAAGAGAAATTGTTTCTGTATTGCAATGGAACTGCAGAAGTATTTTACCAAAATTAGACTCCTTTAAAGTATTGGTACACAATTTGAATTGTGATGTGTTCGCCTTATGCGAAACTTGGCTCTCTCCAAACACTGATTTCAACTTCCATAGCCACAATATTATTCGCCTGGATCGAGATGGGCAAAGAGGGGGTGGTGTTCTTTTGGGGATCAAGAAATGCCACTCTTTCTATCGTATTCCATTACAACCATCTCCGGGTATTGAAGTCGTCAGTTGCCAAGCTAGAATTAAAGGCCAAGACCTTTGCCTAGCCTCGGTATATATTCCGCCAAATTCAAGCGTGAACCGGAACCAATTGGCGAATATTATTTCACTTCTCCCAGAACCCCGGTTAGTTCTGGGAGATTTCAATTCCCATGGCGTGGGCTGGGGTAGCTCACGTGATGATGATCGTGCTAACATTATTTATGAGCTGTGCGACGACTTCAACATGACTGTCTTAAACAATGGGGAAGTGACTCGAATTAATGGATCCCAATCACAGCATAGTATTTTAGACCTTTCTTTAGCTTCTTCCTCTCTGAGCTTGGATTGTACGTGGAAGGTAATCCAAGACCCTCAGGGAAGCGATCATCTGCCTATCAATATTTCTATCACCAGTGGTCGTAGTCCACCTGAAGAGATCAATATTCCTTATGACCTCACAAAGAATATAGATTGGAAAAAGTATGCATCAGGTGTCATTGAAGCCATCGACTCAACGGAAGAACTGCCTCCGGAGGCAGAGTACAGTTTTATGTCCGGAACAATTGTGGACTGTGCAATCGGGGCACAGGTCAGACGGAATGACAATTCGACGATACAAAAACGACCTCCCACTCCATGGTGGGATGGAGACTGCTCACGTGCGCGAGGAGAAAAGTGCAAGGCGTTTGTTGAGTTTCGCAGAACTGGATTGCCAGAGAAGTTCCAACGTTACTTGTCCTTGGAACGCAAGTTTAAGAACTTGATCAGGGGCAAGAAACGTGGGTACTGGAGGCGATTCGTGGATGGGTTATCTCGAGAAACGTCTCTGCACACGCTTTGGAAAACAGCTCGAAACATGCGAAATTACACACCTTCGAACGAAAGTGAAGAAAGCTCGAGTCGTTGGCTGACACAGTTCGCGAAAAAGGTCTGTCCGGACGCAGTACCAGCTCAGAAAAACTATCGGGATACAGAGAATAGTTCCGAAACGGAGGATCAATTCTCGATGGTCGAACTTTCACTTGCGCTCTGGTCATGTAACAATTCAGCTCCCGGACTGGACAGAATCAAATTCAACTTGTTGAAGAATCTGCCAGATACCGCTAAAAAACGCTTGTTGAATTTATTCAATAAGTGTTTAGAGATGAACATTGTGCCGCATGAATGGAGACAGGTGAAAGTTATCGCCATCCAAAAACCGGGAAAACCAGTTTCTGATTACAATTCGTATAGGCCGATCGCAATGCTCTCGTGTCTCCGGAAACTGCTCGAAAAAATGATTCTCTTTCGGTTGAATCAAACAATCTCTTGTCAAGTACACAATATGGATTTCGTAGAGGCAAGGGTACGAACGACTGTCTAGCATTACTTTCATCAGACATTCAATTGGCGTTTGCCCAAAAAGAGCAGATGGGGGCAGTATTTCTGGACATCAAAGGGGCATTCGATTCGGTGTCCATAGAAGTGCTATCTAGTCAACTTAACTCTTGCGGACTTTCACCAATTTTGAATAATTTTCTTTATAACCTGTTGTCTGAAAAAATCATGCATTTTAGTCATGGAGAAACCAAAGTTGAACGAATTAGTTACATGGGTCTACCCCAAGGCTCGTGTTTAAGCCCCCTGCTATACAACTTTTATGTCCGAGAGATCGATGCTTGTATGGCACAAAATTGCACGCTAAGACAGCTTGCGGATGACTGTGTTGTTCATATCACAGGTAAAAAAGGCACTCAAATTAAACCTCCGTTACAAGAAACTCTAAATAATTTATCACATTGGGCCAGGAATCTAGGCATCGAGTTTTCGCCTAGTAAAACCGAGTTAGTAGTTTTTTCAAGGAAGCATTCCCCTCCTCAAATAGAGCTCCTTATGATGGGTAGAACTCTAACTCAATCTCTTAGTTTTAAATATTTGGGTGTCTGGTTCGACTCTAAATGCCTCTGGGGAAAACATATTAGGTACTTGACACAAAAATGCCAAAAGAGAATCAATTTTCTTCGAACGATTACTGGAACCTGGTGGGGTGCTCATCCACAGGACCTCATCAGGTTATACCAAACAACGATACTGTCGGTCATAGAATACGGAAGCTTTTGCTTTGGGTCCGCCGCGAAAACCCATTTGATTAAACTAGAACGAATACAGTATCGTTGTTTGCGTATTGCCATGGGTTGTATGCAATCAACACATACGATGTGTCTCGAAGTACTGGCGGGAATAATGCCGTTGAAAAATCGGTTCTTCGATTTATCGCTACGTTTCCTAATTCGAAGTGTAACTATGAATCCTTTGGTGATAGAAAATTTGGAAAGGCTTATGAATATTAATCCGCATGTAAAATATGTAAACAATTATAAAACTTTTAGACAGTTAGAAATAAACCCTTCTTTGTTAAATTCGGACACGAGTCACTTTTACCCGATCAGTAGTTCCTTAATAAAATTCGATCTGTCCATGACCGCTGACATCCGTGGAATACCAGATCACGTCCGACCCAACGTCATTCCTTCAATCTTTGCATCAAAAGTACGTGAAATTGACCCTACAAAAATGTTCTTTACTGATGGTTCCAGAATCGACGGCGCGACTGGTTTCGCAGTGTACAATGAGCGCTTTGAAGCTTCGTTCAAGCTTCGAGAGCCATGCTCCGTTTACGTTGCTGAATTAGCCGCAATTTATTGTAGCTTGGAACACATTCGCACACTGCCCGTAGACCACTATTTCATCTATTCGGATAGTCTCAGCTCCGTTGAGGCGATTCGATCGATGAAACTGATGAAGCGCTCTTCCCATTTTTTGCTGGAAATTTCAGGGATATTGGGCGCTTTGATCGAAAATTCGTACAGGATTACCTTAGCTTGGATCCCGTCTCATTGTCTTATTCAAGGCAATGAGAATGCGGACTCATTGGCTAAGGTGGGCGCGTTACAAGGTGAAATTTTTGAGAGGATAATAACTTACAATGAATATTTTTCAATACCTCGCACTTTAGCGATTAACGCTTGGCAGTCTAGCTGGGATAATGGCACAAAGGGACGTTGGTTCCATACGATTATCCCTAAGGTTCCGACGAAGGCATGGTTTAAGCATTTTAACATGAGTCGCGATTTCATTCGCGTGGTTTCTCGGCTCATGTCAAATCACTGCCGGCTTGACGCGCATTTGTTTCGTATACAACTAGTTACAAGCAATGTTTGTGTTTGTGGGGATGGCTACCACGACATTGATCATGTTGTGTGGACGTGTGAACGGTTTGATCGATCGAGGGCTTGGCTACTGGATACCCTTAGGGCCCGAAGTAAACTACCTGGTGTTCCAATTCGAGACATCTTGGCAAACTTAGATCTTGAATATTTGTACCCTATATACAAATATCTTAAAATGTCTGACTTGGTCGTTTAGTCCTCTTCCCCTCTGTCTTTACTCTATCTAATGCTCTTTTCGTCTATTCATTAGAACAACCTCTCGTCCGACCGGTTCGATAACACCGGAAAGAAGGCTGGCCAGGAAGACAATACCTGAGGTAGCTAACGAAACCACGCTACAGGAAGCCACCACCAACCCAAGACGGAAATCTGTACTCGAGAGTGACCCTACACAATCCTCTTTCCTTTCCTCTAGTTAAATTAATTAACAGTTGAGTAGCCGCGACGATTACGGCCCCCCTCTTACTAACATCACACAAAAGTGAAATCAATACTCGGCACAAAAAAACTTTATGAGTTAAATGCCTTAATAAAACTACTTGTTAAAAAAAAAAAAAAAAATGTTTTCGACCTGTAAAATTATGGTGAATGTCCTGCTCGTTTTTGTTACAGGACATTTGCGTAATTTTACAGGAAATAATTTTTGCTGTGTATAATTTGACAGTTAGAAAACACCATGCACTGACAAATCATTCCATACATTAATGTGTGAAATTTCACACATTATGGAAATAAGTAGACCAACTCATTAAATGTGTGACGGTACTGCTGCACATTAATGTAAAACATGGCTTAAGGAAACGAAATGTGAGCGTTTCACACATTATGCAAAAAGCATTTGAATTGAGAAAATGTGTGAAATGTACAAAATTATCGGGCCAAATGTGTGAAATATGAGTTCAGGGAGTTCGCAATATTAATTTATGATTCGAAATGAAATGGAATATTCGAAAGACATGCTTTTCAGAGTATTTTTATTTGCTTTATGCTGAATATAAGAATTCGGTGAAATCTACATAGAGGAGAGGTCAGATATTTTCGAAGTCCAGGATTTATTCCTCCAAGCGGCTGTTGGCAGCTACCCCGAGAGACACGATCTGAAAAATATTAATATCAATTATTAATGAATTGTTTTTTACATGTTGATCTTTCGTCGGAAACTTACCAAAATTACCTCTAACGAAGCAGTTTTCAATTTTATTCAAACATTTTTTTTCAACTGGTTTTGTCTCCTTGATGGTTTCCAAACTGCTGGATAGGTTATTTTCACACACTTTCTTCTTAAGCTGCTAGTTCGGATAGTGTGTAAATTCACAACTTGCGCGGTGTGTATAAATCTCACTCCAGTTTGACAGCTCCATACATTTGCCAATAATGTGTGAAACTATTTTGCAAAATGTGTGAAATGATTTATCAGTGTGGTGCAGTGATTAAGTAAGAATTTCCTGGTATCACAAATTTTTAAAAATATTAAATTTGTAAATTATTATACTTATTCACTACTAATTGTTTAAACTTAAACTTAAAAGCTTTGCTATTTAAAGATTTTGATTTAAACCTCTTAATATTTATTCACCTTGAGAAAATATTTTTAAAGTAAGTATGTCCACGTGGACATGACCCAAACCCCTACCCCCCTCTCCATGGACAAGCGTGGACATTTCCATACCCCCTCCCCCCTCAAGTTGTCCACGTGGTATGTGAACGGCCCCTTTGTACTAATTCGACGAAATTCGATGAAATTTTGTCGTTGTTAACACGATTTGCATAGTGTATGGCACTGCTTGAATGAGCGCCCAAACGGTTGCACACTCATCTGGCGCAATCCCTTATAGTGTAGTTTTGATCCGTTATCGGATAAGACTGGGTTAACTCCTTTTTGGTGTACAGGCCTTGTACCCTTTATGGGGTACAGAGGCTGTACGTCATATCGTCGGGTCAAATTTACACATTATTTGAAACGCTTGAGCTCTGTGAAGATGTGAGCAGTTTCAAGCGACAGGTAACGTTGCATGCAAGGAATATAAAATGCAAATGAAATGACATATTTTCAAACAAAACATAATTTATTTCTTCGCTTTAATCATTTCACTTTTTTTTTTCTTCACAAATCATTCATTTTACCGCTCGATTTCAGCCTTTTCGGAGCATGATGATTTCCGCAGCTTGTGGTCACAGGGCAACCTGTTGAGCGAATGTATTAGAAACGAAACTATTTTGACGGCAATATTAAAATACTTACTAAAATCCTCCTCCAAACAGTCCAGCGGACTTGCAACAAAGCGGTTCAAAATTTGACAACACATAAAACTACCCGTCTTGATGCGTACCCGGGCTTTTCGAAATAATGTGTAATATTGACCCGACAAATTGACCCGTTATTTGACAGATAATGCGGGTTCGTAAAAACGGGTCAATTTTACAACTTTCAGGTGTTCCGCCAAATGAGTGTGTGGAGTAAAAATCGGTCGGGATCGAAATATTAAGCCTGTTCAACAGGCAATTGCAATTGGTTTCAATCGATTTCGATTGGTAAATGGATGCCCGAATACGAAAATATTGTAACACAACAGTTCCTGTAACAGTTATAAAACGATTAGAAACAGCGTAAAAAAAACTTTTAGAAAATGATATCTGAAACCATAAAAAACATTGCACTTATCTTGAATTCCAAAACGACGGTCTGTTGAATATGGCGTTAAGTTATGTTACTGTTTAAAACTGTTAAAACACTCATATGGAAGAACTGTTCTGCAAACAGTTGAAATAACGTACGAAAACTGCTCACATAAAACGTATTCCGAACATCAAACTGTTTTAGTTACAGTTATTCTTAAAGTTCTCTTGTAACTGAACATTTACAGTAAAAGTAGTATAACGATCCTATATAACGTTCTTCCAACGTTATGCGTATCGTATTCTGAATCGTACTTACAAAAGAAAGTTTTCTTTTTGTGTAAATATTACAAAAACGATTTTTAGATTTTATATTCATTTTTATTATACACTTTAATCACTTCTATAACATATGCACTAATAATAAACAGTTACCATCAACTCGATAAATCCATCAATAAACACCGGGTGTGCGAATGGTTGAATGGAGCTGGAATTTCCCTGGAGCG
Organism: Uranotaenia lowii; assembly: GCF_029784155.1. Classification (NCBI taxonomy): domain Eukaryota; kingdom Metazoa; phylum Arthropoda; class Insecta; order Diptera; family Culicidae; genus Uranotaenia; species Uranotaenia lowii. Next base: position 98,076,154 of record NC_073692.1, on the reverse strand, counting down.
GCGGGTGCCAAGTCCCTTTCGACTGAAGGTTTGAATTTCTTGCTGCTTAGCTCCTCCACTAGGTGCAGGTCTCATTTCAGACACACCAACCGTGTCCGTGCCCGTGTCCACTCGAACGTTGGCGTAGCTACTGGATCCAAAAATCAGGAGGGCTTCTCCCAGCGTGACTTTTCTCCTCCAGGATGTTGCTGAAATAAAGAAAAAACCTTTCTCATTCTCAGATTAATATTTATGTTAAATACTGAAATTTACCTGTTGGAACATCGCTGGTGTCCGTTTTCCTGATTGCAGCTGCCGATTGCCGGTTGCCGAACCGGAGAAGGTGCTTCTTGAACGGCATCCGGGAGTTCCACTTTGATCGCGAAAAACGAAAATTTCTTTGCGGTTGTTGTTGTTATGTTGATGTTGTCAGCAGTGATGCCAACTACACTTATTTTAGAAATATAAAATAAAAACATGGAAATAAAAAAGAGTTATATTATAATTTTTAAACTATGGAATGTTACCATTGTTGTACGTAAAAAAAGAGTTATTGATCTAAGCTGATAAGTTTTAGAAAGAGAAAAATTTCAAAGACATAACATTTGAATGACATATCATTGAAAAAAAAAATAAAACGGAAGTAAGTGATATTCCTTGAACTCAGCCAGCAAAGTGTTCAGTTCTGTTTTTTCATCTTCTTATTGCATCATGAGATAATCAATTAATGCAAAAAAGATTAAAACCGATAAGTCTTTGCTCGTTAAAAGGGTCACAATAAATATTTTTATGAATGTGGCATGATTTATAAGTATAACAAAAAAGGATTTTTATAAGCAAAACTCAACTCAAAGCTAAGTCAAATCCAGGATAGAATACACAAGCTCCGGTTGGTATCTTAAAGAAAAGCTTGAAAGTGTATCTTTGTTTCTAACATTTTATCGCCATCAATTATAAATGCTGATTATATCGACCCAATAATCTTAATGTAATGTAAGTTTTTTTTTCTATGTACAATGCACTTGCGTTTATCTTATGTTCATATGATTGATTCGATAAATATTGTTTTAAGATATTTTAAAGTTCCGTGCTGAGTTTTCTTTTTTCAAACAATCTGGCATCTATGATCCGCGTTTCGGTCATTTTTGACGCGAATTTGACATTTGATATGAACGCTAAGTGTTATGGTTCGAGAAAAGTTTAACAATTATTAATAAAATTGAAGTAAATCGTTAAACCATTCTTTCACCTTTCCATGATACCATTACTTATTCACATGAAAGTCCATTTTAGATTCTTACCGTTCTCGAAATAAAGTTTGATATCATAGCTACGTTAACAAATACAATCACTTTTTTTGGGACCGTAGATGTATCGTATTGACTATTTGTGATATAATTTTTTAGTATGCGGGTGTTCACTCAGCCAATGTTTTGGTCGAAACTAATCCAATTGACGTTCAATGAAGCCAATCGAAATCGATCGAAACCAGTCAAAACCGATCAAGCTAGGAAGCAGGATTCGTTTCGATCGATTTCCATCGCACTAACACATATGTATTTGTTTGCTGTCAAAAACAGCAGATTTGGTTTGTTGTGAAAAAAATATTAGAAGAAATGAAAGCGGTGTCATTCGGTGCGGTGTTTGCTGTCGTGTGCTGAGTCGGTGGTGCAGTGCTAGTCGTGCGGAGTCAGTGGTGCTGATCGGTGGTGCTATGTCAGCCATGCTGGATCGGTGGTGTTGTGCACGTCATTCTGAGTCGGTATGGCTGTGCCAGGTATTCTGGATTGGTGGTGCTGTGCTAGTCGCGCAGGTCTGGTGGTGTCAGACATGCTGGGTCTGTGGGGCTGTGCCAGGTATCCTGAGTCGGTGGTGCTGTGCTAGTCGTGCTGGTCCGTGGTGCTCAAAGAGATGTCGGTCGATGTGGCGTCGCTGTTCTGTGCTGTTCTGTTAGGACTCCATTTTCACAATACATCTGTCTGTCGGTCTTGGATTATTATAATAATCAAATAGGAAGTGACCAACTATGTGACTACTATGTAAATAAATAGGAAGTGAAATTTGGTCTATGTTGTGAAATACGATAAAATGTCAAATAAAATATAAAGTTTATCGATCCTCTGTATTTTGTTTCATAATATCATGATTGTATGTTTTAAAAATAATAATTATTTTCCTATAGCAGCAATTTTTCGCTTTTGTGCTTTTCTTATCCCTCAAAATTGCTCATTATTCTAAACAAATTCCTTTTTAGTATTCTAATATAGTTCGAGTCGAACAACAAACTTTCTAATCTGAAATTTTTCGGACAGCTTGTATACGGGAAAGAATTGCTATTGAGATATGGCCAAAATGATGGATTCATTACAATTTGCCTTGAGTAAACCGCCTTTTCGAATTCTGAACGAAGCTGATAAAGAAAATTACATCTGAAAACACTGCGCCAGTGCGTTAGTATTAGTGAATGGCTGTTCAATCAACAGCCTAATAGAAATCGATCGAAGTCAATTGGAAAAACAGCTGATCAACTGTCAATCCATTCCAATTGATTTCGATTGGGTTTTGTTGAACACACCTATTATGTACAAACCATCGCTCCCAGCCGGGTTGGAGATGGTTTTTTTTTGTTGCTGTTGCTATATTTTCACCAGCATTCGTTTGTGTTCGCGTGAAAAATGTTTGTATATAGTGTGTGGGTATGAGTAAAAAGTACTCATTGTGTGTTAAACGACAATTTGCCACAAAAATACAATTTTGGAACAGCCATAACTTTTTTGTTTTAAGTCCAATCGAGTTGCAGTCTTCGAGTGAAATGTTAGTCTTAATTGAAATTTTATTAAAACCTTCATAATTAAGCAATCGATTGGTAAAGACAAAAATGCATGATGAAAAACCAGTTTTTTATGCTTCTTTAAAACACTATGTCTCAGAATCCCTTTCACACTTTAGATTCAGTGCAACCCCTTCCTGTTGTCCGATTCTGCTCAAATTCGGCATATGGCCTTCTGATGACTCCTTTAAACCATCAAAGTCTTTTTTTGCAAGTATTTGGATTTTAAAGTAGGTATTTATTAAGACAAATTAGATAAATTAAATAAAAAATATTCTAAATTGTGATTTTTGTTAAGCATTAAATCGTGAATAGCTGTTCACACGTTGATACAAACCACATGTTTTGTTCAGCAAAGTTTAAGTGCACAAAAATCCGCATCTTTTGATGGCATTGGTATCAAAAATATTCTACGCTTGGTACACATTTTGGTCAGTTGAATTCAAAATTTTTGGACCACAAAATTTTTTTTCCTTGGAAATAGCTATAGCTATAGCTAGTTTTACATTTTGATACAAATTGGGTTCATTTTGTATTTTTTACGTGTAGTTTTTAACTCAAACAAAATTAAAAAAATATAAAATATATAAATTTTATGAAAATTTTTGGACCCAGAATTTATTTAAAATCAAATCTTTTGAATGTGGACTTTTTTTAAAGATCGCGCTTGCGGAACCTCTAAACATGATTTTTTTTAGTCAGCTCCATACAAAAGTTTGTTCTGCACATCTTAATCTACCATTTGGAGGGTGAGCCCCCAGATTCCCAGAAGTAATGCAATTTTGGGACACCCTATTGTACAGGCCATTTGTGTAGTCTATGGCCCACTTTATAACAAAACGGAACCGAGTTAGGTTGAAAATCTCGCTATTATGAAACACGTTTTCGACCAATTCTATTTGTAGCCATGCGATCTGTCCGTGTGGGTGGCCCATCATATGACGCAATACATCGGCTAGGTATCGAACTGTAACTAAAAGCGTTTATTAAAAAATACGGATAAATTTGTCGCGGTGCATAAAAGTTCCACAGGTTCCACAGTAAATTGACAGTTCAACCTGTCATCATTGCGCCGTGTTGACACGCTATGACGATGATGATGATGTCGTGCGCGATGACGCCTCTGATCTGATCCGATGAGCCGTCAGGTTTTTGTCAAAAACGCAACACCATCATCAGATCTATCGGGACCAGAAATTGGAAAGCACGTACAGTTTTTCGGGAAAGTCTGTAGGTATTTCGGATTTGTTTTACCAGCCGCTCGGATCCAGTTTCCAGTGGATGGTACTGTTCGGACCCGGGTCCATCGTGTTATCCGGTTCCGGTTTGTAAATTCGCTGATGGTTTTTCTACTCGTCCGCGATACGGAAGCAAAGGTGAAAATTTGAAGTGATTTTTTTTTCGATACGGAAAATCTTCCCTGGGGGGAAAGTGTTTACTGTTTTGAAACGGGAAGGGAAGGTTCCGAAATTTTGCCGTGACCAGAAGCTTGCAGTTGCACCAAACTGCAATATTTATCCAGTGGATTCTGAAAATCAAATAGGGAGATCCATTTTTTTTTTTGCTTTATCTGGATGAGTGTTGTTTGCAATGTTGTTTTGCACTTACGTGTCAAGTTTGTGGTTGAAGCAAATATCAGTGGAATAATGTAGGTCTTAGAAGTATTCTCTTCGTTGATTTGTTCTGCAAAAAGTGGAACCAGAAGCTTTCCGAATCGGTGCAAAACCACGGAAACTCGTCGTGAGTCCGTATCCCTGCCCTTCTCGAGAGAGCTGTGGTCAGATCTTACATAAAAGAGGAATACGATTGTGGTCATAGACAGGCGTAGAAAAAAAAAAACAAGAAAACCCCCCCAAAGTGATACAAAATTTTGTTTCGGGATACAGCGGTGAAAAGTATACTTACTACAGACCCAAATCGGATTACACTGCTCCAGGATGGCCTTCGTCAGCGGAACGACAGACAACGAGGCGGCGCAAAAGTTTCTGGAGGTGCTGCAGAACGACTTTCGCAATCTGTCGCTCGAAACGAAGAAAAAATATCCACAGATCAAGGAGGTAAGTAAGACGGAGCAGCATAAAAAAATGTTTCATTATAAACCTCTGACGATATACCTAATAAAAAGAAGATGATAAATCATGCCAGAAGCTAGCATATGTACGTATCTATCGATACGTTTTTGCTGTTGTCTGTAAGCCGTAGGGCCATCATTTCCAGATAGTTAACTTGCAACATCAATTTATTAGGTCAGTCTAGCTAATAAATTGACTACGAATTTCAATTTCAACGGGATGAAACTTCAATAATTGACTCTTTTTGATCAAACCGATGAGAACAAAAAAGGGGAAAAAATAGATGTCGCGCATTTGTCTTGCTGGCATCTACCAGATATCCAGCTGATAAGCATTGTCGAGCTCGTCTCACGTATTGGTATCTTATCGGGGGCGTTAAGATTAATACGAGTGAGAGGGTTCGATCAGGGTATTTTTCTTTTCAACATTTTGGCTTATTGTTTATGTTGTTTAATTGAATCGGAATCTAAAATACGAAACTTATGCAATGTGTTAATATGTAGGTAGTCCGTTTTAACAATTTATAAAAGTGTAGTTAAAATCGTACTTAAGGGGGGAGTAGGGTCTAACGGATAAAAAAAACACCATTTTCACGAATTTTTTCTAGAGCTATCGTTCAAACAAATGTATTCAAATGTTTTGCATTATACAAAGCATTGTTAAAAGAACATTTAATAATTTTTTCGTAGAAAAATATTGAAAAATGAGCCGGTGACGGAGCACTTTCGAGGATGCCTCTTAGAAAACAGGATTTGCGGTGGACACTGTATCTCAGCACAGAATCATCTGAAGTCAAAAAATCAGAGCAAAATATTTTGAATAGATGTTTTTCTGGACCCCAACGATTTTATTTAACTTAAAAAAAAATTTATGAAATTTTTGTGGCTGTTTGAAGTAAAAACTACGATTTTTCACGAAAAATCCGTTATTTTTTATATGTAAAATCTTCCCAAAGTAAAAAAAAAAGAAAATCGTTGGGGTTTGGTATTTTATATGTAGAAAATATGATCCAAATTTGAAAAGAATCGGTGAAGTAGTTTTCAAATGACGATGTCCACTGACTTTAAAAATGTGCTGTCGAGAAAAACGCGTTTGAAGTTTCTGCTTGCGAATTCTTGCAGTATTAGATAAGAGGAGATAAAGGCCTATAATTTATACAGTTTTGCTTCGATTGACTCGAAAATTTGACACAACATTCTTGAAATGTTTTACAATAAGATAATAAAAAAAATCGATTTTTTGAAAGTGTTAGACCCTACTCCCCCCTTAATAATCAGTCAACCGCCAAAGCTGTTCCAGTCACAGTAGAAATTGTTTGAAAAAAGAATTAGAAGTTTGCCCACAGAGTACAGACGTACAAGCTCGAACAAAAAATTGTCAAAAAAGTGTGTAAAATTTCAAATGCTTTCACCAAAAAAATACGTTAGAAATCGACTACAAACATTGCCATCTATTGCGCCGTTCAAAAGTCACAAATCAACTTTAAAGTGCCCAGTTTTCGAAAAAACGTAATCATAATATATCAACTCACAAAAAATCAAAAAGGGTCTTGGGATTTTTACACAAGTTTCGTGGGCTAGCTTGTACGTCTGTTCTCTGTGGTTTGCCTAATTTGTGACATTTTGGCATCTTTAGATTTATAACACACAAAACACAGAATTCTTGGCGGCTATTTAAAGGTAGCTGTTTCTCGAAATTTTCAACAATCTGCATTTTCTAAGACAATTCGTACACCTAAATCGGCTTATCACTGATTTTCCCATATGTTAACAAAAGATTTAGGCAATAAAACTTTATGCACAAGAAAGCAGATTTCTTACCGGTTCTAGTGATGTAATTACATTGGCGGTGCAATGCTTAGCAAAAATATGATAAATAAAATAATGGAGTACTTTCTAAATTTAACTAAGTCAGCACAAATTCCATAATCGTACATTATGTCCTACTCTACTAAAATATTTTAAACATCAGCTGGGAGCAGCTTCTTGAATACAGGAACCCACTTCTCGCCATATTTTTTCCTCACACTTAACGTCTTTGAGATGCTCACTGTATGCCAAAAAAAAGCCAACTGATAGTGGAAATTATTCTTGGTTACTAAATTTTGTCACTGACTGTAGTTATTATTTTTTTTGTTGCGATTATAGTCGGTTTACCATCTTTATGGCATTCGCGACTTTAAAAGCTAAAGCCCATTCCCAGAACTCCAATAAAGCTGAAATCTGGCTATTTGACCCTGGTAAAATCATTTAGCTGTAAAATGTTGATCACCAAAGCTTTCATAAAACATGTTAGCAAATTTAGTTTTTTTTCGATACCGTAGGTTCTCCAATATTTTTTTTTCATTTTTTCCAGCAACCATGATGGTTGATGAATGATGGTAGCATTATTGAGACATCTATGATCTGGGTAAATTAATGTCAAAAAAGCAATGTTTTAACCATATTATGAGCATCTTTTCTACTGCCAGTCAAGATTTTAGGTAAAATGTGTATGAAATAGTATCTTAAAATCAATGCGCCTCGTCAAATCTCTTAGGATAAGGAAATTTTTATGAAATACTAGCTGACCCGGCAAATTTTGTTGAGCCTGTATTTTTGAGATTTTTTTCATATTTTAGCACTGTTCCTTAGTCAGCCTTCCTTTTGAGTGGATAAAAGCAAGTGGATACCCTTGTGTCAGAAAAAAATCCAGAATTATAGTTTAATATACAAATAAGTTACGCTAACTTTTGGTTAGCGAATTTATTTTCTTCTGGTAACTTAAGAACGGTCAATCTATCAAGTTTCAATTTAGTTTAGCCATCATTGCTATTCAAAAACTCTATCTGATCAAGTATTTTAAAATTGCTGAAGATTGATTTGAACAGAAAATGGATCTTTTTTGCTGGAGTCGTCATAAACTGAGTTTTTTTTTCGATTTGTGTTTACCTCTGTATTCAAATACATTGAAATTTTCTTTAAGCATGATCGTCAGAATAGAAAAATTAAAAAATGAATTGGACAAAACCAGAACATTTAAAGAATAATGAAAATAAACTTAATTTTTAATTTTTTTTTCATTATTTGAAATGTCGTTTTTTCGGATTTTGTACTAAATACACTAATTGAATCTTATTATGAATTGACAGAGCTGAGTTTTACAAATATTTAACAATTCAGGAAAAGTCACAGCTTTACAGCAACACTTTTCTAATCAATATAATGTTTGAAAATGTCTTTAAAATTTGTGTCATCATTATCTTTTTTCAATTTTCAGTTAGGGATTGGCATATTGCACTTTAAATTAGAAAATTAAAAAAAAAATCAAACTGTCATGTTTTTGGATTACTTTTCTCTTAGCATTTGAAACCTTGAATGAAGGCAAATCTATTTTGAGTATTTGGAATAAAAATTCAAAACAATCACAAATTATTTAAAATTTTAGTTTATGATCGTAAGATAAGAAACTGTAATCCAAACAGTTAAATTTAATTCTGAATTTTATTATTAATTTATATCAATATTCTGAATTTGGCTTTATGAATCTGGATTTTCAGTTATATTTGAACGTAAATTTAAAAGGTGATTTTCTTTGATCTTGATTTTATTTTTGTTGATCGAGTTCAAGTCTTTATTTTCTTAAACTCACTTGTGCTTGATAGATTGTTTTTTTTTTTATTTGATACCTGGTACGAAACTTTTTTTTTTGTATTGGTTCAGATTTTTATCTATACTTAAATGTTTCGAAATTTTAGGTGGCATGCTTTTTACTTAAATGTTAAGTTTTTATATTCTTTCAAATTTGATGATATTTTTGATTACGATCCTTTTTTCTGACTTTTGAAACTGAGAGTTGGATCTAATATCAAGTTAAAGTCCTATATAGCTAAACTTTGGAAAAGTTCCTTTTAACCACTGAGCATAAAAGGCAGTGTGCATTTTTATTTTTTTCTGATCCTCCAATCCGTTCTTATGATAGTGATGCAATTTACTTGGAATCACAAAATTGATAACATTTAATTCTCAAACTGACTGGATAAATTCCTAACATCTTCTAAAAATCAACCAAAAATAAATAAAGGTGATTTTTTATCAGTTATATGACTTTCTATTGGTGTTATCAAAACTCATCAAAAATGATTTAGTAATGATAATGTTTTGAGTCTATCGAAAATTTTACATCCATATTGCTTGAGTTGCTAAAAGAATATGACATTTCAAAAAAATTAACATTGCACGTACAATCATCTAGGAAAATATTAGAATTGCCTTGATTCTGATGCAACAAAAAACAAATTTCGTAAATATGCTTCTTACCGGCTAGTTGCAGCACCCCATGGGGACAATCATATCCAAGTATCCATTTTACTGGTGCCATGTGAAAAGTACACTGGCAATGAAAATGGGCGCCAAAACTTCCTATAGAGAAATGGATGAACATCAGTAAGCCTTGATTGCTTTTGGCGTCTTCCTACTCTGGGTGACTCGAATGAAAAAAAAATGGAAATTGGGTGCCATGACTTTTATTTGATACGAATAAAAACTAAATTAATTTTTAAATTCCACAAAAACATTTTCGAAATTATCTCTCCGTTGTGTTTTTCTTCGCGTGAAGACGAACACAAAAAAAATCGCATGCAAATCGGATGATCCACTGAAGAGTTTTGCGTGTTCGCTAATATCGTCTTTCTCCCTGTTTTATATATATATATATATATATATATATAGATTTACTAGCAGACCCGGTAAACTTCGTCTTACCATGTTCAACTTGGTGTCCATTTTCCATTTTTCCTAGTTTTTTTTTAAATTGCTTCCTTTCCGTTTACTCGAATTGTCCCGCTTAATTCAATCGAAATAAAACCTTAGAATTTTAACTCAATTCTGCGGGTCTTTACTTAAATTATCAAAAAATAACTTTCAATAAACATTACATGCATCTTACATGAATGCTATTTTATTTACTTTTCTTTAATTCGGTTGCAAATTCAACTTAAAGTGTTCCCAAACAGCACTTGTTACGGCAATAAATCTGGAAATTTTATATACTGCAAATTCCTTTTTTATTATTTATTCAAACCAAAAATGCAAATTAAATTCCTTTGAACTTCAATCCAATAAATCAAAGAATCGTTGGTTTTGAAAGGAAGAAAAACATATGTTTAGATTTTTTTGTTATTCAACCGAATATGTAACAGCATTTTTTTTTCTTTTTTTATTGTAAACCTTAATTTTCAAAAATGAATCACCGGGGCAAGTGCAAACGGATATCACCATAGTTCAACTTTCATATTCTCTTAAAAAATTAATATTTTCAAAAAAATATTAGTTATGCTGGCAAAAAGAAATATCTAGGTAAACATTCGTCCCATTTGTTGGGGCAAGTGAAAACACCTAGGTCTTTTCCAGATGCGTCAGTGAAAAAAAACTTTAAAATGAATTAAATACTTGTTCTTGTTTGTCTGTTATGTCAACTTTCATTGATATATCTTAAGTTTTTCTCTGGAAAAAATTATTGCTTGGTACTCCAATTTCGCTGAATGCTGTTCAACCAAAAGACCTTGATTTACAAAGACCTTTATAATAATTTTTAATATCGGCTTCACATTCAACACTCGGGATATCCTTTCTGGCCATTTTGGAGATAAAATTCTTAAATGGTTGATGTTTCATGGCTAAATGGCACGTTTTCACTTGTTCCACCGTGTGAAATGACAGGAATTAAGATTATTTTTAACACTCTCAGGTCATATTAAAAGTTCATCATAAAAATAAGCTGCCCCTGGAATATCAATCACAAAAAAACTTTTCAACAAAAAAGTGGATTAAAAGTCTCTTCTATTCAGACAAAAAATGTAAAACAAAAACACATTTTTCATGTTAAGTACGTACTCGAGTTATGTGTAAACAAACAGTGAACGTGTAAACAGTTTTTTGGTGGATATTTTAAAAAATAAAGTTGAAATTATTTAGTCAGATTGTTTATTTGGGTCCAAAAATTTTTAGATGAAACAATAGTTTATACATTTTTTGTAAAAGTTGAATGTTTGTTTTTGCTCTAGTTTACCTTCTTAGTTGAAAATTCTCCCGGAAAATGCGTATCCTCACTTTTTGTTATGAAAAAGTAGATTATTTTATTGATAACTTCAACTTACACTTGCAAAAAATTAAAAAGTTCTCTGCATTCGGCCTTTAAATACTTCAATCCTATCTCATTTATTGCAAAGGTCAGACTCTTGTTCAGTTAATGTGTCTGGTCATTTTCATCGGATTTTGTTTTTCTTCTAAAAATTGATGGCGCTTGATACATCTTCATCAAACTACTTTTGCACATTTGAACATGTCGAAAACATCTGATTATTTTTTCTGTTATCAATATGAATCAAAAGTTACTTTCTAGGCGTACTGGATTATACGAAATGTAAAGCTTCCCAATTCCTTTTTTTCCAGACGTCCGCTAAGTGTCATACCATTATTTCATATAAGTACATCATTATGAGTTAAGTTTTTGGATAACATTTCACTACTTAAAATAACACGGAATAAAAATGGTTTTATTATTTAAAACTTTTTATATGGTTTTGATTCGATCGTTAAAATACCAATCCGTGTTACCTCTAGGCGTAATCTATTACCATGCGCTGTGTACAAATAAGCAAGAAAAAAAAAACATCTAGGTTGCATATCGCCTTCACGTGCGTAAGTAATATAGGTACTTGGTTGAGAAACAGACACCTAATTGTTACATTTTTTCAACCATCAATGAACAGTATGTTTCGGTTACTATCCTCTTGCGACGACGTTTGCTCGCGACGCCTCGCCCATGGAGACGAAGAGCAAACTCCTCAAAAAATAAAATCTCTAAAAATGCCATGACTTTTCAATTTCAGATTTTGGCAAAAAAAAAATTAATATGTTTTATTCATTCGGCAAACTTTCAATCCGGGTCACATCTAGGCGTCATTCATTACCATGTGCTGTACAAATAAGCTAGGAATCAAGAAGAAAAAAAAATCTCATCTAGGCTTCATAGTGCCACCACGTGCATTGACAGTATGCCTAGTTGAGAAAAACGCGCCCAAATGTTCCCACATACCAGTATGCTATGCCATGGTTACTATTCTCTGGCGACGTTTGCTCGCGACGCCTCGGCCATGGAGACGAAAAACAAACCGCCTGGTGCCCCAAGTAATGAAAATCTCGAAAAAATGGAAGCCATGACTTTTATTTTATTCGAAAAACTACAAATTTAATTATTACGGACAATTGATACGACTTTGTGTTGTTTTTATTCGATATAAACCGATTCGCATGGCTACAGAATATTCTAAAAATAATTTCATTTGAATCGTTTGGGCCATTTCGGAGGAGTAGTACTACAAACACCGTTACAAGAGAATTTTATATAATAGATTTTAATGAAAAAAAAATAAACATAATAGAATTAATAGAAACTAAGCCTTTATTTTTTTTTTGTTCAAATACTTTACATTGTGAATCCAACAACATGGCGTCATTTTGTAAAATTAGACTTTGCAACCAACAAGGCTTTAGTCGATTCAATGCTTAGTAGCTTTATTATGGTCAGAAAAGTGGCTGATTTTATAACGGTTTTATGAGAGCCAGAAAAGTAAAAAAGTTGATGTTTCTCTTGCAAGCCAACCAATAACACGTGTAGGATGAGTTCTAGCGTAACATTTCGTAAGGGCGAAACTAGCAGTTAGCTGGAAACGAGAAAAACGCGTTTGAAATTTCGGAACATCTAATCAAATCCTTTTTAAAAAATCGACCATTTTTTGTTCAACAAAATCAAAAAATGTGCATGCAAGAACTTTAACTTTTTTCACTAAATTCCATAGATTTTTGAGTTTCGCCCAGTTACCCCTGCATGTTTCGCCCAATGATCGGCCGTTTTTTGTATTGGTTTTGAAGTATCGTCCTTTGGTCCTACACGCAAAAACTTATTAGGCCGTTTTGTCACACACGGTCAACTCAGTTACGCCTATTGGCCCTACACGGATAGAAAAATTAACGCCATTTTGAATAGGCGTAACTTCACGTTCCAACGAAAATGCATCAACAGGAAAATTCGCATAATTGAATTATATCAATGTTTTGAAACTTTTTAGTGATTTTAGCATGAAACCGCGTTTATTAGGTAAAGTGTAACCGCGTGCATTCGGAATGACCGTTAACTCGATTTGTTTACATTTGGCAGTTTCGCCCTTTTGACATGTTACGCTAGAATTCTGTTGCACACATTTCGGTATCGATGTTTGAATACGGCGAATGCGCCAACTGTAAACCAATCCAGATAATCACATAAATGCGTTAAACTCTTTATTTTACATCCGAAAATATGATCTTCTTTTAATTTTTCTTATTTTAGTGAAGTTTTTGTTTATGAGTGAAGCTTTTTTTATGAGTGTGTAATCCCACAGTTCATTCGCCCATTTCCCCTCAAAATTTCGTCGCGAACAAAAAAGCTAATAGTTATTTAGATAGAGATAGAAAAGGGCATTGAAGTTTTTGAAATTTGTTTTCCAGGACGAGGAGATGCACAAATTAGTATTTATAAGATCGTTGAATGTGCTAATGTTTTAATGTGATCATTTAGACCCGCTTTCAAGCCGAAATTTGCTTGAATATTGCTTCTTTAATCGAGTGATCCAAAAGGCGAACAGTCATTCTGGAATTCAAAAGGGCGCTCCAATTTGGCGAATGAACAAAATGAGAGCACCAGTCTGTGGTAAAAGGGCCCACAGTTATATTTATTAATTTTTTGAAGTCATTAGTACGGAAAAGCTATATTTATCGATCGGGTGATGAAATTAAATCAAGTTGAAAGCATTTTAGTGACTTATTTAGGAAAATGATTGTACGCAGCTAAATAGGAAATTGATTTTATTTTTTGAAACTTGGAATGCGTTTTTCTCAAAACAAAGGTCTTGGCGCATTCGCCGTATTCAAAAATCGATACCGATTTGTCTCTATTAAAAAAAAACAATTTGTGCCCTTTCAAAATGTTAATCTGGAGCTGTCAAAATGCTGATTAGGGATGCCGTCTGAACATATTTTCATCACTTTTTTGTTTAGTTTACGTAAACTTAAAAAAAATAAATTCCGCTCATTTGAGAAATGTGATTTAATCTCTGAATTTCATTTGTCAGTACGAACAGATTTAATACACTGATTTATTTAGCAATATATATTTTTTTATACCAGACACAAAAAATAGCAATCGATTAATTTTTGTTGAAGCTAGTATGGCTTGAGTCAGATTCGTTTTTATTTAGTTTTATAATACAATAACAGGTGAAGCATTTTTTTAATTAATTGAACTGGCAAATTTTTCATCAAGGCATTTAACAGCAAGCTGTTGTTCTTCCCATCAGACGTTGCGAAAAGAAAAAAATGGGTCAATTAAATTTTTTTTTCTATTCTTTTCAAAATTCGCACCACCAGTCTACACTTCTTTCATGTAATTCGGACACTTAAAGATATGTCACAAGTCTCTTAGGCATAAATCCAAGTCCATTACCACAGTACATCGATATGATTTGTTAGCCTTTTGTTTTTTCTTGGGGCAGTGGTATTTCGGAAACGATTTATAAGCATGAATTTTTTTAATCAATTCATTAATTATGAACATTTAAAACAAAAATTGATCATGTCATTACTGGATAAAAGCTCGGTATAATATACTTTGACTTAAGATCTGGACTAACAAACCTCATAATTTGATGAACCAATTTGTTTGAAAGTTTTGAAATATTAATAAGAAACATCTGTCATGAGACAATATCAATACCATCTTTTGATACAAATTGTCGAAAACCCCCATTTTTCTGCCAAATTGAAAAGCGAAACCCGTTATCTAGTACAGAGAAGATAACGATATTTCTACGCAAATTACTATGTATTTTTTCCTTAAATATTAGGTAGCAAAAATTATATGATCAGTCAAGCAGGTTTTTCTATTCTAAGCCGATTGAATTTAAAACTTTTTCTCAAAAAAAAAAAAACACTATGCCGATCAAAATCTGTCTTTTGAAATAATGAAATAAGGAAGTATGTGAATCATAATATGGCTGGTTGAGGATGTTAATAAACTGGCTCATACTGGGCCTCATAGACAGGTGGATATTCAAGAGGCCAGTTACGATAGCGATTGATATTCATGGCGCGCTAGATGGATGGGCATACACGTCTGTCATATTATATACATCATTGTGTTCCCAGTTGCTTGCCCCACACAGAAAATAGGAAGGTAATTGAAAGTAATTGCTCCGATCCATATTTTGTTCAGAAATATTTACAAGTATGGTATGGATATATTTTCTTAAACACCTTTTTGTTTGTTTGTTTGTAGTTGATTCAATAAATTTTTATGTTGTAATAATAGAAATAAACAATTCCATTTATTATAACTGGCATCCCTGATAAAGTCGAGTCCGGGGAACACGCCATTCTCAAGTTAGACGAATTTTTCGAATTATTGCTTCCATTTTGTCCGCTAGAGGATGCTGATGATGCCGCCTTCTCACCCTTCTCATTTTATGAAAAAAATAAGTGTGGTGAATATTGGTTTCAATTATATTTGATAAGGGTCTGTTTCTTAGTTGTCATTTCAAAAATCAAAATTTGTCTGAATATGAATAGTGATGAGTTAATTATTGCAATGCATTTCAAACAGTCTTTTTCACGTCACAGATCAGCTTCCACTACTAACATAATATCTTAGAGTTTATCAGGTTTTTGCATTGGATCATGTCATAATTGGCAGTGAACTGTTTTCCAGATTTCCACTGTATTAGGTCGGCAAGGTTCAATTTTTGATTGATCGTGATTTTGCAAACAGCACATTTGCACCTATTGGTGTACAGATTTTGCGTAAAGATGCATTTGCGTGAAGAAGTTATTCCAAAATCTTTAAACCATATCGGAAACTATCCACCCCACACAAGGACACAAGGTCTGGTTCTTCTTTTCCCCCAAAAGTGGCCCATACCAATAAAACATATTTTTTCGAAACCTATTGACCTTTGGCACCCCCGGAGGATAACTTTTTGTTGAGGCGGCTCCCGAACTGTTTGCAGAATCCCACCGCCCCGTCATCGTAATCAAACAACATCCTTTCGGAATTTTACTCTTTTCAGATACTTACCCAAGAATTCCTTCATGTATTTTCTTCTCCTTCGCTTTAGGACCGTTTTTTTTTTTTGGAAACGCTACACAACATGGCAGTATGTGCTGGGAATTATAAACGACTTACATTTTCTCCCTTTTGCAAAATCAAAGTTGATGCATACCGGATCAAGTTTTATGATGAATTTTTTTTACACCCTGCTCCGCGTACTTACCTGAAGAACGTATCAGTAGCGAAATATATCAATGTCAAGGGTTGCTCGCTTCTTCGAGATGCTCATCTCGCTGATCCTTGTTAATGTAAGGTGGGTGGATTCGATTCCTGCCAGCCATGCCACACCGTGTCTGGAAGAGGGCAAACAGGGCAAATACCAATAGATAATAATAATAATCTGACGCGATGATAAAACATCCTTGCTCTCCTGCTGTGGTTTGGCAAGCAAGGATGATGCAGGCGGTTTCCGTTCGGTTGGTTGAAGAATGTTTTTTTTTCCTTTCGGGGTTCAGGAATTTGTGCCGGTGAGCAAACATCCATTTCTCTCCAGTGGAAATCTGATACCTCGGAGGCCGGCCTAGCAGGTGAAAACTCTTCAAATGAAATTATTCCCTTTTTATGTCTGGCTGTGACGGAAAATGGGAAAAGGATCATCTTCTGCGCGTGAGACCTTTGATTTGCACGTGCCAGATGGAAGCAAACGGTGCCATTGCAGACGAAAGAGGCTTAAGAGTTTCAGAAGTTTTTCAACTCGCTAAATGTAGAAAAGTTTGCAGGAAGAATCAAGAAGAGCTTGTTTCAATTTCTAAGTCTTTATTTTGTTGACTGTCATTTACAGTTGCAAACTAGTTTGAGTTTTTTTTTTTATTGAATACAGCTTTTTGTTTTTCATCAAACGATTTTCGTATAGATAAGCTTTATTTCAGAGCTTTTTGTTAGATTTCAGACACTTGTGCAAACATATGAGTGTATTTTTGACAATTTTCTGCCTTCTAGTATATTTTTGGTTTGGAAGTTCGTCAAACATACACCATGTACTAACTGATCCGATTTTTTATTCACTTAATTTATTTGCATTTCTTTGAGACCTCTTATGTTTTGCTGCCATTGAGCCGAAAAACGATAATAAAGCACCCTGGTGGAGCATAAAATAATTTGATTACAATTTTTAAGGTACCTACCTACTGCCTACCCCATTTTCTTGTTTCTTTTCTGCCCTTTTCTTCAGTCGGAAAGTGAAATAAAGGGAGAACCCAAATGATGACCTCTTATGGTGGTGGCTCCAGAGAGTGTTTCCCCAGGACGATGACTAGCTTTGTCGTTGTTGTTTCTTTTGCTTCGTTATCTTTGTTTCGACAGGCATACCAAGGGGAGGCCCCGATGATCCGGTCAAGGAGGAGTTGTTTGCATTAGTTCAAGTCCAGTCCAGTTTGAGGGGGAGGGTTTAAGGACGATTTTGACTAACCCCATGGCAATAGTCATTCGGATGTTGTTAGTTCTTGAAGTTTGTTTTTTTAAACCCGCATTTTATATTAACAGAGACGCAGTAAAAAAAAGTCAATAAATTGATTTCAATTGTGATAAAAAAAAATTTAAGAATTGGTAAAATTTTAAAGAGTTATAAAATATCAGGTGTAAAATAATCACTTCAGAACGAAAACTTGGAAATTTCTGTAACCTACTTAATAATAACACAGAACAATCGCCATGTTGCTACTGGGTCTTTTTTATTATAGAGTACACGAACAAAAAAAACAAAAATGAAAAAAGGACAAAGTCGACACAAATGACAAAAATGACACAAATGACAAAAATGACAAAAATGACAAAAATGACAAAAATGACAAAAATGACAAAAATGACAAAAATGACAAAAATGACAAAAAGACAAAAATGACAAAAATGACAAAAATGACAAAAATGACAAAAAAAAAAAATGACAAAAATTACAAAAATGACAAAAATGACAAAAATGACAAAAATGACAAAAATGACAAAAATGACAAAAATGACAAAAATGACAAAAATGACAAAAATGACAAAAATGACAAAAATGACAAAAATGACAAAAATGACAAAAATGACAAAAATGACAAAAATGACAAAAATGACAAAAATGACAAAAATGACAAAAATGACAAAAATGACAAAAATGACAAAAATGTCAAAAGTGTCAAAAATGTCAAAAATGTCAAAAATGTCAAAAATTACAAAAATTACAAAAATTACAAAAATTACAAAAATTACAAAAATTACAAAAATTATAAAAATTACAAAAATTACAAAAATTACAAAAATTACAAAAATGACAAAAATGACAAAAATGACAAAAAGACAAAAATGACAAAAATGACAAAAATGACAAAAATTACAAAAATTACAAAAAAGACAAAAATGACAAAAATGGCAAAAATGACAAAAACTACAAAAATGACAAAAATGACAAAAATGACAAAAATGACAAAAATGACAAAAATGAAAAAAATGACAAAAATGACAAAAATGACAAAAAAGACAAAAATGACGAAAATGACGAAAATGACAAAAATGACCAAAATGACAAAAATGACAAAAATGACAAAAATGACAAAAATGACAAAAATGACAAAAATGACAAAAATGACAAAAAGGACAAAAAGGACAAAAATGACAAAAATGACAAAAATGACAAAAATGACAAAAATGACATAAATGACAAAAATGACAAAAATTACCAAAATGACAAAAATGACAAAAATGACAAAAATGACAAAAATGACAAAAATGACAAAAATGACAAAAATGACAAAAATGACAAAAATGACAAAAATGACAAAAATGACTGTTGCGAGACAGTGAAACCAGTTTAATTTTGTTAATTTATTCCAGGTGTGAAGAATACAAAATTTCTAAAAGTAAAGTGACGTTAGAATATGTGTAATAAGATTAACTTAGTTACGCTTACGTTCAGTATTTAACTGTCACACAACTAGAAGGCACTTGTAATAATAAGTTGTACGGAATGTACGAAGGTGTAGTGACCTATAATGTTAGAGGTTATGTTGTATATCACTGCTTTTAGAGACGATTTATTTGAAGCTTACCGCGGCGGTACTTCGATATGCGCTTCTTTAGTGGTCACTAGCAGCTTTGCTTGAAGGCGATTGTAACGAGAGCTAACGTATGAGGGTAAAACTATAGATTAAAGTTGAGTTAAGCTGATCTTTTTAGTTTCTTACCGGATGTAGGCAGTTCAATGTGCTTAGCTTTTAATTGCGAAAGGCACTATCGATAAAGGTCGTAATTTACGCTGATCCAGCTAGATACAATAAGAATGTTAGCACTAATCGATAGATATTTAAGTATTGTACCTACAGATTCACTAGATTAAACTTTATAATCGCCAAATCTCTGAATTTTAACGTGATCTAGTTTCGAAACTAAACGTGGAATCGTTTTAACCGTAGCTTGAATGACAAATCAAATTTTCACCTATTCTCTTTTCCTAATCTTTTGACATGTTGTTAGTGTTCCTGCTGTGAAGGCATGTTTGACGTTTTTGGTCGATGATGGTTCGATGATAGGGGAGCGATGGGTTCGATGTTTGGATCGGCGGTCGCAACAATGACAAAAATGACAAGAATGACAAAAATGACCAAAAAGGACAAAAATGACATAAATGACATAAATGACATAAATGACAAAAATGACAAACATGACACAAAAGACAAAAATGACAAAAATGACAAAAACGACAAAAATGACAAAAATGTGTGAAAAGTGACAAAAATGACAAAAATGACAAAAATGACAAAAATGACAAAAATGACAAACATGACAAAAAATGGCAAAAAAGATCGAAATAACAAAAATGACAAAAAAGACAAATATGGCCAAAAAGACAAAAATGACAAAAATGACAAAAATTACAAAAATTATAAAAATTACAAAAATTACAAAAATTACAAAAATAACAAAAATGACCAAAATGACCAAAATTATAAAAACGACAAAAATGACAAAAACGACAAAAATAACAAAAATGACACAAATGACAAAAATGAAAAAATGACAAAAATGACAAAAATGACAAAAATGACAAAAAAGACAAAAATGACGAAAATGACAAAAATGACAAAAATGACAAAAATGACAAAAATGACAAAAATGACAAAAATGACAAAAATGACAAAAATGACAAAAATGACAAAAATGACAAAAATGACAAAAATGACAAAAATGACAAAAATGACAAAAATGACAAAAATGACAAAAATGACAAAAAGACAAAAAAGACAAAAATGACAAAAATGACAAAAATGACAAAAATGACAAAAATGACAAAAATGACAAAAATGACAAAAATGACAAAAATGACAAAAATGACAAAAATGACAAGTGACAAAAATGACAAAAAGTGACAAAAATGACAAAAATGACAAAAATGACAAAAATGACAAAAATGACAAAAGTGACAAAAATGACAAAAATGACAAAAATGACAAAAATGACAAAAACGACAAAAACGACAAAAATGACAAAAATGACAAAAAAGACGAAAATGAGAAAAATGACAAAAATGACAAAGATAACAAAAATCACAAAAAAAGACAAAATGTCAAAAATGACAAAAATGGCAAAAATGACACAAAACACTTAAATGACAAAAATGACAAAAATGACAAAAATGACAAAAATGACAAAAATTAAAAAATATACAAAAATGACAAAAATGACAAAAACGACCAAAATGACAAAAATGACAAAAATTATACAAATGACAAAAATGACAAAATTGGTCATTTTTTCCTTATTTTATTTTTGTCATTTTTGTAATTTTCGTAATTTTTAAATTTTATGTTATTTTTGTAATTTTTGGGATTTTTGTAATTTTCGTCATTTTTGTTATTTTTGTTATATTTGTAATTTGTGTTTTTTCTGTCGTTTTTGTCTTTTTTGTTTTTTTTTTGTCTGTTTGTCTTTTTTGTCATATTTGTCATTTTTGTAAATTTTGTAAATTTTGTCATTTTTGTATTTTTTTGTAATTTTTTTTATTTTTTGACATTTTTTTTTATTTTTGTCAGTTTTGTGGTTATTGTCTTTTTGTCATTTTTTTCATTTTTGTCATTTTTGTAAATTTTGCTTTTTTTGTCATTTGATTTATGACAAACAAAAAATGACAAAAAAAAAAACAAACCAAAACTACAAAAAATAACAAAAATCACAAAATAGACAAAAGTGATCAAATCGACAAAAATGACAGTAATGAGAAAAATGACAAAAATGAAAAAAAGAAAAAAATGACAAAATTAAAAAAATCAAAAATCGACAAGCAAAAATGATCCAAAGACAAAAATTACAAAATTAAAAAAATCACAAAAATGACAAGCATTGACAGTAATGTAAAAAATTAAAAAAAATGACAAATTTGACAGGAATGAAAAAGGATAAAAATGACAAAAATTAAAAATTTCTCTTTCCTGCCAACGCTTCTAATTCCACAGCAAATGCTGAAATCTGCGTGTCCAGCATTTTGTATGGAATTTATTTGTTTACTAATACCAAATTCTATACGGATAGCCTTTTGCGGTTTACAAAAACAAATCTTGCTCCCTTATTTGTTCGTTTATGCTTTGCCTAGGGGATACTGGAACAAAATGAGCACTCGTGAGAGATTTTTTTTTTTTATTTATCAAAAATGTTTTAGTTTTCGTAGTATGTAAAAAAGGTAATCATAAAATAGGAATCAATCTTTATACTGTTTTTTTTTTCGATGAAAAAATAGTGTTTTTTAAAATGTTTCGAGGAAATCTTAAGGTCCCCTATCCAAATAAGTAGTAGCAGCAAAGACAGGAAACACAAAAGGGGGTGGCTATCTCCTGAAACCACCCATTAACCGAAATTTCTTGGCATTCTCATTCAATTTAGGGAAAACTAAGAGCCAAAAAAACACCGGTTCGTTTGGAAGCTGCCCCAAAAAATATAAGGTGGTGGGAGGCACAAGGTAAACACGAGGAAAAACTTTACTCCGACCAGGCCAGAGAAGTAAAAGGATTCTTTCCGAGGCAGCAGAGAAATCACTGCTAGCATTCATCTCTATTGAGTGGGCTGTTGTGTGTTTTTAGTTTAATGGTCTGTTTTTAGTGTGCTCCCGGAATGGCCCCGAATGGATCCTGCCATCATCCTGTGTGTTGTTAGGGGAAGTCATTTCTGAGAAAATTACACTCCCGGGGAAAACTTTGGGCATATAGAAATAACTTTCGACTTGGCTTAACTGGGTTTCGGAAATATTAATATTAAATTAGCATGGCTGATTGTTTCCAATAATGTGTTAACAGGCCAATTCGTTATAACCAACAAAAAGAAAGGATAGAATGATGTTTGCTTTTCTTTCAGCTTCAACTTTGAGAAACAAACTGACGGAAATGCTAAAACTCATGTTATTATTCTAATCACTTACCACGGCATTTTTCCCTGTAGCATTTTACTATTTGTGACCAATAAAATTATACAATGTATCCTTGTCGGCAGGGATCGCAACGTCAAGCGTGTCTCGCCCTCATAAATCATGGCGTTTGGTGCTTTTTGCCACCACCTGATGGCTGCCGGTCTAACTTAGTGGCGAAACACATAACATCAAAACGTCTAGGACTGTCGCCGGGCCGCTCATACTTTTTCTCCCATCCTAGATTTTAGCCATCCATTAATTTGTCTGTCGTTTCATCATTGGCTGCTATTGGTGGGTTTGAAGGAGTGGCTTCTCATTTCCAAATGGTGGTTTTACATGCCCGTCTGTTTATTATTTTGAGTTTTAAATTTTAAATCTTTTTTCTATTTATATTTAAGCTCAAATTCTTGGGTAGGACTTAGGACTACCAGAAATTGCAAAGTGCGTAAAAACGAGATTAAAGTACATCAATAATCCCCAGAGATCTAATAAGTCATTAGGAAGTTTGATAAGGGCCTCAGATATACTGTAAATATCAGAGTCGACTTAAGGCAGTAGAGTAGATTTGGAGTCATTTTTGAATTTCTCAAACCCTGGGGTCTAAAAAGCTTAGTTTTGGTTCAAAACTCACTCAGGATTTTTTGCAGAATTTTCTGAGTAACCTTTGCATGAGTAAATTTTTACTTACACATCACTGTTGGTTAATGTCGCGAATTTCGTAAATCCGGCCATATAAATTTTGTAGACAAAATGTAAATTTGTATTTTGTAGACAAAATTTTAAAATTTTAATTTTGATGCCAAATGACTTAAAAATGCATAAAACGTCGAAATGTGGTGTTGTTTCGAAAAAAACGTTGTCATTAATCGGCTTTAAATTTTAAAAAATCACCAAAGGGAATTCTGAAAAATGAAATTTTAATTTTGATGCCAAATGACTTAAAAATGCACGAGATCTGGTGTTAAATCGAAAATACATTTTTTTGGCCAAAAATCGACTTTCTGGGATAATACCAGATCTCGACGTTTCATGCATTTCTAAGTCATTAGGCATCAAAATTAAAATTTCGATTGTTCCGATTTCCTTTACTCCCCGCTTTGGTGATTTTGGAGGGTAATTTTTTGGGCCAATCTACAAAATTTATATGGTCGGTTTTCAAAATTCGATCTTGATATTTTTCCCATAAAGCCATTGCCACCTGTTGGTGTATAGCCATTGCCATAGCCATTGCCTGTTGGTGTATAACAAAGTATTGATTGATAAGTAGTCATGCAATACCTCTCTAGGCACCAGCAGTGATGTCAGTTGAATTGATTGTTTTTAAATGCCAAAAGACATAATCCTATTATTCAGCTAACAACTTTTTTTCCTAATAAGATACGAAGTTACTGTCTTGGACAAAGTAGTAAGAATTTATAAATTAGTACAAAAACCATTAGTAGGATCGGTTCCATGGAAGAAATAAAAATGATGTTGATTTTCTCGAACAAAATATTAAATTTTCGTCTACAAACCTAGAAGTTAAAATTTACTTATGTTGACGTTACTTGAAAATTCTGCCAAAAATTGTGGATGAGCTTTAAACCAAAACGAAGCTTTGAAGACCCCAGGATTTGAAGAATTAAAAAATGATCTCAAATCGGTTCAGTCTATTAGAGCAAGGTCTTCTGTTTCGTTTCTCATATTATTTCCTTAAAAACATGAAGTTCTAGCCCAGTAAATATGTTAACATATACTTAGTTATATTCTTACTGCGAAACGAAATATTTTTTTATTCTTTTCCGAATAGTTGTATATAATGATTTACAAAACAACATTCAGCTAACGCTTACATAGAATATTCTAGCCATCAGTGTGTTCCCCGCCTTGGTTCTTAAATTATTTCTAGCTACATCATCCGAACTAATTGCACTGTGATCAGGGCAATCTTAGGGCAGTTGTTTCAAATGGGACTCGAATAAAAACTTAAAAGATGATTAAGATAAGCATCTTCTGCGTATGTATTTAGTTTTTGACGGTCGCCATAGAGATTGAAAAAGGTTCAGCTTCCGATTGTTTTCTTTTAAAAATTTTACCTAATACAGGGTTGCTTGCAAACCCGCAAAACCGGGAAAAACTTTGGAATTTCATCGCATGATCGGGAAACCGGGAAATTTGTTATGCTTTTCAAAGAATCTTAAATATATCATTATTCGAAATTAGAAATAAAAAGCTGTCGCGAAATCCTTATTCTAATTTGTTTTTCATTCAAAACTTGTTTCATGATTTTCCAAATTAATATGCATTTTCAAATTAAAATAATAATTATCCAAACATAAAAAAATCCAGAATTGAAACCTCAGAATCCGATTCATCATTCGAAACTCATATCTATTTAAATTCAGATTCACAGGTCAGATTGAAAAAATCAGATTCAACAGAAATATCAGAATTTATTCATGATTAGATTAATGAAATTACATTCACTCCTTGGATCATATTTAAAATTCTGATTTGGAATTGCAAAAATCGAATTGAAATCCAAAATTCTGAATTCCCTTTCAAAGTTCAGATTCATAAATCATATTTGAAATCTAGATATACAATTCAGCTGAAAATCGCAAATAAAAAGATTTTAATTACAGAATTGATGTTAAATGCAAATGCAAAATATTTGCTATAAAGAAAAGTGAAATCTCGACATAAAAAATAATCTGTAGGAAATTCCAAATCTTCTTGGTGTATTCTTTTACATTATTATTATTGCAATTTTCAAAGCCTTGAAATTTGGCCTTTGTTGAATTTGGATCAAATTTGTTAGAATCAGATTTAAGCCGCAAAATTTAAATCTGGTTCTTTTACTTTTGTAAATTAAGGGGGGGGGTAGGGTCTAACGGGTATAAAAAAACACCATTTTCTCGATTTTTTTCTAGAGCTATCGTTCAAACAAATGTATTCAAACTTTTTGCATTATACAAAGCATTGTTAAAAGAACATTTAGTATTTTTTTCGTAGAAAAATATTGAAAAATAAGCCGGTGACGGAGCACTTTCGAGGATGCCTTTTAGAAAACAGGATTTGCGGTGGACACTGTATCTCAGCACAGAATCATCTGAAGTCAAAAGATCAGAGCAAAATATTTTTAATAGATGTTTTTCTGGACCCCAACGTTTTTATTTAACTTAAAAATATTTTTATGAAATTTTTGTGGCTGTTTGAAGTAAAAACTACGAGTTTTCACTTAAAAATCCGCCATTTTTCACCTGTAAAATCTCCCCAAAGTAAAAAAATCAAAAAAGAAAAACGTTGGGGTCTGGTATTTTATATGTAGAAAATATGTTCCAAATTTGAAAAGAATCGGATAAGTAGTTTTCAAATGACGATGTCCACGGACTTTAAAAATGTGCTTTCGAGAAAAACGCGTTTGAAGTTTCTGCTCTTGCTTTCTTGCAGTATAAGATAGGAGGAGATAAAGGCCTATAATTTCTACAGTTTTGCTTCATTTGACTTGAAAATTTGACACAACATTCTTGAAATGTTTTACAATAAGAAAATAAAAAAATAAAAAAAATCGATTTTTTGAAAGTGTTAGACCCCACTCCCCCCTTAAAGTACTTATATTTGGTTTCGAACATATTTTCTATAAATTTAGCTCAATTTTAACTTTTGAAAACCGGGAATTTTCCCATGCGGGAAAAATGCCGGACACAAAAAATAATAAGATTCCACTATTCCATCAATTTCCATGCATTTTTAAGATAGGACTGAAAATCCAGACTAAAAATTTAGATAAATTTACCAGAATTTAGTTAAATAGATTCAAGCATCTAGAACTAAGCGTTTTCTTATTTTTTTTAATGTATCCAATTAACAACATGATTCAGTATCCAATATGAGAACCCAAATAGAATTTCAGGCTTCGCATAAACAAGGTTCATCGGAATCTGTTTTAAGAACTTAAGAAGAAAAATATCAGAATATCAATCAGTAGTTTTCAATCATCAAATTCAGTATTTTAACTTGAAATTTCAAAAGTATTATATACATAACATCATCTCAAAACATCATGAAAATAATAAAATAAAGCATGTTTACCATATAGGCGAAGATTTTTGGTTAAGGTTAGGATAACTAGAATTATTTTCTTACTGTGTTTCCATAATTGTAATTTGAATAATCTTTGAGTTTCAAATTAAACTAAGAAAAATATTTCCACTCACACTTCTACGTTCAAATTGCACAAACATATCTTAATTTTTGGTCAAAAAAATTGATGGATATATTCATTTGCGCATTTTGAAACAGGGAAACCCAAAAAAATCTCAAGCGGGAAAACCGGAAATTTGAAAATGGAAACTCGCTGACCACCCTGTTTTATTCATCGAATCGCACTAAAATTCATACATGACCGTTTTACAAGACGGACTATAAGTTCCTGATTGATGTTAACTGTTGATTGTTTTTGCAATTATTTCGTTATTATGGATTGCGAACAAAATGAAAATTCGTACACGGGTGCTTTTTTTGATGGTCAATCAATTTCTCATTTGGCATTTCAGTTTGATAGACAAGCAAAAAGGTATTTAATGCAATATCGTTAAATGCATCCCAATTTGAATTTTAATACAAACTACTCATTACATATTAGAAGATAAAGCGAAACGGAGTACTTAGTACGAGATCAGCTAGTAACCTTTATAAAGAAAGAAGTCTTTAAAAACATTCGGTAGCATCAATAATTAACCTTTGACTCGAGAACCGATCATGCAATTGAAACCAAATTTGATATGGAAGTGTATTTGGGTACGAGAAATGTTCCTAAAATGCTTTGGTATCCCTCCCTCCTTCCAATGGTAAGCGGGAGGGGGGCTCCCATACAATTTTTCGCACAGTTCGAGAACTAATCAAACAAACGGAACCAAATTTGGCATGCAAGGGTATATATATGGGTATGCAAGGGTATATGGGTAGGAAGAATATTTTAAAAATGGTTTGAGACTCTTTCCTCCTTCCATTGTGGAGATAGAAAAGGGGGAGCGGCCTTCCATACAATTTTTTGCAAAATCCGAAAACTAATCAAGCAAATGGAACCAAATTTGACATGGGTGGTTATTTCGATACGAGAAATGTTTCTATGATTATTTGGGACTCTACCCTTTCGATTGGGAAGATTCAAAAGGGAGGGGGGGGGGGGGAGGAAGGAGGTCTTCCATAAAATTTATTGCATTATTTGACAACTTATCATGCTCATGAATCCAAATTTCACATAGGCTGTTTAAGGCTACGAGTCAAGTTTCTACGATGTTTCAAGCCCATTTGCTCTTCCACTAGGTGGATAAGAAGGGGGAAGTAAATCTTCTATACAGTTTTATGCATTACTTGAGAACTTAGAACTTATCTCGAACAAAAAAATCTAATTTATCATGAAAGTAGATTAGAGCTCGAGAAATATTTTTTATGTTGCGACACCTTTCCCTCTCTCCAACGTGGAGAGAGGAAAGAGGAGGGAGGTTTTCATACAATATATTTAGATCACTCTAGAACTTATTATTCAAATTTAATAGCAGAAGTTATTTGAGTAGAGTTTTTTTCTGCGATTGCTTAAGGCTTCTCCCTCCTGGCACTGATTCGATATGAAGGGGGAAGTGAAGCTCCCATACTTTTGTCTTTCAATAACTCGAGTGCTAATCTAGCAGATATGCGAGCTGCGGTTGCTTCGCCTCCCATACAGAATTAACCGTTGCCGAGCAAAGATTCAACCGATTAGTTTGAGCTTTCTCCCACATGCCCTAGACTTACATTTTCAAAACCACCTTTCAATGTTTCTTCTCCAAAGCGCCCTAGCTTTAACTATCCACCTATCATTTCCTATCTTTCGATTTCATTCTTCTAGAGTTCATCTCGCCGAAATGCCAATAAAATATTATAACAATCTAGCAGATAGTAACGATTGGTAAGAGTTTTTTAAATACAAGAAATATTCAGGGTTTCTAGAGAACCGGGAAAATCGGGAATACCGGGAAAAACTTTGGAATTTCATCGCGTCATCGGGAAACCGGGAAAAAACCCGGGAATTTCGGCACCTCACCGGAAAATTGTCATGTTTGAAATTTTTTCACGGAGTTTTAAAAATATTTTTTTAATTACTTCTAAACATAAAAGTAGCTTTTGACAGTCTCGATATATGTAGATTTATCTCATATTTAAACGCTTACTTTCGTTCATTAGTAAACAAACCAAATTTGAATCGCTTTTTGAACTAATTGCGGAGCGATATGTATGAGATATCTAACTTTTTCGCTCTTTGCAATTGTGCTACACTTACAAGCATAACTCAAATGTTGTAAATTTAATAATGAATCTATTATTGACAAAA
Organism: Uranotaenia lowii; assembly: GCF_029784155.1. Lineage (NCBI taxonomy): Eukaryota > Metazoa > Arthropoda > Insecta > Diptera > Culicidae > Uranotaenia > Uranotaenia lowii. Next base: position 98,047,367 of record NC_073692.1, on the reverse strand, counting down.
CGTTTGGTTACTCAATGCTAACAAGTTTGTACAATTGGGTCCAGTGATTCCAGAATTCCAGCTCAGAATTTCGGTGTTCCTTGGCGTAAATTTCTTTGCAAACTTGTGGTGCTTAAAGCTTCCAACGCTGGAATATATTTCTTATGTAAAAATTGTGTCGAAAACAAGTTTCTATCGAAACATACGGGTTTTACCCTGATACAAAATAATATCTTACATTCAAACGTTTAAAGTTCAGTACTATCTTATACAAGATTTTCTATATTTTGACGAACCTTTAGTTCAAATGACTACTTTCATTGTTTTGTTTAAAAAAAAACTATTCTTAAACATGTCTTTTAATTTCTACAAAAAAATATTAACTGCATTCAGATTTAAATAAATATTTCCCTGCAATCTGATGATTGAAGTTTTGTAAGAAAAATCCCCACTAAAGAATTTTTTTCTACAACTCTATACAAATTCTAGAAAATTTTACAATCGCTCAAAAATAGAACATTCTGGATTCAAGATCATGTTAACCGGACTTGTTTTTCCAAAATTGTTGAAATTGTGAAGTAAAACAATGAATAGATTTCGATTTCGTTAGATTCGTTTAAAAAAGCATAAAACCTGTCTATTTGATACGAAAAGACTACGCGTTGAAAGCCGTCGAAGAATTAGTCATGATCTTTTACCGGTTAACAAGCTTTGGGATACAATTGTTAGGAATTTTAGGCCTTTACATCGAATTTTTTTATTCGTCATGATTTTATAATTAAAAACGAGTATAAAAAATATCGAAAAATCATCATTTAAAACCGTTATGAAACCACCATTTATGAAAAATCGCTAGCAACCCTGAATATGTCTAAGATGATTTGGTTCCTCTCATGGGATATGAAAGAAAAGAGATGTTACGAAGAAAAGATACATACGTTTGTATGTATGTATGTATGTATGTAAATAATCTACCATGGATACCCGGATTCACCGCAGTTTCGCCAACAAATAAATTGAACCAAATTTTACATGGAAGAGTATAAGCGTAAGAGAAATGATTCTGTGGTTTTTTAAATAACCCTTTTCACCATCCAGTTGGGTATAAGAGAGGGAAAAAGAAGTGGACTCTCTCCACATTACAGGAGAGAAAGGCGAATAAAAACGAGCTCCTTATAAAAAAAGATTTAAAACAATAATTAAAAAAAGAATTTCAGATGAAGCTTAGAAAAATAATTTCAGAAAATCTTATCGTCTTTGATGTGGTCTAGTGGATAGACTGGCGCGAGTCTGGTAACCCAGGCGTACTGGGTTCGATTCCCGGTATCGGCAAGAAAAACTTTTGGGTTCGAATCCCGTAAGTTGCCGACGAGATGCTTGGGGAGTAAGTAGAGGCCAGTCTCGAACCCACCCTTGTCCTTCCTCCAACTGGTATCAGGAGGGGCTGGTTCATTGTCTTGTTCTGAATTCTGTTCATATTCATCCGAAGTGGATTTAATGCAGTGTATGATGGTCTAATCAACGTCTCATGATCGCTTACTATTCTACGCTGCCTACTCTAAACTTTAAAATTTTCTTCTCCAAAAAACTCTCTCTAATTTTCATTTCCAGCGTCAGCTCCCCGAGCTATTTAAACGCCATAAAAAAAAGCTCTCATTGTAAAGAAATCGAAAAATTATTTAAAATGAAATTATTTTCATACAATTTATGGATTTTAAGAAGGTTTAGCAAAGCACACCGGGTCAGCTAGTAACTCATATAAAAAAAAACTTAAAAAACACTCGTTAGCTCTAAAAACTCACAAATTGGCTTAAAGATACTCGTTAGCCTCAATAGAATACAAATTGGCAAAAGTACCGTTGAATGATTGTCCTGCTGTAAGATAATAGGTTTTTTTTCTATCTTCACAAATATAAACCAAGTGTAAAGCGCGTTTTGATTGCTTCCGAGTCAACTGTTAAAAATCTGACATCATAAAATTTGTTTTTCAAGGAATTCAGAATGTTTCTGTAAACAGTTTTTCGGACTGTAGACATTTTACAAGTTCAAACCAATTCTAATACCTACAATATTTAAAAAAATGCATGGATAGGAAATGCCTAAACTTGATTCAAAATGTGATTGTATAAACAATTAATATTTGTTCCTAATCAAACTGTGAAGAAAAATACAGCTCCACCTAATTTTAGTAAAATTTTTGCAAAACCATTGCATCTGGTGGCTCTAGAGGTCTGATAACCCTGACTTTTTTTGCAAAGAATCTAATGTAGATCATTTCATCGGATCATTTTAAGGCTCTATAATAAATTACTTTTTTGTTAAAATTATATTTCTAAAACTTGAAAAATCTGTCGATGTTTCTATTTATTTTTTTTCATGAAAGGGGGCACTATAACTATTTCATCGTTACTCCTACCGCCATATATCGGAATTTAATTTGCATTGAGTGAGAGCAAAATTTTCAAGAAAACCCAGTGACGCTTTTTGAACAAATTTTTGCGTTTCTTCATAATAAATTTCAATTCAAAAACTTATACCGGATTGCTAAATTTCATTTAAATATCTACAAAAATTATGTCGTTCGTTTAGACCACCTAAATATTAATCTATCTAAAATAGGTTGTTTGGAATATTTACATACATATTAACCAAACCAAACCAGACAAGTTCAACATCAAAATAACCTCATCGAATCCCTAGTTGGGCTTATCACATTTAATATGCATAACAAATCGATCAGAAGCGACGAAGCCCTTTAGTGGTGTCTTTCCCGCCAGAGGGGTTTTGTAAGTAGAATCCTTTTGCTGCGGAATCGGAAAATGATTCAAAAAGGCCTCTATGCTTGGAGGATACACAATTACACTCTTGGAATTTAATTCCCAACCGTGAGTCGTGGAATACCCCAATCGCCGCTGATGAGGGTTCCGGTATAAAATTTGAAAACCCACTTTTAGTCCCACTTCGGTTAAGTTAAGGTTTGTGGAAACCACAAGAAGAAAAACTACACAACACACGCGAGTGACAAAGCCACACACATTCTTCAAACTTACATCCGTATCCGGTACAGAAAGCGGAAACGGAAAAAGTGCTCCATCTAAGGTTGCCACATTAGACTGAGTCGATTTGGAGTCATTTATGAATTTCCCAAACCCTGGGGTCTTGAAAGCTTCGTCTTGGTCCAAAACTCATCCATGATTTTTTGCAGAATTTTTAAGTAACGTTTACATGAGTAAATTTGAACTTTTAGGTTTGTATGGGAAAATTGAATATTTTGTACTGAAAAATCGACATAGTTTTTGTTTCTTCTGTGGAGCCGAGCCAGCTGACAGCTTTTGTGCCAATTTATAAAATTCCTAAGGGAAATTTTTCGCTGAACAACTTTGTCGAAGATCGTAACTTCGTATCTTATAAGGCAAAAAAGTTATTAGCAGTTTAATAGGGGTATGTCTTTTCGCATTGATAAACCATAAATTCAATTGACATCACTGCAGGGTGCCTATCGAGGTACTGCATGACTACTTTTCATGCTATATGTCGCGAGGCTCCAGCAGTGGTGTCAATTGAATTTATGGTTTATCAATGCGAAAAGACATACCCCTATTAAACTGCTAATAACTTTTTTGCCTTATAAGATACGAAGTTACGATCTTCGACAAAGTTTTTCAGCGAAAAATTTCCCTTAAGAATTTTATAAATTTGCACAAAAGCCATCAGCTGGCTCGGCTCCACAGAAGAAACAAAAACTATGTCGATTTTTCAGTACAAAATATTCAATTTTCCCATACAAACCTAAAAGTTCAAATTTACTCATGTAAACGTTACTTAAAAATTCTGCAAAAAATCATGGATGAGTTTTGGACCAAGACGAAGCTTTTAAGACCCCAGGGTTTGAGAAATTCAAAAATTACCCCAAATCGACTCAGTCTATTGCCACATATCCATAGCTATATTGGAAACGAGGGAAGAGAGCGACGAAAAAAGCCATCAGATGATAAAGGACCTAGTCTTACTGTAAGCTACCGTTTCGTTACGTTCCGCAGGGATTAAGTCCATACAAGGATGGCGGGTTGAACGAGCATTCTTTATGCGTGTGACATGGTTGAGCACATGTATGTAGTGTGGCGTGGCGGCCATTGGGGATTCCACTGGAGCTGTTCCGGTCTTCCGGTCTTTTCTTCTGATTCACCTGAACTGTTCCAATTGGTGGTCATGGTGGGTTGTACCTATACACGTTGATGGTCGCATTCAGCTCAATATCGATGAGTGCTGCAACAATCGGTCGGAATGGAAAACGCCAACGTTGCCGGCATTCTATTTAGGGGTCTGTCAAATCTTGTAGTGACAATATTTTGGCAGGGAACTTCCGGAACAACATTGGGAAAAATATTCTGAAAAAAGGATTGGCTCTGGCAACATACATACATCGGAATCATGGTTTTGACGACAATTTCCGGAAAAAAATCCGGAATTCCGCTCTCGTCGGTAGGTCCCTGGGAGCAGAAAATGTTACTACAATCATCATCACACAAATTGAGCCCGCTTGCACAAATTGCTGCAGTTTGCGAGAACCCACTCGGAAAAGTCAAATTTATTCCGGGCAATTATTCGGAAGCACTTTGGAGGCAAGACGTTCCTGACAAGTAGGATCCATTTATATTTAAAAGGTAAAGCAAAACTTTGGAAATTGAACACTTTGCAATTTCAACTGGTAATGGTACAAAAATCCAAACTACTCTGAATCTTACAGTACAGGTTATTGAATTTCTATACATTTTACCCCGTAATACCCTCAACAATTCAGCTGCATTCATGCAAATAACCGAAGCTCCCATCAACAGCATCAGCTATTCACACACAAATTGCGCAGAAGGATCTAATTAAATATCGTACAGCCAGCTACGGCCAACTAATGGCAAGATTTGCTCTTAAGTTTACCACAGTTGTTTGCAAGATTTGTGGTACTTCCCGTTTGTTTTGATGCAGATCGGGATAGTTGAACCGCGAGGACAATGCAATTACCATGCAATTTTGTGGAAATAGATACCGTTACCTTTACGATACTGAATCTGTTTTTTATTTCTTGAAATAGAACAGTTCCTTGTAAAACTATGAACATTCGTTTCGACAAATATTCAAAAAACTGCACGATGACGGGTTTTTTTCAGATCTTATTTCTAAAGACTACATTATTTACAATTTTTTAACATAGCTACCAAATGAGACACAGTAATTTGCCTTTTGTGGATGAGAAAGTTCGCCGCAACCAAACTATCAACAGACTTTAATTCCCTTATTCCTACACTCACTTGCAGTTTTGTAGATGTTCTTTATATGGAAGTATTTGCTGACCCGGTGTGCTTTGCTACATCTTTAAAAAAGTTTGTTTATTAATCAATTGAATATAACTCAATTTGTATATTTTACAGTAACTGAATTTATTTTTCTTTTTTTTTCGGTCATTGATCTTTTATTATTGAAAACTAGCTGACCCGGTGTGCTTTGCTACACTTTCCAAAAACAAATGATATTTTCAGAAAGTATTAAAATTTTTGTTTCGCTGGTATTATTTTAAATCATAAGCAACTGCTATAAAATGAGAGCTGCAGCTGGAATTCAGAATTGCAATACAAAGATGACTTTAACTTATTTTCTGAATCTTGATCTATAAATTTGTGTTAAAGATCTGATAATTTTAATCTGTTTCTTTAAACTTCGCCCTGAAAATGGAGGATCTCAAATTAATCGTACGCAAACAATATAACTTATAAAGTATGCTTGTTTTCGCTTGATACGTTCTGGATTTATGCTTAAAAACTGATAAGAGACCCCCCCTGTCCTTCCCTTTACCCCCTGCTGAATGGAGGTCGTGGTCTTTAATAATCATACACACAAAACTTTCGGGGCTCCACTTAGCAAAAATTTACTGTTACTTTCCGTTAGCAAAAATATTGTTTTACTTTTGAATTAGCAAAAAGCTAAATTTGCTTGTTTTTAGTAAAAATGAAGACTACCTAGCCGCTTTTTTCAGACAGCAGCCGCCGCCTAAGAGAAAAAATAAACAAGTCGGCGCGTGCAAATCAGTGCGATTTTAAAATTTGATTCTGGCGGTATTTGTGGACACGGTGATAACTATAGAAGGATAATGGAAAGGAAGCCAAACCAATACTGGGAGCGCAATGGTAAGAACCGATTTAACTATGGAAAATTCCGGCTTCTAATGTGCAAATTCTTTGTTTTTTTTTTCACTACGCCCCAAGAAGAAAAGGAGCCAGCAGTGAAATTGAACACCCCAGCATTCAGAGCCTCCTTGGAACGAACAGATTATGGAGATCAGTTTTTACGAGCTATATTTTAAGTGACTTGAAAAATGAAGAAAAAAATTAAAATAAATTAAGTGAAAAAATTTATGAGTTCTGTTTTTATAATCCGATGTTCCCCATGAATTTCAAATGAAATTTTTGTTTTGGTATTTCAATACCCCCGCGATCTTTTCCTCCGGTTTTTGCTAAAAAAAATCAGTAAAAAATGCGGCGGCTAACTTTTTCTCACGTTTGCTAAAATTTTAGTTTCAAAAAATTGCTAATTTGATTGCTAAATTTTTAGCTGGTCAAATTTGAGCAAAATTTTGCTAAATTCCGACCTCAGAAATTTTGTGTGTACCCATTTTTTCGGTCCCATAAATCGTCTTATATCAAATATAGTTCCATTGGTAGATAAGTTTTTAAGCTTAACAACAAAAATTATATGGAGCTCCTTCCTTTCTTCCCCAATCGTAGAAACATATCTCGTAACCAAGTACCTAGATATGCATAAACTTGGAAGGAAGAACCAACCCTCTTTCGTTCTCCCCATTTAATGGAGGGATGAAAACATAATATTCATAGAAGTATTTTTCGTACTCAAATACTTTGTAATGCCAAATTTGATTTTATTTGCTCGATTCATTTTCGAGTAATGCTAAAATTTGTATAGAAGCCCCCTTTCCCCCTTTTTATTTTTCCGCTGAAAAAAGGTGGGGCTTTTGTTTAGAGTAGAAACATTTTCTCGTGTTGTAAGGGAGACCCCTCCTCCCCCTTTTCATCCACCTGTTTGAAGGATTGAGGGATACCAAATATTCATAGAAGCATTTCTCGTACCCAAATATCGTTCCATGCCAAATTTGGTTCCATTTGCTGTTGTAGTTTTCGAGTTATGTAGTAAAGATTGTATGGAATTCCCCTCCCTCTTTACTTTTTCCCAGCTGGAAGAAGGAAGGGGTCTCAAACAATCATTAGAATATATCACGTTCCCAAATACCCGCTTATGCCAAATTTGTTCCATTTGCTTAGTTAGTTTTTGGTTATGTAAAAAATTATAAAAGAGGCCTCCTCCCCCCTTTATATACCCCTACTGTAAAGACGGAGGGGTCTCAAATAATCGTAGAAATATTTTTCGTATCCAAAAGCCTCCCATGCCAAATTTGGTTCTATTTGCTTTATTAGTTTTTGAGTTATGTAATAAATTATGAAAGAAGCCCCCTCTCCCTTTCTACTGGAAAGAGGGAGGGGTCTGAAATAATCATTGAAATATTTTTCGTATCCAAATACCTTCCCATGACAAATTTAGTTTCAATATCTTGATTAGTTTTCAAGTTCTATGAAAAATTGTAAGGTTGCCCTCCCTCCTCCCCCCTTCCTACCTCCCCACTGAGAGGAGGGAGGGGTGCCTAATATTCATAGAAATATTCCTTGTTCCCAAATACCACCTCATGCCACATTTGATACCATTTGCTTGATTGGTTCTCGAGTTATGCAAAAAATTATCTTTTGTTTGGGAGGCCCCTCTCCCTCTTCATGAGAGAGGGAGGGATCTCAAACCATAATAGAAACCTTCCCCGGCTTCCAGTACCCCTCTCTGCCAAGTTTCACGTAAATCGGCTCAGTAGTTTCCGAGTCTATAGGGAACAAACAGACAGACAGACAGACAGACAGGAATCCATTTATATATATTGATTGATTTCACAAAATTTTCAGCTGAAAACGAAAAAAAAAGTGTTTGAAATCGTGCAGCAAGAGACATGTGATGTATCTGTTTAATATCATTTTTTAGTTGGTTTTCACATTCAATTTTATTTGTTTCATACTTCGAGGTTTCTAGTTTGTATCACGGTGTCTTTTTTAGAACAATTTCAAGAAAGTAAAATTGACATCTCTGAAAATTTGTCACATTATATAGGAAACTTTCCTCTATCCAACGCACTATTCAGGAAAAAAATTTGAACAAATACTCGGACAATTTTTTCAAGTTATAACTATTATTTTTTTTCCTAAGAGCTTCAAATTTAACATTTTTGAGCTGAGATTTGTTCTTAAATGATCTTAACTTATGATTCCTTCAAAATTATATATGAACTTGAAAAATTTTGATAGCAATGGTTTTGATTTAAAAAAAAAACTTGGCAAAAATGTTAAATTTCGAAGAAAATTTGAAAATTAACAATAAAAATTATCTAGAATAAGCCCTAAAATTAACTGGCATCACTGTAGCAAATTAACAAGAGCACGGTTATAAAAAAATATTCTCTACGATCATTTCTATCGAAGACAGAATGTATTTTTGAGTTTAATGAAGAAAATTCCAATAAAATCTTTAACAATCTATTTTGCGAGAAACCTTTTTTATTATGAAAGAAATGCTTTATTTTGATGTTTTCATGAAACTTGTTTCCTCTCAACATCTTTAGGCATACTATTTTTTTTCTATATACATCACCGTAGGTTGTTACAACGTGTTTGATAAACTGTGAAAAGCATTTCATCGTTTCTTTAAATTCTTATTTCAATATGATTTTCGAAATGAAAACGCGCAGGTCCTTTGTAGAACCAGAACTTTTTCTATAAATCTAAGAGAATGCTTACTACAGACTACAGACCGTTAAGAAGAAAGTGAGAATTATCAAACAATCAGTACAGGCCCCGTTCGATTTTGGCAACATGTTCGAAAATTTTATGTTGCTAAAATTGGATGTTGCTAAAATCGAACTGTTTTTTTTCAACTTTTTTTCATTTATTTCTACAAAAAAACTATTAGGGGAGATGAGGGCATAACGAGCACCCAAGGCATAATGAGAACTACGCTTTTCTACGAAAGTGCGTATTTTCTTAAATAAATTTTCATGAGGATTTGTTCCGTACTTTCTATAGTATTAATTTTTCACAAAAAAAGGAATCTCCTTATCATCTTTACAGAGATATTTAAAAAACGGCTATGTTCTCAAGTAACGAAAATATTATAATTTTTGAGCATCACGAAATAAGCTTTTATGATCTTAAAATCACTTTGATCTATAATGTACGCACTGCAACATGATGTACACATTGTTTCTCAATGTTTACCATCAAATTTTTTTTTGATTTTTCACTTTTATCAATTTTAAAACACGTTTTTACTTAAATTTGTTGACTAGGGGCATATAGAGCACCATATTATCGAGGCATAATGAGCATTTTCTGCCGTAGAATCTAGCAGCGAATTAAAATTGATTTATAGCGCCACACCTTGACTAGTTTTCATCCGACAATTTAGCCTATTGGTAAGGTGTCGGAGAGGTAATCAAAAGACTAGAGTTCGATTTCTGTTCGAGGTGATTTTTTTCCATTCACAATTCATGATCGATTTTTTTATTGTTACATTATACGACTAGCAGCATCATCCTCCGAACAAAGCACTTAATGTATGAGCGTGCGTGAATTGTTTGTATTCTACAAACAGACCTAGATTATTTTGTTATTGCTTTGTTTGATGAATCTACGACTCACCTGACTTCATCGAATTGAATTCGCTGCTAGATTCCCCGGCAAAAACGCACATCTTGCTCTGATTAATGGTGCTCATACTGCCTCAGGGGGGGTTCTCATTATGCCTCCACAGTGGCTGGTTTTCAGCTTTTGGCAAAATATTTTAAAATTCATTTTTTAACGTTTTCATCTAGTTTTTCACGTTTCAGCCCGTTAGGGAATAGGCTTTTCAAGTGTCTGAACACGAAACAATAATGTAACCTCCATATTATAGCTATTTTCTATGGTTAAATAACCGTTTTCCTTAAGGTGGCCATTATGCCCCCATCTCCCCTACTCGTTAAAGTAATTTTCAGTCAAATTTAGATCATTTATATTATTTTAATTTTTTTTTTTTTGATCTATTTATCACTTCTCTCGTTTTGTTTATAATGTTGGTTGTTAAAAGTCATACATCACTCGTCATACATCACTCGTTCTCACTTCTTCAAAGTTCTCAGAAAAGATTTTATAAGCGAAAACTTTGCTTGTGTATTTCGTTTCAAATCTTCAAAAAAAAAAGTTGTTCTAGACCTCCCGATCGATTTTTTTCCTGGATAGTGCGTTGGATAGAAGAAAGTCTCCCCTATAATTTGGCAAATTTTCGGAGATGCTGATTTTTTTCTTTTCAAAGGTGACAAAGATACCGTGGTATACATTTTCAATTACGAACATTTTCAAAAGACATAACCAATTTTTTTCTAATTATTTAAACAAAATTTAACATCTTGTAATTTCTACACTGCCGGCCAAAAGTTTGGGATCACCCGCTAAAAAACATGCAAATTTTGATCGTTCATATCTCAGCCGTCTTAGGACAAACTGCAAATCTTCTGATCTCATTTGAAAAATAATGAGCCATCGCTATTTCGGAGGTATTTTGCCCAGAAGTAATGTTCTAGTTTTGAACTTTAAACTTAACCTTAAGTTAGAACATTTTCAAAAAATCGCACTCAATACTCAAAGCCGATCATCTCGGGATAGGGTGGACCAAATTTCAAAATTTGAGTTGCATTAGGATCCTTATTGTTTACTTCTCAAAACACAATAAAAAAATTGCAAAAATTTAATCATGTACTTTTAATGAATAAAATAGACACTTAAGTTATCGTCCAAAAATTTGGGATCACCCCTTAGTATGGTGTATCGGTCAAAAGTTTGGGATCATTCTTTAAAAAACATGCAAGATTTTTCTCATTCAAATCGTTCTCATCTAACATCGTGTTGCAGATCTGAAAGGTTCATTTGGAAGCTTAGGATTAGTTGTTTTTTCATAAATTCATTCAAAAATTATATTTTAAAGTAATAATCATAAAAAATTCAGAATCATAAGTGTGAACTTTTATAAAACAATTAATTCCAGGTAATTTTTTTTTATGATTTTCAATTTCAAATATAGTTTTTGAATGAATTTATGTAAAATCAACAATTTCTAAGCTTCCAAATGAACTCTTCAGATCTGCAATACGATGTTAGATGAGAAAGATATGAATGAGATAATTTGCATGTTTTTAAAAGAATGATCCCAAACTTTTGGCCGAAACCATACTAAGTGGTAATCTTAAACTTTTGGACGATAACTTAAGTGCTTATTTTATTAATTAAAAGTACATGATAAAATTTTGGCACAATTTTGTTTAATTGTGTTTTGAGAAGTAAAGAATAAAGATTCTATTGCAACTCAAATTTTGAAAATTGGTCCACCCTATCCCGAGATGATCGGCTTTAAATATTGAGTGCGATTTTTAAAAATGTTCTAACTTTAGGTTAAGTTTTGGGAGAAAACTAAAACATTTTTTTCTTGGCAAAATACCACTGAAATAGCTATGGCTCATTATCTTTCGAATGAGATCGGAAGATTTGCAATATATCCTAAGGCGGCTGAGATATGAACGATCAAAATTTGCATGTTTTTTGGCGGATGATCCCAAACTTTTGGCCGGCAGTGTATATAGAGTACTTAATTCGATGATCATAATTTAAAAATTATACAAGTTCTGTTATGTTTTACGCAAATTTTGACCTCAAAAATATGAATGATCTCATGGTAAAAAAATTTACATGAAAACTAATTTCAAGGAAAATCAATATATAGTTTTGTGTCACATTTATCATGAAGTTCGTATGGGAATCTTCATTTTAAAAAAAGGAAAAGGTAATACTCCTATCCCGGAAGCTGCTTGTAGTCGGCTTTGACGTAGGTTTCGTCGTCCATTACCACGCAGTCAAACTTCGTCAGCATCGTCGTGTACAGCCTCCGGGATCGCGCTTTGGCCGTCGTATTTTGTTTATTATCGCGATTTGGAGTCACTAGCTTCTCGTAAGTCGACAGTCCGGCTCGTTTTTTGGCTCGATGCACGGTTGTAGACGATACACCCAGCTTATTTGCGGCATCTCGGAGAGAGTGGTTAGGATTTTGCTTGAAACTACCGTCAACTCTCTTTGTCGTCTCAGCGGCTTACGGTTTTCAATTTCCCCCCGATCCAGACTTCCTGGCTGTCGACAAACGTTCCCCAAACACTTTAATTACATTTGTAACGGTTGATTTGGCAACTTTTAGCAATTTTGTCAGCTTTGCATGCGAGTAGCTCGGATTTTCGCGATCCGCGAGCAAAATTTTGATACGCTGCTCTTCTTTCTTGGACGGCATTTTGACAACTGAAGAGTGAATTCCAAAATCAAAATAGGAGCAACATTTTACACCCACACACACCTTCAAAATGAGAGGTGTTCAGATTTTATAAATGCAAAATTTAAAGAAATACGTCAAGTTGATATTGACCAAATTTTGACCGTATCACCCTTTAATAACTTATTAATTCGATTGAACTGCTCTAGCAAAACAGGGAAAGCAACACCCGACTTCAAGACCGACTGAACTCTCTCCCCGAAACATTTTAAATCTTATTTCTCTTCCGATGTGCCGGGTTGGTGTTCATAGAAAAATTCTCGGTTCAAATAATTTTTATATTCATTTTTTCCCTTTGCGGAAATACTTTCCGCCTCATGCATACAGAAGTACTGCACTAATTTAAGATTGGCACCGGGGTGGGTAGCTAGTAGTGACGCGACCCAGTTCGAAACCGGTGACACTCACGAGTTGCTTGGCGCGTGAATTTCTCCGTTTTTGGATCACAGCTTCGGGAAAATGGAAACCCGGCAGCCTCCTGATTCCCCTTTTCCCTTCCTCTATCCCGGTAAAACAAAATGTGGAAATTCTTAACTAAAGTCGCGCCGTTTTTCTGATATTGCTGATGTTGCTTCTTCCGAATAACCAGGCGAGAAGCGGTTCCGGTTCGTTTAAATGTTTAATCTGTCGAACGGGGTTGTTGCTGCTGCTGCTTTTAGGAGGGCCCGGGTTTCGGGAAATAGAAACGCACTAAATTGATGGCGGTGACATGTTTGCGCCGTAAATTTAGCTTGGCTGGCAATTTTTCGAACGGCAAGAGTGCCATTTTTATATTGTGGAGTAGCAAAGCTACCGTGCCGGAACTTTTGGGGTGAATTAGGCGTTGACAGAAGGGTAGAGATGAGGATCGAATTTAATTGTGCACACGACTGGTGCCGCACTAAAAGTGTGATGCTTTCGTATCAGGCTCCAAGCTGAGGACTGGCTTGCATTGATAATAATCAATATTCTGTATCGAGGTGGCGATGAAAGGATGATATCAAAATCCAGTTAAACTTTCAGTCGAATCAATCGATGACACTCGAGAGGTTATTCACATAATAATGGGCTCACATTTTGGACGTTTATTCATATTAGACAATGATCGTGGATTCAAATTTTCTTTACATCAAATCCTTATTTTCTCCACCCTGTGTAATTGGAATCATAGATCTACAGGCAGAATTTTGTATTTTGTGTAATTTCAACGGAGTTGATTAGTATTAATTTATAACAAATACTTTTATTAGATGTGGTTAGCTCTACATTCTTAATTTAGTGAGTTGAAAACCTAAATATTGGTCAGAATTACTCTAACTGAAAATATATTTTTGATGAAAAATGAACAAAAAAAAATTAAAACAGATATTACCAACTTTACAAAAATTCAAAAATAAGAAAATATGTATGCAGAAATAACAAAGTCAAGAAACGTAAGATGATAAAGAGTGACCAAAACAATAATATTTAAAAATAAGAGAAAAATATCAAAAAATATCAAAACGAAAAAAAGGCAGTTATGAGGAACTTCGAAAAATTGCGCAAATGACGAAAACGTCAAAAAAATTCACAAAAATGCAGAAATGGTGAAATTGACAAAAAAATGCTTAAATGAAAAATAGGCGAAAATGACGAAAAAATCGAACATTTAAAATGACAACAATTGAAAAATTACATACGCAAATGACGGAAACGTCAAAAAACTCACAAAAATGACAAAAAAATGCTAAAATGAAAAAAAAACAAATATGATTACAATTCAAACAAATAAAATGACAACAATGGAAAAATCACATACATAAGTAACATAAGTAACAAAATTTTCGTAATTTTTTCATAATGTTTTGTAATTTTTTTCCTTTTTTTGTCATATCTGTGGGTTTTGTCATTTTTTACATTCTGTGATTTTGTCATTTCTGCAATATTTTGTCTTATTTGTATTTTATTCATGTTTTTGTCAATTTTGACACATTTTTGTTTATATATTGTTTCAATTTGTGCCAGTATGCTAGTTTTGTCTTGATTGAGTTGTCTTTTTTCAATGTTGACATCTTTGACATTTTTTCTGTCATTTTTCTAGTGTTTGTAAATTTTATTATCACATTTTTACCGCTTTGTAATTAAAAAAAGTCTTTTTCTATTTTCATTGTTGTTTATTTTTTTTCGGTTGCCATTTTATCTGAGGCAATTTGTAAAAGATCTAAAAGGCCGCCTTTTCAAATTTTCTAAGTGATAAATTCAAAAATAATTGGTTTAATTTTTTTTTAAGTTTACATTTAGAATTAGACGAAGAGATGTACATCCCACTGTACGTGATTTGTACGCCTTTTCTTCAAAATTATACAGGATAACTTATCGAAATTATATTGATTTTTAAGTTGGACACCTTATTTTGCCCCTGTTTTTTTTTTTTAGAAAATTAACTCTATCAGAAAAAAAAATTCTATTTAACCAGTGCAACATTAACAAAACTTGAAAAGAACATAATAAATAATATTTTAAAAATGATTACGATGTGTTTTCGTTGAATTTTAAACACAAAAATAAAATAAATGAAAAAAAAATAATTTGGACACTTTATTTTGCCCCTCACTGTATGTTCAGTTATGTCAAATTTAGTTTCATTCTTAAATTTCAAACATTTGAGTTATGCTTTTAAGTATATTACACCCGCAAAAATGGGCAGAAATTTAACGGAAATATTTAAAATGTACCGGATACAATTTTAAAGAGTCCAATAAAAAAAATCGAATGAATTTGTAAACAAATAAAGATGAATTGTCAACAAAAGGTAGTGAAAGCGATATAAGTAATGCAATCACGCAATTCAGCTCACCTGTAGATCAACTTATTTTAATGGAAAGATTTACAGAGGTCTTATTATCAAAGACGTAAAGAAAAATTTAATACCTACATAATGGCAAATGATTTTTTTTTTAGTATTTTTTTTTCATTTTCGGTGGTTATGAATAAAGTTTACGGAAGGCATCATTACTTCTTTCAAAAATTAAAATTCTAATGAAATCAATGAGAAATGAGAAATGAGAAATAAGAAATGATAAATGATAAATTATAAATGATAATTAGGAAATGAGAAACAAGAAACGAGAAACGAGAAATGAGAAACGAGAAACGAGAAACGAGAAATGAGAAATGATAAATGATAATAACGAAATGAGAAACGAGAAACGAGGAATGAAAAATGAGGAATGAGAAACTAGAAAAGAGAAATGAAAATTGAGAAATGAAAAATGAGAAATGAGAAATGAAAAATAAGAAAGGAGAAATGAGAATTGCGAAATGAGAAATGAGAAATAAGAAATAAGTAATAAAAAAGTGAAATGAGAAATAAGAAAAGATGAATGAGAAATTCGAAATGACAACTGCGAAAAATGACAAAAATTACAAAAATCACAAAATTTGCAGAAACCACAAAAATGACAAAAAACGACAAAAATTACACACAGGACAAATCGACATAGAAATCAGAACAATAAGGAAAAAAAAGGGAAATGAAAAATAAGAAATGGAAAATGAAAAATGAGAAATAAGAAATGAGAAATGAGAAATACGAAAGGAGAAATACGAAATGAGACATAAGGAGAAAATAAAGTTAAATAAAGAAGAAAGAAAAGGTTAATGAGAAATGAGAAATGAAAACTGCGAATAATTACAAAAATTACAAAAATGACAAAAATTAAACGAAAGACAGAAACGACACAAAAGACAAAAATGACAAAAATGAAAAAAATTACAAAAATGACCAAAAGGAAAAAAAAGACAAAAATGACAAAAATGACAAAAAATACAAAATGACAAAAATGACAAAAATGACAAAAATGACAAAAATGACAAAAATGACAAAAATGACAAAAATTGCAAAAATGACAAAAATGAAACGAAAGACAGAAATGACAAAAATGACAAAAATGACAAAAATGACAAAAATGACAAAAATGACAAAAATGACAAAAATGACAAAAATGACAAAAATGACAAAAATGACAAAAATGACAAAAATGACAAAAATGACAAAAGTGACAAATATGACAAAAGACAAAAATTAATAAAATAATGAGAAAAATGTCGTATTATTTGCAAAACAATTACAAACTTTATTTCATATCATTTATGTTGCTTTTGTCATTTTTTGTTTGTCGATTTTGTCAATTTTCTCGATAAGGTCTTTTTTGTCACTGTTATCAATTTTGTCCATTATAAGAGTTCGTAACTTCGTAATTTTTTGACAATTTTGTTAACTTTTTCAAATAGCTTGATTTTCAATTTTCTCATTTTTTTTTTTCAATTTTATGAAATTTTCCATTTTGTCAATTTTGCCAATGTTATCAAATTTCGCAATATTGTCAATGTTGTCATAATTGTAATTTTGGTCAATTTGTGAATTTAGTCAATTTCGCCTATTTTTTGCCATTTTTTTTTTGTCAAATTGTCAGTGTTGTCAAAATTGTCAATTTGGTCATTTTTTTTAAAATTTAGTCGAATTTGTCTATTTTTGCCTTTTTTAGTAAATTCTTCTTGGGTTTTGTTATAAATATGTATGTACTATACACACTGTAATTATGAGGAATGAAAAATGAGGAATGAGAAACTAGAAAAGAGAAATGAAAATTGAGAAATGAAAAATGAGAAATGAGAAATGAAAAATAAGAAAGGAGAAATGAGAATTGCGAAATGAGAAATGAGAAATAAGAAATAAGTAATAAAAAAGTGAAATGAGAAATAAGAAAAGATGAATGAGAAATTCGAAATGACAACTGCGAAAAATGACAAAAATTACAAAAATCACAAAATTTGCAGAAACCACAAAAATGACAAAAAACGACAAAAATTACACACAGGACAAAAACGACATAGAAATCAGAACAATAAGGAAAAAAAAGGGAAATGAAAAATAAGAAATGGAAAATGAAAAATGAGAAATAAGAAATGAGAAATGAGAAATACGAAAGGAGAAATACGAAATGAGACATAAGGAGAAAATAAAGTTAAATAAAGAAGAAAGAAAAGGTTAATGAGAAATGAGAAATGAAAACTGCGAATAATTACAAAAATTACAAAAATGACAAAAATTAAACGAAAGACAGAAACGACACAAAAGACAAAAATGACAAAAATGAAAAAAATTACAAAAATGACCAAAAGGAAAAAAAAGACAAAAATGACAAAAAATACAAAATGACAAAAATGACAAAAATGACAAAAATGACAAAAATGACAAAAATGACAAAAATGACAAAAATGACAAAAATGACAAAAATGACAAAAATGACAAAAATTGCAAAAATGACAAAAATGAAACGAAAGACAGAAATGACAAAAATGACAAAAATGACAAAAATGACAAAAATGACAAAAATGACAAAAATGACAAAAATGACAAAAATGACAAAAATGACAAAAATGACAAAAATGACAAAAATGACAAAAATGACAAAAATGACAAAAATGACAAAAATGACAAAAATGACAAAAATGACAAAAGTGACAAATATGACAAAAGACAAAAATTAATAAAATAATGAGAAAAATGTCGTATTATTTGCAAAACAATTACAAACTTTATTTCATATCATTTATGTTGCTTTTGTCATTTTTTGTTTGTCGATTTTGTCAATTTTCTCGATAAGGTCTTTTTTGTCACTGTTATCAATTTTGTCCATTATAAGAGTTCGTAACTTCGTAATTTTTTGACAATTTTGTTAACTTTTTCAAATAGCTTGATTTTCAATTTTCTCATTTTTTTTTTTTCAATTTTATGAAATTTTCCATTTTGTCAATTTTGCCAATGTTATCAAATTTCGCAATATTGTCAATGTTGTCATAATTGTAATTTTGGTCAATTTGTGAATTTAGTCAATTTCGCCTATATTTTGCCATTTTTTTTTTGTCAAATTGTCAGTGTTGTCAAAATTGTCAATTTGGTCATTTTTTTTTAAATTTAGTCGAATTTGTCTATTTTTGCCTTTTTTTAGTAAATTCTTCTTGGGTTTTGTTATAAATATGTATGTACTATACACACTGTAATTATCAAAAACTAAAAACTATAGAAAAACTAGTTCAAAAATCTAACAAGAAGCAAACTCTCGAGGAACGCAACTTATATGGTTTCGAAAATAGTTTTTATTCATTGATTCAATATTAAACTCTTGAGAATCTAGAATTCATAAAGCCAAGCAGGGAAAAATGCAGGCAACGAAAATTGAAATTGGTTTGGTACCGTGTAATTTCTTTCATAAATGAATGTACAAAAGGTGGAACAAGAAACTAAATTTTTGTGGTATTGAGATTCAGAATTTAGTCAGAATATATGCCAAATCCTGCAGAATACTTAATAAAAATCAAATTCAACACAATCAGTAGTTTAAGCATTAGAAAGTAATATTAAAATTCAAATTCTGAAACCAAGCTCAAAATAAATTTCTGATTTATGGATTAGTAGTTCAATACTAAATTCATCGTTCATGATTATTATTT
The DNA here is from genome assembly GCF_029784155.1 of Uranotaenia lowii. NCBI lineage: Eukaryota > Metazoa > Arthropoda > Insecta > Diptera > Culicidae > Uranotaenia > Uranotaenia lowii. Next base: position 98,028,410 of record NC_073692.1, on the reverse strand, counting down.
CAAATTTCCGAAAACAGTGCGAAACATTCAATATAAGGACAAAAAAAACTAATTTTCAGTCGGAAATTTAACCTGAAATTTTGAAAGTGTCATAAGATCTCTTCCCCTTTTTTGCTCCGTGGAATGTGTCTTTTACATTTCGATCTGCCAATACTTTATTTTTAGTTTTTTGGAAACATGAACAAATGTCATCGTAATCGGAATATATTTTAAGTCTTCACGCGCCTTTAAGTTCAATTTTTAAAATATATTTTCTTTTTGGTAAAAAAGCCCAATAAACGTTATTATTTGGGTATTTTTAAACAGGAAAATATATAAAATCTCAATCGGGTAAACTGAGAATTTGAAAATAGAAACTTGCTGGCCACCCTCATCAATACGAGCAATATTATATCTTATATCACTGATCACACTGACATAACACTTAGAACAAAAATCCGATCGTTTTCTGTCTATTTTTGCCACCTATCCTCGGTATTGCGAGCCTTGCAAAATTTTACAAAAAATATCCCTGAAGGAAATTGCCTATTTTTCCTTGAAAGCTGGGTGACTCTTTCCAATTGGGATAGCATTTCATCAAAAGCGACCGATGCACACTCTGGAATCGACATTGCGTACCGCTGGAAAAAATATCCAACATATATGGTCAGTGATTATATTATAATCCTTTATATAATGTGTATTATTTAAATCAAATCTTATGATTCTGTCTTGGTACATTTCGTACCTGAAAATTATCAAATTTTCAAGCTTTGTTTTTTTTTCTTTAAAATAACCTATTAGTCCCAGCTCGTTGGATCAGTTAAAACACTTGTTAGTACCATCAACAAAATCTGGCCCACTGTACCCAAAATGGCATTCTCCATCAGTGCCAAAATGAGCCTTCCAATTTGCTTCTCTCGATTCCAAATGTGTTGTGCAAGTACCTGAGTATGTTATCCGGCAACATCCGTTCCCTTCTTTTGCCGTACAGCCGTACGTCCAACCCAACCCAAGCATGGCTAGACCAAACCCCTTAGGAAGAAGTCAGTCAGCGAATTCATTGAGAAGTTCTTGTTATGGTATGCTACAGCTATTTCATAATATGCATCATATGGAGTTAAAGCAGCATCAGCCAGCAGCCAGCATCAGAAGGTAGTAGCTTGGGAAAGGAAGGCTTAGAACACGTTGTCGTGTTATTTATCAACCGGATCAGATGCTGCTGCAAGTGCTACTAGCGAATATCGTTAAGAGCCTCCTTCTGCCTTTCATGGTGTCTAGGCATCTACCACAAGAGGTGGAATTTTGTTTAGACTGGTTCAAAACTAACAGAAATCTTAAATAAAATGTCCAAAGGGTTCATTTTGGAAAAAAATATTTTCCTTTTTTTTTAAAGAATATTACCATAAAACTTTTAGTTTTCACTACAAAGTGTAGCATTCTGATATGAACATGAAAACATAATGTTAACGACTGCCATAAAACATCGGTAACCTAGCTTGTAATGGATGGAAAATTGAATCATTAAAAATTAATCTAATTCAAACTGAGATGTGTCGAAAATGGTGTTCCAATAGCATAGAACATTTGTGTTGCAAATTAAGCAGGAAGAAAAAAGTTACCATGTTAGAGGCAAATGTCCCCCGAAATCAGTACAGCATCCCCTCGGGCTTCACAGCCCGAAAAGCTCTGTTCTCTGTGTCTCAGGTGCAAAAGTAGAGAGCCCGGTAAATAGGTGTATTCTACTGGGTCACCTTTTGCCTCTTATCCTCGCGTCATTCCACTCCGTCAGTGACAGGGATTTCAAGAAGAACCGAACTGCTGGAACATGCCAGTAGATGAACTTGCTGAATGACCAACTAATCCGGAACCTAGCCGGGAATGAGTAAAGCCATGCTTGCCAAGTCGAGAGTTAGCAATCGGGAGCCGGCAGCAGCAATGGCTTAAATATTTCACACATGGCTAACTTTGAAATTGAGAATATTTATTATTCATGCAAAAGGGCGCCGGTATCGTGTTTTTGGTTCGGAACTTTTCAAAGTTTGAAGCCGGCAGCAGAAACAGCAGCATGTTCCACGTTTGAGGTTAATCGTTTATTTACATTACGATAAAGTATGTTTTGTATTTTTAAAGTGTGTATACCGGCATATAAGGAAAAGCTTCATAGAGAGCGTACTGGAAATTCGATAAGCAGCATTTAGAAAATAGTGACCTCACCCCAAACATCTAGCGCGCTACTTTAGGGAATGATTTTGTAACTTTATTCAAGTGCATTTTAACAAAAAAAATATTCCGGGACTTTCAATGAGTTCTTGAAATTGGCATCATTATTTTGTTTGTGGACGCACTCTGAAAACCCAGGAAAAAAAACTCCCTAATCAGACCTCGAATGTTTATTTATTTCTCAACCGATTTATAGTTTTTGAAACCTTGTAATGTGACTCAAATAAAGGGTGATATGGTCAAAATTTGGTCAAGGAAAAATGCGTGTAAAAAGGCGAAATCCTTTATTTAAAAAATCGAAATTAAATTTCTTTTTCTAGTTCAATTAGTATAAAATTCAGGAAAAATATTCAGTTAGGCTTCCGCTTTTCCAAATCCGAATTGCCGGGCCTTACGATTACCTCCCTGCCATCAGATTTTGTACAGCCAACTTGTCCACCTTCTTCGCCGCAGAAAGCCAGTTTTCCTTGAACTGCTACTCGTCCTTAGCAGTTGTTTTAGTCTTCTTTAGGTTCCGCTTGACAAAAGCCCAGTATTTTTCAATTGGGCGGAGCTCCGGCGTGTTGGGAGGATTCTTGTCCTTGGGAACCACCTGTACGTTGTTGGCGGCTTACCACTCCATGGCCTTTTTATCGTAATGGCAAGATGCCAAATCCAGCCAAAATAGTACGGAACAACAGTGTTTCTTCAGGAAAGGCAGCAGACGTTTATTCAAAAAAATATGAAAATGCTGCTTTTCAAGCCACAGGTACAGATGGCTTGGCAAACTAGATATTTCTTCGCGAACTTTGACAATTTCATGTGCTTGAAAATATCTGCTACCTTTCCCCTTCCTTTTGCCGTATAAAACTCCTGTCCCGGAAGGTGCTTGTAGTCGGCTTTGACGTAGGTTTCGTCGTCCATTACCACGCAGTCAAACTTCGTCGGCATCGTCGTGTACAGCCTCCGAGATCGCGCTTTGGCCGTCGTATTATGTTTATCTTCGCGATTTGGAGTCACTACCTTCTTGTAAGTCGATAGTCCGGCTCGTTTCTTGGCTCGATGCACAGTTGTAGACGATACACCCAGCTTATTTGCGCCATCTCGGAGAGAGAGGTTAGGGTTTCTCTTGAAACTACCGGCAACTCTCTTTGTCGTCTCAGCGGCTTCCGATTTTCGATTTCCCCCCGATCCTGGCTGTCGACAAACGTTCCCCAAACACTTTAATTACATTTGTAACGGTTGATTTGGCAACTTAGTGATTTTGCCAGCTTTGCGTGCGAGTAGCTCGGATTTTCGCGATGCGCTAGCAAAATTTTGATACGCTGCTCTTCTACCTCGGAGGGCATTTTGACAACTGAAGAATGAATTCCAAAATCAAAATAGGAGCAACATTCTACTCACACACACCTTCAAAATGAGGGGTGGTCAGGTTTTTTAAATGCAAAATTGAAAGAAATACGTCAAGTTGATATTTACCAAATTTTGACCGTATCACTCTTTAGAGCATGGGTGGCCAAGATTTTTACAAAAAATATTTCCTTATAGTATTTCCTTATAACAATTTCGCATCAAGAATTCGATTGTATGTTGTTTGGGTACAGTAAAAGAATTTTTATTTTGCATACTTCTGAGGGTCTTAATGAGTTGAAAATCACGTGACCGGCGTTTTAGAAGTTTCTAAAATTAAAGCGCCAAACGAAAAGTGTAGCATCTGCACTGGTTCAAATGAATTATTGTTATCAACTCATACTCCGCTTGCAGAGGCTAGAATAAATTTAAATTATACAATTGGCACTGGAAACCCAGAAAAAGCAACCTCTTTCGTTCGGTTGCATATTTAACCGAACCCAGCCACCGTAACGGTCCGACCTCTGTATGTAGCTCTCTCTGTACGCGTGGGGCTCAGTTTATAGGAAGCATTTTCGCACTTTATGAAACGAGAGTAAGAGGGCTTCTATCATATGCTAATTTAGTACCTACCGAACGATTGTTGTAACAATGCACCGACCTAATTATGCTTCTCTGTTTTTCGTTCTCTCTATCTCTATTACAGTCATGCGAAGAGGCAATTTTGAAGCTGAAAACAGCAGCCGCAAATCCCCAAACGCCGGTGTATTATGTGGTCAACCAGATTCTGTACCCCCTGGTGCAGGGATGCGAATCGAAAGATGTGAAAATTATCAAATTTTGCCTCGGCATGATTCAGCGGTTGATTACCCAGCAGGTGGTGGACCAGAAAGGCGCTCGTTACATCACCGACACCCTCTGGATGCTGATGGAGAATGGAACCGAGGAAGTGAAAGTGCTCCAGAGTGTCACGTTGCTGCTCACGACGAATACGGTCGTCCACGGGGAAACGCTGGCCAAAACGTTGGTCCTATGTTTCCGGTTACACTTTACCAAGGATTCGACCACAATCAACACGGCCGGGGCCACTGTGCGGCAGCTGGTTTCGCTCGTATTCGAACGGGTTGTGGCCGAAGAAACGGAAGCCGAAGCCAATCAGGACGAGAAGCGAGAAGTTAATTTGGAAGAACTCAAACTTGCAACCGGAGTAGCCCCCAAGGGCTTGAGGCCTTGTGCTGCCGATGCCTATTTGCTGTTCCAAGATTTGGTCCAGCTGGTCAATGCAGATCAACCTTACTGGCTGCTGGGGATGACCGAAATGACCCGCACATTTGGCCTAGAACTGCTCGAGTCAGTTCTCACTCAGTATACGTCGGTGTTTTACAAGAACCCCGAGTTCTCGTTCCTCCTGAAGGAGCGTGTCTGTGCCCTAGTCATTAAGTTGTTCTCACCTAACATAAAGTATCGAACGATGGCCCCTCAGAATGCACAATCGACGGCACCGCACGACAAACCGTACTTTCCCATCAGCATGCGGCTGCTCAGGGTTGTCGCCATTCTGATACAAAAGTACCACAGCTTGCTGGTGACGGAATGTGAAATATTCCTTTCCTTAATTGTGAAATTTTTGGACCCGGACAAACCCGCCTGGCAGCGCTCGTTGGCACTGGAGGTGCTCCACAAAATGACCATTCAACCGGAGCTACTGATTTCGTTCTGCCGATGTTACGACCTGAAGGACCATGCCACCAACATCTTTCAGGACATCATCAACTCGCTCGGTAAGTTGCTCTTAATTGCTTTTTTACACTACTGCCTTAGTTATTTTTCGCTGTTTACGTGTACCTACATAAGTGTGAATCTAGTAAAAGTCATCTCCTAATTTCTAAATTACTTTGTTCAATGAATGAATCGAAAAGACAAGATAACAAAATTCACATTTTTTCGAGGTATACAGAATTCAAGAACTTATTTGACTAAGCTCTCTTTTCTGAGATCTGCGTTGTATAGGTTAAAATTCCTTTAAAAAATTGTGTACTGTTTTGGAAACAAATGTAGAATATAATAAAGGTGTTGAAAATGAAGGTTTTTAATCAAGGATCAACATTCTCGCGAGTAATTTTGACTTCTGAGTTAAAAAAAATCAAAATACAAAAGTTTAAGATAGAGGCGAACCAGCCTGTAGCTGAAAACCTCTGAAATAAAGAAAAAAAAATTTAAGATCCTCAAATTTTAAAATTTTAAATAACTAATTTAAAAATTAAAACAATAAAATCTCAGAATCTAAAATTTAAACAACTTACAAACTATAAAAGCCCAAATTCCAAATTGATGATCCAAATCCCGGGATCCTAAATACCAGAATTCTAACAAAAAAATTGAACATATCAAAAACCAAAATCACAAACCCGAAATCGCATTTTGAAATTTCAAAAAAAAAATTACAATTTCAACCCCTGAAAGCACAAAACTCGAAAATTCTAAACTCTCAGGTCCTAAATCCAAAACCTCTAAATTCAAAATTTAATTACATATCTCAATACTAAAATTCCGAAATCCCTGAATTGAAAATCCAAAATCTTTAACCAAAATCTTAATACTCAGATCCCGAAATTATTGAAAACAACATTCCAAAACATCCAAATCCAAAATATCAAAATCTTAAATCTTAAAATTCCAAATCCTTAAATACAAAATCGTTAATACTAAAATCATTGAATAAAAATGCCAAAATCAGAACTCCTAAAATATCGAAGTCCAAATTTTAAAATTGCAAATCCTAAACTCTAAAATATTAAATACAGAACCCCAGAAGTAAAACTCTCATCATTCAAAATACCAAAATTTCTAAAATCTGATATATATATATATAGATGAGTTGGACTATATATGTTTGTATGCACCTTATACAAATCCACACCGCTTAACCGATCAGCCTGAAATTTGGTACAGTTATGTGTTTGGACCATGGGAAAATTTTAGTAATAGTTTCGAGCCCCTCCCACCTGAGAAAAGGGACCCTCCCATAGAACTTTCGTTTTTTTCCCACAAACCAAAAGTCATGGCACCCATTTTGTCGACCGACTTTTTTCCCCTTGGCGAGGTTGTTGTCAACATCACCATGGGCTGGGCATTAGAAACGACCATTCAAAGTTCACGTTCACTGGAAAGCAAATCGAAGCCTGCTGATGATTAAAAATTTGATAGCAAAATTTTGGCGGGCTTTTTTATTTCTTCTACTGTTCGTAGCACAGGTTACATGCACGTGATTCTTGGATGAAATAGCAAGTCTACTTTTGGGATGAAAAAATACTCTTAATTGCCTGTTCGGAGTAAATTGATTAGAACAGTGGTGGTTTTCAATGTGGTCCCTGGGGGCGTTGAAAGTCTACAGGAATATGTAGCGCGTAAAGTGTGGATGCAATGATTAATCTTCATACTGAATTGACTTCTTCAGCTGAATAACTATTTGGACTGTTTGCTGAAACCAATGGTTCCAGCTTTTAGGAACCAACCATTTTGATCAGCTTCATAAGCTGAAGGCTGCAATTTCAACGCTTCCATAGCGGAGTTGGAATTTTAACGGGGGACTAGACAATAAACGTGCATTTTCTGGAAAAAGTTAAAACCCCGTGGGCATGGTAAGAGGCTCATTTATATCACTCTGATATAAATGGGTATGCCTTGTCGCGCAAGATCTTAAAATATCGAATAGTGAAAATATCACACCAGATCTTGCGAGCACGAACGGATCACTGATGAACACCAGTGAAACGGAACCTACGTGTTGGCCCCACGGCTTTAAACTAACGTCTTACCAGTGTTCAATATGGTCCGATCAGTATTGATTGTTTGACCTGATATAATTATTCATCCAATTTGTTTAATAAAGTTTTGTATATTTCAGGTCCTTTTTTAAGAAGTCCAGATGTGTCCCCGTATCCTAAGCTTCAAGGAGTCACGAATTAATAACTCAATGTGTTACTAGGCAAGGTAAAGGTTGTAGTATTCGCGTCCCCAATGCTCTAGTAAGTGTGCATTTGCGGTTTATGAATTTCGAAGGCTTATTCTTAAACCAAGCATTTTACAAGAACTAGAGGCTCATTGGATCAGAATGCTTTTTGGACAGTTTCCTGTTAACAATAATTCTTTCTCATTTCAACGCTTTTTGCTAGATTTGACTATTGTTCGGTTAGGTTTGAAATTCAATTAAGGAAGTCGAAGAAAGATGGTACGATTTGGAAAAAACAATAATAAAAAGGTAGTCCAGGAAAATAATATCGGGAATCAAAAATAGGAATGTAATTCATTTCAACTGAAACAGATTGAGGAAAGTTGCTCTGAGAAGTTGTTCAAAGTTAGCGATGAGGCTTTAGAAGAACAGCATTATCATTAGTAGTATGATCCTATTCGGTTATTAATCAGTTTTTTTTTAAATTCTTTGTGTAAGTAGAATTTTTACAAGTGCTGCCAGTGATAAACACCTTTTAATGGAGATTCGGTTTTATGGTATCCAAGTTGTTAATATAATTACATATTTGGAAATATCTTTTATTAGCCAATCTATGCTAATCTCAAGCGAAAACAATCATAGGCTCAAAGTTCTTGAATCGAGTAAGGTTAGGTGACAGGTAGGGTCCAACATAATACTATTCACTGTGACAACAAACCTCAGCCCTACAGTGGCTACTATTTGTTGCTCACTCCACACAACACAATACTACTCACTGTGGCAACAAACCTCAGCCCTACAAAGGCTACTATTTGTTGTTCACATAACACAATACTATTCATTGTGGCAACAAACCTCAGCCCTACAGTGGCTACTATTTGTTGCTCACTTCACATGACACAATACTACTCACTGTGAAAACAAAACTCGTCCTTACAAAGGCTACTATTTGTTGCTCACTTCACATGACACAATACTTTTCATTGTGACAACAAACCTCAGCCCTACAAAGGCTACTATTTGTTGTTCACATAACACAATACTATTCATTGTGACAACAAACCTCAGCCCTACAAAGGCTACTATTTGTTGCTCACTTCACATGACACAATACTACTCACTGTGAAAACAAAACTCGGCCTTACAAAGGCTCACTTCACACGACACAATAATACTATCCCGACAAACCTCAGCCCTCTAAAGCTACTATTTGTTGCTCACTTCACATGACACAGTGTTACACATTATTCAACCGATATAAAATACCCTCGCTCGCAATACAGCTAATTGGTAAGCCCAGCCCTGGTTCGCCAGGGTTTGACTTGTCAGAGAGCAACCGGAGTTTAAATGAGACACATTCTTAATCCGCCCGGTGTATTGCGGTCTCCTCCCAATCCTTCCCATTTCATTTACCTAGCTTTCCCCCGCGGTGAAAAATTTTGGCCTCAAAAGGGCCGTGTGATTTCTCATAAAGCTGCCGCATGAAAAAAAAAAAAAAAAAAAAAAATTCTGGAAAAAGTTAAAACCAAATCCATCGCATGAAACTTAATTGAAATTTAGTCTGGCATTTTTAGTTTTGTACAATTAAACTTCATAGCCCAATTTATAACTTATGAGTTATTGATGATCATCAATGTGGTCAGTTCAACCATCCAATTATGAGAAAAATTAAAACGTTTATTACTGCGAATTGAAAAAAAGATTTCTATCGATTTGATCACTTATCATATTTAATAAGATGGTTGTGTCAAAGAATAGAAAAATTGAAATATAACTTAAATAACATATTTTCCATAAAATTATAAATTGGGCGATTTCGGTTCCGAGATTATGTGTGTTTTGATAACTGCGAAAAACTATTAGTGGAAATTTCAACATGTAAATAAAATAATCATAAAACAGTGTGAAATTAAACAGCGAAAAAGCCACATAAAATTGAAAACGTGCAGAGTAAGTTTTCAACAAGGTTTCAGCAAAAGTTTTATTAGGAATTTCTAAGTAAATTAAAATTGAATATACCATTCTACAGGCAGATTATCCATCTTGAAAAGTTTGATAATCTTCAAAAGAGGTCGTTCGCATATGTTTACAAGCTTAAGATAGTGGATTTTAATTAGATAGCTCATGGAAAAGATAATAAAAAACATCGTTATCAATTAAAGATAAAAAAAGTTCAATCAATTCAAGCTTCCTTAACCATTATTGTTTGAATTTTTTTTCGTGATAGGATGAATAAGCATTGGAGGGAAATTATTCTAAATTTCTTTTAGCAACTATTAGATTTTTAAAAATATAAAAACGATAAACATTGTAAATAAGCCCAATCAGAACTAGGAAAAACTAACAAAACTTACAAACTTCACATGGCCTAACATCTGTGAAATCCTGAGCGACGGGTCATCAAAAGAAACAGCGATTATGTTATTCATCGAAAAAATTGAAGCGTGGAACAAAATTTGAATTAGGTCGAGCTATTTTTAAGTATTTTCGAACACGAATGCCATATTCATGGTAAAGTGTCTCTAATTGAATAAATAAAAAGAATTACGGGACTAAATTAGGGCAAAATTTCAAATAAAGATGAATTCAAAGCTTCTGAAATTTTCAGAAGTCAAATGATTCATATTTGTTGTTATTTAAAATGGGCCCGAGCAAGGCCGGGTAAAATCAGCTAGTTTAAATATAAACACCAAAATCTCTTACTTCAAAATCGAAAACCTTAAAAGCAAAATCTCAATATCTAGATCCAAAAATCGAATATCCCAAAGCCAAAAATCTCAAATTCTAAACGCACAAACCGAATGCGTTAAAACCAAAATAATTTTTTCTCGAAATCAAAAATTCCAAAATTTTGAAGTCAAAAATCCTAATTCTTAAGTCCAAATCTTAAATCACAAAACCCAAAATCACAAAACCCAAAATCCCATAATCCAAAATTAATAATACTAAATTCAATAAATCCAAAAAAAGTTAAATTTTATATCTCAAAACAAACGAAAATTCCAAAATCTCTTTGAAATTTCAAAATCAAAAACCAAAATCTCAATATTTAAATTCCGAAATCACAAAATCCAATATCTCAAAAACCAAAATTACAAAAGCACAAAATAATAAATCCTAAAATACAATTTCGTTAAAATAAAAAGTCTCAAAATTAACGTCTCGATGGTCAAGTGGTTAACGTGGTAAGACGGTAATCGCTGGCATGGGTTCGATTCCCAACTCGATACTGGATTTTAAATGTTAATTTTAAGTTGTCCACGTCATTTATACAGTCTGTAAAAACCTAAATCGGCTAAGACGGTGTATGTCTTTAAGAAAAAAATTAAATAATCTATAATTTGAAACTCAAAATTCCAAATTGTTAAATCCCCAAACCAAACATTCAAAATCCTAAAATCTGTAAAATAGAAATATTTAACCTATATACCAAATCTCAATATCTAAATCCTGAAATTACAAAATCCAGTATTCCAAATACAAAATCACATAATCTTGAAATCCAAAAAATAATTTCCAAATCCAAAATTTAATTTTTTTTCATTTTTTTTGTGTTTTTATTTGAATATAACAAACTTATTGAAAAATCAACTAAATTATGTTGGATTTGTAAAAATTCGACCACCTGGAGGGTCAAACAGCTTTCAGAGCATATTTTCCATATAAAATTTAACAAAAAATAAAATTTTGTGACGTGAATTCACTCGCGCTGTTGTAACTCAGCTAGATTCCAACCAATTTTCACAAATGTTAGTGTTTTTGAATCGCCTTATCATTTTCAAAGAAGATTTTATTTTTTTTTTAAATGTCAAAGTTTTCTCGTAAAATTGAAAAGTTCCCTTTTTTCGTGACGTGAATTCACTCATTTGCGACTTTTTTTGTTCGCTTTTCAAACCAACTACATTGGATATAAACAAATTCTTTTTTCTACAAAACAAAGCAGTTTTTTTGGTTTCAAAACGTACGTATTTCATAACAAATTCATCCATATATTTTAATTAATTATTTTGTAAAAGTTGTCAAAATAACCACTTTTTCCAACAACAAAAAAATTGATTTTGAAAATCATATAAAACATGTGTAAATATTTTTTTTCTCTTTTTCCGTTTTCTAAAATTAAATTGACCCATTCCAGCGTGACGTCACAACTTTTGCAAAATAATTTTTTTGGTAAATTGTTTGCAGATTTTACAGTAGGTACATATCGCACATTGAAAAAAATAATACCTCTAAGTTCAGAATTTAATACGCTACAACAGGGATGAGCAACCTTTTGAACCAACGGGCCAATTTAAAATTGAAATATTGTCGGCGGGCCGCACCTAAAATATTTTTTTTGTGATAATTATCAGAGCTTCACATCATTTTTCATAACTACAAATTTTTGGCGAAAACAAATTTGAAAAAGGAAAGATAAATAGAATTCACGTGTTCAAAAACAGTAATTCAACACGGTTTTTTTTAAATACCCGATATTGAAAAGGTACCTCGCTAAATGTTTGTCATTTTTAAATCCTCTTAATTTTTTAATAGTAGGTACTTCTTGGCGAATATTCGTTGTTACAACATTCTTGTTTAAAACGATGATACTATTAGTCATCACATCCATTTGAAAATCTTCTGGAGCTTACCACAGTAAAAACTAAGAGTTTGTTAAATCGCTATTTGACATTCTGTGATTTTTTTTCACCATTAAAATTTGTCCTCAAAGCTTATATTTGTTTTCTACAAACTTTTAAAAACCCGATTTAAATTGAAGTTCTGTATTGGATCATTGCATTCAGATGTTGAACAAGGTTGTCGAAATCACAGAAAAATGTTCAATTTCCCATATTTTTAAGCAACTATCTTCAAAACTACATTTTTGATTTTAGAATTTTTATCCACATTTTTATTATTTTCAATCTTTTTTATGTAGATATCATTGCGATAGGATTTCTTAAGCTATATTTTGACTCTGGTAATGTGGATTGCGAATTATAAGTGAAATAACTCAATTTATCGATGTTTGCGATAAATTTGCTATTAAATTTCTGAAAAAAGCATCACAAATAATCGTCAAAGATATTTTGGGTGGAATCACAGAATTTCAGATAAGTTAAGAACTAATAATTTTTGTGGGTAACTTTGATGCCGGTTGATTCATGTTGAAAACCAATCGTTCTCCCAGGCTTTATTATTTAATTGTCGTTATTTTCGTCAATATTGAAATATGAAAATTATTTCACAAGTTGTTGGTTAATTTTTTTTGCCAGAATTTGAATGCTAACAGAACAACCCTTTTTGCCGAATTGGATAGAATAATTTTAAAAAAATATCTGCTGAGCGTATTTTTTATCATTCAATTTTATTTTTGCTTGAAATGAAATAATGACTTCACTAAACGGGCTTCAAAATTCCTTTGATCATGTGTAGGTTCCGATTTTTTACTGTTCTTCCGACTCACTTCAATGGCTCTCAAAGTGTTAGAAGTTAGATAATAAGGAAAAAAGTATGCTGAATAAAAATAACACTCTAATATAATGTTATGCCAACCAACAGTATTCCATTTTAGCCTTCAAGACTATAATAAACGCTTAAAATATCAGGATTAAGCTAACAATCTGAACTTTTCCTAACTATCCATTGTTAAAACAAATACAGGCATAAAAAATTGAAAAAGCGTCGCGGGCCGCACAAAAGGGTCTCGCGGGCCACATGCGGCCCGCGGGCCGCGGGTTGCTCACCCCTGCGCTACAATATAAAATCAAAAGTATTTTAGTGAAGTAAAAGTTATCAAAATATAAGCGAAAGAAATCGTGAAAAGTATCGATTTATTACAATCAACAAATCGCTGTTTTTTGATTTTTTCAAATGTTGAATTAAATTTATTTTAGAGCGATTCAGTTTCGTGACTATTTTTCTTCAGTAGGGTTTTGCAAAGCGTTGTGACGTCACGAAAGTTTATGGTTAGCTACATGAAATAAATCAAAGTACATATAATGGGTTTAAGGGGTGAACCATCCTTAAAGATGAAAATCCTGGAAAAAAAATCAAAGTATAATCTAAAAATTAATGCTTAATTTACTTAAAATGCTTTAAAACTAAATAAATAATGTGATTTGGTTATGAAATCGATCCATTTATTCCAAAAAAAAGGTAGTGAATCTAAAAGGCCCATATAAGCAGATAAGGTTTGCAAAACTGCACACATAAATTTTATTCGAAGTTTATTTGTGCGATCATGTTAATATTGTTTAGAAAAAAAAATACTAGGAAATATTTATTCGTAAAAGCGTTGAAATATGTTTCTTAATTTTTTTCAATATTTAATTGCAAAGGAAAGAAAAAATAAATGATAACTTCAAAAGCCTTCGATCTATTGAAGGTTAGTTAATGGACACTAAGAGTGCCTAAATCTGCCGACTTATGAAGATATTATAAGTTGCAAGCTAAAATAAATCCTAGGTCTAGCACAAAGTTCAGTGCTAAATTTGGGGGATCGGACCAATTTGTATGAAATTATGAGAAATTTTGTTTGAAAGAAACATGAAAACCCAGTTTTGCACCAATTTCTGAAGTCACTATTGGCTGATTTGTTTTCATTATTGTCATTCAAAAAGCTTTCGTAATGACAAAAAGTTTATCCTAAGGTCCCATTACGATAAGGGTTATGGTAAAAAAAAGATATTGAGTTTCAAAAATAAGCTTCTGATGGGTGATTTACATAAAAATACATGAATGATCGTTAATCGACGCTTACTTATACCTGTTTTTGAAGCCTAATAACTGTTTTATGAAAGCTCTAATTGGAATGCGTTCTTAAGATGAAATATTGTCGTAAATAAAGCTTTAAAACACTCAAATCAAAAGAAAAATCGGTTGATAAAGCCCAAAACTATAGGTAAAAAACTGTTTTTTTTTTGTTCATCTCAAACAAAATTCTATACAAACTTCAGGTTGGTTGCACGACCTTTTTCCGTAGTATAATCTGGCCCTAACTTTGCATGAAAACCTGTGCTAGAAACTTCATATTTTAATTTTGTAATTCAGTTAAAAGTCTCTTCGTGGAATTTAATGTGAATACGGGGTTCGATTTGGATTTTCTAGTAACATTCTCTGAGCTGGAAGTTTCAATAATGGTCAGTTTTTTAATATAGTTCAATGAGAAATTTATTTTCCATTTGAGTCGTATAAATTAATTTGAAAGAAAAAGTTTATCTATTAAAAATTTCAATTTAAAATTTGCCATGTTTAAAGATATTTGAATCTCATTGCATCTGTTCTATGGATACTTAGTTATTTTGTTTAAACATAATGCCAGTAAGTAATAGAAGCTATTAGCGCCGTTTTTTCATTCTTATAAAGAAGAACTTGATCTTTTTGCAAGATTTCTATTCAAACCACAGATACAGTTGTGTTCAAAAAAGAATGAAATCGCGTGAATCTGCGCACCCTCTTCCAACTTTAATAAGCTACCATTTCTCTCTAGGTTGACATTTTTTCATGAAATGTTCATACAATTTAGTTCAACTATCCAGCTAACGCTCCACAAAATTTAAAGTCTTTAAAATGACTTGAAACAAAAATACAGCTATTCCCGTTAAACATTGGAATTAGGAATTGCTTCACTAAATTCGCTATAAATTTGACAATTTTCATTGAAAAATCTTGAAATTTGGTTGAAAGATGTAAACATGTATGGTCTCGTACCTTTCCAAGTTTCATCAATGTTGATTCATGCGATCAAAAATGGTGCCGGTTTACATCTTTCAACTAAATTTTAAGATTTTTCGATGAAAATTGTTAGAGATATAGCGAATTTAGTAAAAGATAGCTGAACTACATTGTGTGAAAATTTCATGAAATAATATCAACCGAGAGAGAAATGGCAGCTTGTCAAAGTCGGAAGAGGGTGCGCAGATTCACGCGATTTCATTATTTTTTGAACACAACTGTATCTGTGGTTTGAATAGAAATCTTGCAAAAAGATCTAGAGCGTAAACTGATTATTCTTTATTCAATATCATGCTATAAAGATGGCTTTTTTTACCATTATTTAGCAATAATTTTTTTTGACATAGCTAGATTTTTGATAAAGTTATGTATCAAATAAAGAATAATTGTTAAAATATATTTGTTTTCATTCTAAAATTTTTGAATTTCAACGATAACATACTCAATTCTAATAAAAGATAACTTATTATCTTCTGATGAAATTGAAGCTTAAGAAACAACCTTTCTAATGCTGAACAAACTATTTTTGAATAATGAAAAATAAAAATCGGCTCTCCAGTTGAGGGGCGCTTGGAAAGGGTCAATTATATAATCCAAAAATCTTTTATCCCAGTATTTTAAACCTCAATGCTAAAATCCCAAAATATCTCGCTTAGAAATTAAAAAACTAAACTCAAAATCGCAATATCTACATATATCCCGAAATAACAAAATCAAATGTCCCAAAACACCGAAGTTCAAAATCCCAAAATTGCAAAACCAAAATCTTTAAATAAAAAAAAATCTATATCCAAAATTTAAAACTCCTTAAATCACAACTTAAAAAATCCCATAATCCAAAATCAAAACTTCATTCTCAAAATGTTAAACAAAAGATTCCAACATTCAAAATTTCAAAATCTCTGAATCTATATAAAGCTTAGTTCTTTTAGAAATGGGACACTTTCATTTGCTAATAGCTCGTTAACTAGTTATTGGATATTAAAAATTTTGACAGCATTTTGTTGCCTGTAAAAAGTACTATTCGACCTATTTTTTTCAAAATTTAAAATTTACGAGTTTTTGAGATATGTACGATGCAAGAGAAAAAGAAAAAAATAATTTTGCACAGTTTCCTTGAAAATAAGTCATCATCAAATTGATAGCTGACAAAACCGTTGATTATTCAAAGAATTACTGAGTTTTTGTGGTGGATAAGTATGCAAACACTGTCAATAATGTCCACAAAGTTCAAATCAAGCATTGAAGTGAAGCACATGATCGGCAACAACGGTTAAGGATCATCAAGGAAGTCAAGTCTCATACCAGCATTTTTAATTTTCAATAAACGAAAAACTAAGGGTAGATCGCTGAAATGTCCAAAACAATTTTCTCCGATAAACTGAAAGTGTTGCGTAGTAATGACTCATTGAAATCCAACCTCAAACAACCATTTTTTGATAGTTCCAAAGCTCTTAAGCTGTAAAACCGATACCGAAAAAAAAACGTTCAAAAATGTGGTAAAAAATAATCAAATTTGTTCATTTCGAAACAACTGAATCCACTAAAATGCTTCCAGTTTCCAGTTTCCAGAGAAGTATTGGACCAAAAAGTATCAGAAATTGAAGAAGGAGGGTGAAGCCACCTTAAATATAGATTTTACGAAGTATAAGTTGGAGAAACTGATCAATACCACGACTGAAAAAAGTGTGCGTCGGCCAATGGGAGATACCAAGAATAAAGTAGAAATTTCTTTAACAAAAAACGGTAAATATTTTTTTTCAAATTTTTTCATGAAAGATCATAACATTACCTTCTTTTTCTTCATAGAAAGTATTTGGTTCCAACGAATGGTTTTTGAGATACAGGCATTCGTAACTGTCCCATTTCTAAAAGAACTAAGCTTTATATAAAAAGCAATTTCTGTATGTTTGTTTGTTTGTTTGTCCTCTATAGACTCAGCCGTCTTAAGAGATAGAGATCTGAAATTTGGCATGGATGCTCATTAGGACCAGGAAGAATGAAAAATGTTTTCAGATTTTCGGACGATCCCTTCTGAGGGTCGTCCATGCAAGACAAATATAATTTTCACGATATTGACGTTACTTTTCATCGGATTGTGTTGCAAATTTGCACATGAATGTTTTGAGACGAGCAATCCATTTCAGGTGTCAAATTTTGTGTAAGGGGTCAGCCAAAGGGGTCGTCCATATAAACTGTTCGCTGTTTTTGCGATATTGACGTTATTATTATCTCTGACATCCTATTCAGATGAAAATTGGTACACGATAGTTTTGGGTGACGTGCAATCGATTTGAGGTATCAAATTTAGTGTGAGAAGCCGGCAAGAGGACGACCCATATTAACATTTCAACATATTAGTGATTTTACCGTTCCTATACATCGGATTGGGATGAATATTTGCACATAGGAGTTATTAGGGACAAAAAATTGATTTCACTTATCCAAATTACAAACAGGGGTCGGCCAAAGGGGTCGTCCATATTAACTATTATCCGTTAATGCGATATTGTCGTTATTATACATCGGATTCAAATGAAAATTTGTACACGAAAGTTTTGAGGGGCAGGCAATCGATATCATGTATTAAATTCAGAGTTAGGGGCCAGTAAAAGGGGTCGTCCATATTAACCTTTCAATATTTTGGCAATATCGTCGTTATTTGACATCGGATTGGGATGAAAATTTGCACACGGTAGTTATCGGGGACGGGCAATTGATTTCAGATGTCAAATTTTTTGCCACGGGTCGACAAAAGGGGTCGTCCATATAATTTTTTCACTGTTTTTAGCAATATTAACGTTATTATGCAATGGATTGCTTTGAAAATTTGCACACGGGAGTTTTGATGCAAGGGTAATCAATTTCAGATATCAAAGATTGTATAAGAGGCCACCGAAAGGGGTTTTCCTTCTTGACAATAATTGCGTTGTTATGCAACGATCGAGTCGAAATTTATTCATGGGAGTTTTCTGGCACGGTAAATTTATTCCTGATTTCAAATTTTGAAGCAGACGACAGAAAAAGTGATCGTCCAATGTTTTTGCAATTATTACTTAACAATGAATTCGAAAGTGCATCTGGAAAATGCTTGGCAATTGACTTTCATACAAACTGTTCATGACATATTTCAAGTTGCGAAACGGAGTTCGTATGGGATCAGCTAGTCTATATATAGTAAAGTGGGGCAAGAGTACGGCACTTAGTTGTGTACTTATTGTATCTCTTCAAAGAACAAAGTATCGATCATAGTAATTAAACCAAATTAAAGTAAGGCTCTTTACCTTGATTGTATGACGCAAAAAGTTTTGATTATGTTTGTAAACATTGATAAAAAATCATACTTTTCAAAAAATACCAAAGCGTACTCTTACCCCACCAGTGGGGCAAGAGTACGCATGAGGTGGGGCAAGAGTACGCATATAATAAGCTCATTGTATTCCATTCTGGTCCGGTGTAAGTGAGGTCTTGAATCATTACAATCGTTTATTTAACAAAACAAAACCTTTATTTTATAAACAATAGTTGAAATAAAACAGTGATTTTATTTGTAACGCTGTTCGCTTCAGCAAAGGCAAAGGCGAAGTGACGCAAATCACTGAAAGTCAGACCATAAAAAGCACTGTGTAGCGCTCTGCAGTGATTTACGAGATCCTCTGACTGCTGAGGAGTAAAAACTGAAGTGAATTGTCCATGGCTTTCTGCACCGAATCCCTAGTCGAGAAAAGTGATTGTTATTCACAATTCAATACAAAAATATCTTCTGTTGATTACCTTCTTAAGGCGTTTACGCAAGGTTGATTCCGAAGTCCCGAGGCTTTCTGCAATCCGGCGCTTCGATTCTCCGTCCTTCAACCGCTGCCTGGCGTTTTCCAGCATCTCCGGAGAGCAAATCTTCCGGCTAGTTTTCCTTTTGTACGTCCTGATTATTGAAAACTTGATTATTCTTTGGGTTAGCTTTCCAAATGCTATCAAAAAGACGCAGGAAACCAACGCGTACTCTTGCCCCACCAAACGTGCGTACTCTTGCCCCCTACGACCATTTGTGAAAAAAGCTACAAGTGCTAAATATTCCGATCATATCCTGGCATGAGTGTTCCACAGATTTAATCTATATTAATTACGTGTCCTTTGTCACGTATGCAGATTTGATTAACGAATTTCCACGAAGCGTAATAATATTTCCAAATACGCATAAAATTCTTAAAAATTGGAAAAACTAAAACTTATCTCATTTCTCCGACGTGCGCGAACCAAACCACATACAAAAACACATATGATCAGCTGACTCGATCACCTGTCAAACCGGTACAGTGTTGCTAGTTTCAGTGTTGTCGTTTACTGTAAAAGCCTAGTGCGTACTCTTTCCGCCTGCGTACTCTTGCCCCACTTTACTCTATATAAAAAGCTATTTCTGAGGGTTTGTTAGTTTGTTTGTTTGTCCTCTATAGGCTCAGCCACCTTAAGAGCTAGAAAGCTGAAATTTGGTGTGGTTGCTCATTAGGACCAGAAATGATAAAAAATGTTTTCAGATTTTCGGATGACCCCTTCTGAAGGGGGTCGTCCATACAAGACAAATATTTTTTTCGTGATATGGACGTAATTTTTTGTCGGATTGTGATATTTGCGAGATTTGCGTTATTATACATCGGATTGTGATGAAAATTAGTGCATGGGTGTTTTGAGAGAGGAGCTATCGATTCCAATTTTAAAATTTAGGATTAGGGGTCGGCTAAAGGGGTCGTCCACATAAACCTTTTAGTGTTTATGTGATATTGACGTTATTATATATTGGATCGAGATGAAAATTTTCACATAGGAGTTTTGAATGACGAACAATCGATTTCAGGTTTTAAATTGGGGGTTAAGGGACAGCCAAAAAGGTCGTTTATATCAACTGTTTGATGTTTTTGAGATATTTGCGTTATTATGCATCGGATTGTGATGAAAATTAGTGCATGGGTGTTTCGAGAGACAATCAGCAATCAATTCCAGGTTTCAAATTTAGGGTCAGGGATCAGTCAAAAGGGGCGTCCGTAACCAACTTTCAATGTTTATGCGATATTGATGTTATTCTACATTGGTATAAGATGAAAATTTCCACATAGGAGTTTTGAGGAACACTATATTACTTTCAAGTTTCAAATTTGACTCAGGGGTCGGCAAAAGGGGTCTTTCTTATTACCTGTTCACTGTTTTGTGATATTCTCTTGATTGTGCATAGGATTGTAATGAAAATTGGCACATAGGAGTTTTACATTAAAGGTAATTGATTTCAGGTGTCAAGTTTTGGATCGTGGTCCAAAAAAGGGGTCGTCCATATAAGCTGTTGATTTGAATTTCAAGTTGAAGGCCTAGAAAAAGTGGCAACTTTAAACACTGTTGAATGTTTTCCCAATTTGTCGAAAAATTGTATCGGAATCAATATTCTAAACTCATTTTGACGTGTTAATGATTTAAAGCGAAACGAAGTTCGTACGGGATCAGCTAGTGTAAAATAAAAAATCTCAAAATCTGAAATCCCAAAACCTACAAATCTCAATTTTAAAATCCAATAAACTTTTTTAATACAAAAGCCAACATATAAAACGAAAATTAGAATATCTAAATCACGAATTAACAAAATCCAAAATTATATTATTCGAAATCCCGTATTTAAAATCTCTGAATCCTAAATCTCAAAATTGATGATCTTCTATACCGAAATTTCAAATTTAAAAGTTCGAATACTTAAATTCAAAATCCTGAAAAACAAAATCTTCTAATCACTAAACCCAAAATTCAAAATCTAGAATTCCAGTATTCAAAATACCAAAATTCAAAAATTAAAATGTAGAATTCTTGAATCTTTAATCTTAGATTCTAGATCTGGGATCTTTTACTCAGATCTTAAAATTAGATCTTAAATTTTAAATCCTGAATAGTCAATTTTGAATCCTGAATCTTGAATCTCTTAGATCTTGAATCTTGAATCCTCAACCTCATGTTTTTCTCTTATTTCAGGCACGTACGTACAAAGTTTGTTCGTTAGTAGTCAACTGTTGGCCAGTTCGGTGGCGGGTACACCCGGACAACCGGCGGCACTCATTGGTGGACTTCCGGTGGGACCGGGAATTTCGCCACAACCAGGTTTCGTATTTCGTGGAATGTTTCTGCCACTGGTGGTAACTTTCCCGAGTGGTCAATCGAAGGCCACCTTCCTCGAGATGTTGGACAAAATGGAACCTCCCCCCATACCGGATGGATACGGAATATCGGTAGCCTACGCGTGCCTTCTAGACATCGTTCGCTCGATATC
This sequence comes from Uranotaenia lowii, assembly GCF_029784155.1. Lineage (NCBI taxonomy): Eukaryota > Metazoa > Arthropoda > Insecta > Diptera > Culicidae > Uranotaenia > Uranotaenia lowii. The sequence continues at coordinate 98,006,913 of NC_073692.1, read as the reverse complement.
GCTCTCCATACAGGGTCCATCCCAGATTGTCGATGAGAGCCCTATCCCGTACAAGAACCGAGTAACGGAGGATGATAAAGCTCTGCACATACAGTTAATCTACTCAAGTTGGTTGGGACTCTTGTCGGCTTTGGGTCCATTGATTGATGCAGCTACGGATGAGTCGTCAGCGGAAAGTGTTTTGAAATCCATCCAAAATTACGCTGCACTTTGTGGACTGCTGGAATTACATACCCCCAGAGATGCTTTCATAACAGCTCTCTGCAGGGCATCGCTTCCCCCTCACTATGCCTTATCAGTGTTGAATGTCAACTACCAAGGTAACCAATTTAAGTCGCACTCTCGTGGAGGCAGCCAGGATATGGGGAACATGTTTCTCGGTTCTTACGGGGACGCTGATCAACAGCAACAACAACGCCATCCGGTAGTAGCTGTTGGAACTCCTCTGCCGACTTCATCGCTTCCAGTTGGTGCTCACCAAGGGCCAGTTTTGTTAACTGCTAAAAATCTCCAGTGTATGAGATCAGTGCTACATCTAGCTCACTGTCATGGAGGTATTCTGGGAAGCTCCTGGCACATTGTGCTCACCACGCTACAACATTTGGCTTGGATTCTTGGCTTGAAGCCGTCTACTGGGGGTAGTCTACAAGCGGTCCAAAAACCTCCAACCGATGCCAACTCGATCACTCAAGTTATGACCGATTTGCCAGTACTATCTACGATGTTAAGCCAACTTTTTGAATCCAGTCAGTATTTGGACGATGTAGCACTTCATCATCTCATCGACGCGTTGTGTAAATTGTCTCACGAAGCCATGGAACTTGCGTACAACAACAGAGAGCCCTCGCTGTTCGCCGTTGCCAAACTGCTAGAAACCGGACTGGTTAATCTGAATCGTATAGAAGTCCTATGGCGTCCCCTGACGAATCATCTTCTGGAAATCTGTCAACATCCACACATTCGCATGCGAGAATGGGGCGTTGAGGCAATCACCTATCTGGTCAAAGCCGCCCTCCAGTATAAGTACGAAAAACCTCTCAAAGAAAATCTTAAACTACAAACGCTCCTACTAGGACCTCTATCGGAACTGTCCTCGGTTCCCCATGGGGATGTCCGTCAGCGGCAGCTGGAATGCGTATTGCAAGTCCTCAACGGAGCAGGAGAAACGCTGTCTCACGGATGGCCTCTGGTGCTCGGCATCATTGGTGCCGTCAACGATCATCATGGGGAGGCCCTGATCCGGATTGCTTTCCAATGCCTGCAGCTGGTGGTAACGGATTTTCTACCGGTCATGCCTTGGCGCTGTCTACCGCTGTGTGTCAACACGGCAGCTAAATTTGGATCCCAAACGCAGGAATTGAACATCTCGTTAACTGCCGTTGGGTTGATGGTAAGTTTGTTGTTTAATTTGCTGGGACTTAATTTAATAGTTTACTTTTTGCAGTGGAACATCTCGGATTACTTCAACCAAAATCAGGAGAAGCTTTCGCAAACGGTGTGCGACGACATGTCGGTGCTGCCGGACTTCCCGGGAACCCTCAATATGCCGCACTTTGATCGGCTTTGGATGTGTTTGTACGCTCGGCTCGGGGATCTGTGCGTGGATCCGAGACCGGCGGTTCGCAAATCGGCTGGGCAAACGTTGTTCTCGACGATCTCGGCCCACGGGAATTTGCTGAATCCGCCTACCTGGCAGGCTGTCCTGTGGCAGGTACTGTTCCCGTTGCTGGACAAGGTTCGGGCACTGTCTAGCTGTGCCAGTAGTGAGAAGGTCGATACCAGCGGCAATATTTTGATTCATCACTCGCGCAATACCGCACAAAAGCAGTGGGCGGAGACGCAGGTTCTGACCCTATCCGGAGTTTCGCGGGTAAGATGCATTATTTTAAAATAAATTATAACAGAGGATCAACGTCGGATGTAAACTTTTTAAGGAAGTCAAAAGACAAGCAAATGTGCAATCTGTTACACCAGAATCTGACCGGATTGAAGTTTATCCTTTTAGGAAAAAAAATCAAAGGATTTGACATACGCTGGTTAACGTTTAACGTTAACAAAAGAAAGAGAATTTTGAAAAATGGCAGTCTCAGTTCACAGTAACTGCTTTTATAAATACACAAATAGATGTATGTATGTATGTATGTATGGTTCCCCCATCGGTAGCAAGGTCCTGCCTATGTCTGTGTGGCTTGGCCTTCGAATTTCTTCTAGGGCTTCCACGGTCCGATGGTTCGCCGAAAGAAGGCATCCAACCCTCAGAAACCTACAATGGCCGGCTACCCGTGCCGCTTGCAATAGTTTCTCCAGGTTATCCCCAGATGCATTCCTTCTAAAAAATATATATAATGCTATCAAATAGTATATGGCAGTAATGAAAATTACTAAAATATTGGATATATATTTATAGTCATATAAAATTAAGGAAAAACAAATTACCTATTTATTGATAAAAGGATACGAACTTGAAAGTTAAAATTATTAGAGCATATAATCATAATAAACGTTTGCTTATCACAAACGTATCCTTAATTTGGGAATACAAATCTTAAATTTTAAATATTTTGAAATAACAAAATATTTGGAAAGTTTTCAAAGTTTTTCTTTTTTATTTCATAAATTTTTAGAACTTTAAAAAAACCTTTATTCTATGAGTTTTAAAAGGATTATTTTAAAAATCGACATTTCCAGAAAACATTCACTAAATCTTGAAAATATGTATCTTTTGAAGACAAATTTTAAAGTTTCGTTATCCAACTTTACAAATTTCTCAAGTTTCATAAACATCAAGTTTTTTTTTATTTCAAAGCATTCCAGAATTTATAATTTAAGAATTGTAGGTAAATTTTTATTTTGTTCCCAACTTTCATCGTTTGTTTTTCGGATTTCAATTTTTAGTCATTTTTCCAATATTTTATGTTTCTGATCCTCCCATCCTTTCCAAAGATTCCATTTATTAAATTCTCTTTTTTTTTTTAATTTGAAGGATTTTTTTACAAATTTGAAATTTTCAAAATTTTAAAACCAAAATTTCAATTTCCCTCATACTCAAACTTTTTTAAGTACTAAAAAAAATTCTATCAATATCAATCGATTTCCATCAATTTCTTGATTTGATTGAAATATCGGAGCACGTTAGAAAGAAAAAAAAACAATTTACTAGGTTTAGAATTGATTGTCGATAGCTAAAAAATAGCACTATTCTAGTTGATATTTTTCTGAGTACTTTTTACTTGCATCCCGACTTGTATACAAGTTAAAATTCAAGTAAGACGATGAAATATTTCACAAATAGATTCTACGTGTATTTCCTCGAAGGTTGAAAAGGGATTAAATTTTTATTATAATTTTAATAACTGTTCGAAAACAATTATGTAATGGAATGGTTAGCTGAACATAGTAACCTACTCAAGAGGTAAAATGATGTTTATTACAAGAAAATATACTTAGCTTTGTGTTAACAGAGGCATCTTGGTGTCAGTTGTTGATAACTAACTTCGGAATCAGACCGAGAGAGGTCACTGTCATCACATCACCATATTGCACATAAGCCTCCCAATGTTGCATTCAATCACTTGATGCAATTTCTTCCCTTATACAAGTAACGAGTTCGTAGCGTCACCATCTTGGAAAAATTTTCAGATCTAAAAATCAACAATTTGCACTATAAAAAGTCCTTTTTGCACTAGCTACGCACAGAAATTCACTTCACCCAAGCAGAACTAAACACTGCGCTAATAAATCACTAGATTATAGAACGGAACACTGTATTTTTCACCCGAAAATTGACAATTTTATTGCACCGATCAAAGGAAATAAACTACACTCGGCAGGGCAGGGTTGCCGTCGATAAATACACAAATAGATGTATTTATAAAAGCAATTACTGTGAACTGAGACTTCCGCTAATTTAGAAACAGAGTGGCTTGATTTAGACTTCTGCTTATGTCTACTTCAAGTCTACTGTGAATACTAAAAGTCTTAATAAGAATAACAATCAAATTCCTAAAATTTTCATTTTTTGTAGGTATTCAACACCAAGCGAGCGCTGCTTCAAATGTTGGGTGACTTCCCTCGAGCGTGGGCTCTGCTGCTAGAATTCATCGAAAACTCAGCCCTTAGCAAGAGCAACGAGGTGTCGCTGGCTGCGCTCAAGTCGTTCCAGGAAATTTTGTACAACCGGCCCCAAACTGCTCCGGTGGATGATTCGGAAAAGGCAGCCGCAGCAGCAGCGAGCGAAGAAATCGACATCTGGAACGTAGCCTGGCGGGTCTGGTTGAACATCGGTGCCGAAAGTACCAAACCACCCTCGCTGCGAGATGGACCGGACAAGGAGGAGATTTACATTCCCAGTCAGGCCTTCCTGACAGCGTTAGTGCAAATTTTCCCGGCCCTGTTCCAGCACATTCGTACCCGGTTTAGCAAGAAGGATCTGACCCAGCTGTGTACGGTGCTGATGAATGCGGTGGCCGTCCCAGTACACAGCGATTCAACGCCGTACATTATGTCCACCATTTCGGATTCTCTGCTGACACCTCTGCATGACGGTGTCCTCGATTGTATGGAGCTTCTTCAGAAAGAAGCTATCGGTGGGGGCAAGGATGGTGGAAGCAATTTAAAGCAAATGATTTCGGCCATATTTAAGCAGTTGCTGAGCTTCAGCAAGTTTGCATGCGTACCACCATCTTTCGATCGAATTGAAACGAGGTAATAATTTGAAGTTCTTTTGAGTGAGTTTTACCTTATAACTAACCTTCTTAATCAACAGGCCAATCAAATCGACACGCTCGGGAAGCGGGGGCAACATTGTTCAGCCGCATCAACTGAATGCGGCTAACGCAAGCAACGGTGTAGAGTGGGTCAGCATGAACTATATTCCCTTCGGTGAGAAAGCCCTTACGGTGGCAGTGAAATTGTACCAACAAACCGCCAGTGAAGAAACCGTCATCGAGGGTCAAATTTTGCACGAGATCATTAAAGCGCTACATTTGCCGCTTTCCCTCAAGTACAAATGCATGTCGGCAAGCACCTGGAAATTGGCCATATCTAGCCTGATGACTGTTCTGCATACCGGTCTGCCGGTGGCCAGAAAATACCCAAAGCAATTCAGTGCAATGTGGAAAGATCTCTCGGATACGTTGGATCAGTTTCTGTTTCCTAAAAGGTAGATATGATGGATTTTCTGAATACAAAGTTGATTGTAAACTATGATTACTTTAATTCTAGTGTCTGTGTGGTGGAAGACCGAGGGCTGGATGAATTGGTCCTGGACGAAACCATCGATTGTCAAGTGATCGAGCTGATCAGGGACGAAATACTTCCATACAGTCACGAGATCCCGCAGCAATTCATCCTGGATGCTGTAGTGCTTCTCAACAAGGGGTCCATCCATTCGGCAACCACCGGAAGTACTCCGTTTGCCGGGTGCGAGACGGAACTGAAACTGCGAGAAGAGTTCGCCAAAACGTGCTTCGAAACGTTGCTTCAGTTTTCGCTTTTGGATGACGGTATGAATGGCGCAGCGTCAACTGCGGGACTGATCGATAGTATCGGTGCCAGCAACAAGGCGAACAATAACCTGAACAATGGAAGTGGGGTTTCTGCCACTGATGGAACACCGGGATCGATGGACTCCCTAACGAACGAGGGTGGCATCGCAGGACGATTGGCCATCACTGCATTGCTGCATCGCTTCGAGGAAGTTTTGCGGAAGTTCAACGACGACGAGCGACTAAGCGGGAAATTTCCTCTACCAAGGTCAGTTAAGGTTCTGGAAATAAGTTAGTTAATAGGTCTCTTTTATGGCCAAACATTCAACAAGCAAAATTTGGAACAATATTTATCGATAGAAGATATTTTTCAAAAAAAAAATGAGACTGAAATGTATTTATATTTATTTAGATTTTATTTTTTTAATGGCACATCGGCTATGAATAACTGAAAGTAGACTTGATTGTTAAAATTAAATTTGAGGTATTCGCATTTACCTAGTTCAAAGCCATAGTATTCTAGCCCACAACCATGTGAATGTTTTCGATCGACCGATCATGGTTTTCGATAGCTATTTTTTCTTTCCAATTTTAAAGTCTATTTTATTTTTTGCAGATACCGTTTGTCGGAGATCTCCTTCGTACTGAAAGCCGTCGCGACACTTGTGATATCGATGAAAAAAGCTCCTCCAGCCAAAGGTACGTTTCTCTTATTCCATAGATAATAACGGCTTCTAATTGATATTTGGATTTTTCTTTCAGTGGGCACCACCGCCTGGGAACAACTGATCGGGCTGTATCCGTACCTGGTCGAGTGTACGACAACGTCATCGGCCGAAGTTTCTCGCTCGTTGCGTGAAGCCCTGCTTCAGTACTGTGATCTTCTTCGACCGCCCCAGTCTGCCGTCGCGGATCAACAGCACCGGCTGCAAAACAACAACGAACTGGCGACCAATGGCATAAGCCACTGTTAGCTGGTTTCCTTGCCGGCCCGAAGCTGCTACTTTCTGTTGCTATTCGATTCCGGTCTGCTGGTGAAGATTGTTTTTTAGTCTGATGATTTTCGAGGGTAGCAGGTTGTAGGACCGTTTTCCTGTATAAGTATATACTTCTGAGTATTGTTCCCTATTTTCTGTTCTCCGCTTTTATTCCCTCACGGCTGATAAATTCCTGTTATAAAAAATACATTGATTTGTATGAAAAGTGAAGATTATTTATATTTCTATTTTTAGAACAACCCTAAACATATTGAGTATTCTTCATTATGGAAACGTGTAGCTTTAGAAATCCGTTACTATATTTACTTTTCTAGTATGTAGTTTAGAACGACGAGTGTGAAACTTGGTCTTATAGTCAATGTTAAGAAAGATGACAAAATTGTGATTGCATCCTCTCATTTTCTCAAAGCAAAGGTAAAAACAATTGAAAGTGATAAAGAAATACGGACATCTAAAAAATAAACAACGCAACTGCAAGCTTTACGCTTTTTATCCTAACTCATTTCTTATAAATCCACAATTCACGTTAGCGTTCAGCTTAGGATCCAACTATTCCAAAATCTACAATTTCTCAATTTTCACTAACAGTTCTTCTGCCAACAGAAACCTTCAAAATTAACAATAACCAGTTTAAGATATGTAGTGTTTTGCAGCATTATTTGTTGCTCTAGACAAAAAAGTAAAATAATCCACTAATTAGCAGTAATAGTGCCAATTCCAGAACTTTAGAAATTCGCTCTCGTAGAATAGAGATTAAACCTAACAAAGATAATTGTGGGCTAGAAGCCCCTTTTTGTTTTTTCCCCGGTTTGTCAGTTTAGTATAAATTATTCAGTAATCCTAAAATTTGGTAAAAATATTTCCAAGCAAATTAATTTTCTAGCAATCATTACAAAAACCGTCACAAACTTTAGCCTATGGTTGTGTTAATAACTGAAGCAAAAACATAAATCTTGTAGCCTACAAATGATAAACAAAAAAAACACAATATTTATACACTACGAACTACCTAACAGCAACAGGCTCGGTTCTTAGGGCATCATTTTAAAAGTCTAGCCGCAAACCCGACCCGAAATCTGTATTTTAAAACCGATGGCGACTATCGGAATTTTTTAAAACCATAAGAAACCGTGCAATAAACAGCATGTCTGTCGGTATTATTTTCACTTTTTTAACGTTAAAAATTGTGCTTCTTTGGAAGAAATAAAAAGGCACATTATTCAATGTCGAACGTGTGAAAGTGATATAACGACATCTTGCAACTGAGTAAAGATTACAAAAAACCTTCACCTTGCACAATACAGTTAGTAAGTCGTCAACAGTCGCATCTATTAGTAGGAGTGACACAAAATCAACACATCTCTTAACATAGAAAACTTGAAGGACGGCATATCCTAGAAGCAGGATCGATAACCAACTACAAATAGATAACTGGTACGGCAAATGTGTGAGCACATATGGAAATTATTTGAACTCAACAACAGAATACAATAAGAGGAATCGAATTTATATTGCGCAGTGCTAAAATATTTGGGAAATATAAAACAAACTTACATTGAACATTTAAATAAAGTGGTTCGACATACTGTAAAAATTGAATCAGGTGTTCGTTTATTATCTATATGAATAATTCGAAAATATTTCTAGGCTCGAACGAATCATGCTGCTAAGGACTTCGGAGGACGTGTGGTGTTCGTTATATCTGGACTTTGCTCGTGGAGAATCAAGACTTGCAGATTGTTATTGAAAAATGCTTTGTCAATGGCATGCTATCTGATGGCATTTTTCATGTCATGATTTATTTGGTTTGAGGGTGAGTAAAGGCAGTTTTCCATTACTTCATAACGAACGTCTCATTTCCAAACTTTTGAAAAGTTTTAAATGATTTCTTTTGAATTTTCTCTAAATCTAAATTATACTTTGAAATTTACTGTACAGATGTCATCACTCACAATAAAATCTTTCCTTCGAAAGGTCATGTGAAAGAAATACGGTCTGATAGTAATTTTTTGTTTGAACTGTTCTCAAAACAACGTTAACCTTCCAAAGCCGTTCGCTAAATATCCGTTTCGGGGAAATATGAGTTGTAATTTGATTTCGTTCTCCTGGCTGTAAATGTTAACCGATTTTGATGATATTATATTCATTGTGTAGGTAATTTATTCTAATTACTCAACATTTCAAAATAAAGTCGATATGTATTACCAGGTTTTCAGAAACTGGTTCAGAAAGTTAAAAGTCCGAAAAATCAATTTTATTTTTAAAATACTCATAACTTCTGACAGCTTTTCTGTATTTGATTATTTCATTGATGTTTGAAATTGTCAAGAATCCATCTATCCGACAATGTATAGATATGTTGGGGTCCAATGAAAGTTTTTAGCGCTATGACAGATCTTCCGGTAGAAAAAAGTCTTACTTTAAAAAAAACGGCATCCAGTTTTGGCTTTGCTTAGCTGTATTTCATTTCTCAATGAACCGATTTTAAAAACTCAAATTTTAGTTTTTTGGCGTTGATTTGGTCGTTATTTTCATAGAACATACTTGGTCTGTCAAAACTACCAGTTCATCAGTATATTGGAATGATGATAAAGATGTTTGAAATGTGCGCTTCGGGTCATATTGACCCGAACGGCTTTGGAGGGTTAAAAGCTTTGAGCGAAATTCGTTAAAAAGCAGCTAACTTGAATTCGGGGTTATCTTCCAAACTCTTACTTATGTTTAATGCTTATAGGTTTACTTCCATTCAATATTTTATGAGTCATTTTCAGATTTTTTTTCGATATGATTTTTGTAATTATTCTGTGGGCGATCAGCGCTTTAAAATAAAAAAAGGAGCGCTTACATTTAGTGCTTTCTACCACTGTGCAAGCTACCAATAATTTTGACCACCAAGTTAGCGATGAAATAAGCGCTGAAGCGACACTGAATACGTACTGAACAACGCCGAAAAAATAACATAATATGGAAGGCCTGCCTAAAATGTGCAGTAAAAGCTTCCTTTGCCCTACATTTGATACGTTTACTCATTTCTCAGTTGCATTTTGCGTATCGAACAACACGCTTCTTATAACTTTTTTTAGGTGTGCAGCAAGCAGCTGATTTTGTTTTGATTTCGAGTCCGGCTTGCATAACGCAAATTATTGGTCAGATTTTAGCCGGTGGTTTACACTCATTTTCGCGTGTGATATGTTACTGTAATTTGTAAGAAAACCGGAAAATGAAAGTTAGTAGTTGTAACTCTTAAAAAATGCTATTATTTCTGAAAGTTGTTCCACGTTTCTCGCGGAATCCAGTTTTGAAAAGGTGAGTTTCTGTCTGAAAGAAGATTTTACGGAATTGTTTGGGAGGCGGCGACTTGTCGTCATGGCTCTGGATTAACAATCTTGAAAATTTTCATCATTAGTACTCTGACCACTCAAGGAAGTAGAAGTAAAGTAATATTCCAGCTCCAGTACTTAAGTTTTATTTTTCTGGAGAGTAGCAACAGGAGGAAAAAGGTCTAATAAAATTGTATTGATCAGTTAAACCGGTTCTTGTTCGTATAGCCAATTTAATATCTTTATTTGAACTTGTCTTTTTGGGCAAGGTTTTTTTTCCTAATTTATTACTATTTTTAAAGATTTTAATCCATTTTTTCCAGAACCCTCGCAGGATTACGCCAGTTCAGCACTAGTCCGAATCGTTTCACGGACACCTTGGGCTATGATGAAATTCCGGTGAACCGGATACGCAATTTTAGCATCATAGCCCATGTAGACCACGGGAAGAGTACCCTGGCCGATAGGCTTCTGGAGTTAACTGGAACGATAGCAAAGAATTCCGGCAACAGGCAGGTGCTGGACAGTTTGCAGGTCGAAAAGGAGCGAGGTATAACGGTGAAAGCTCAGACCGCTTCCTTGCTGTACGAGCACGAAGGTAGCAAGTATTTGCTCAATCTGATCGATACCCCAGGCCACGTGGATTTTTCCAACGAGGTGTTCCGGTCGTTAGCCGCTTGTGATGGGGTAATTTTGCTGGTCGATGCAAATGAGGGAGTACAAGCTCAGACCGTGGCCAATTATCATCTGGCCAAGTCAAGGGATCTGGTCATCATTCCGGTGCTAAATAAAATAGATTTGAAAAACGCTAGACCAGATGCTGTCGCGCAGGAACTGTTCACTTTATTTGAAATTGATCCAGACGAGGTCTTGCGGATATCGGCTAAGTTAGGAACGGGCTGTGAAGAAATATTGAAACAAATAGTCCTGCGATTGCCAGCCCCCGATGCAAAAAGGGAAAGCAATTTCCGAGCATTAATTTTCGATAGTTGGTTCGATCGATACAGAGGAGCTTTGAATTTGATTTACGTCAAAGATGGTCAAATTACAACGGGCCAGGAGATCGCTTCTTTCCATACTGGAAAAATATACGAGGTCAAAAGTCTCGCTCTTCTACAGCCAGATGAGCGCAAAGTTGATCGTTTAGTCGCAGGACAAGTCGGCCTGCTGGGATGCAACATGAGAACCAGTAAAGAATCTAACATTGGTGATACATTATTTCTCAAAAAGGATAAAAACTGTGAACCTTTGCCAGGGTTCAAACCCCAAAAGGCAATGGTATTCGCTGGAGTCTACCCGTCAGATCAATCCCAGCATCCTTACCTCAAAAATGCTATTGATAAGCTCGTTTTGAACGACTCTGCCGTAACCGTTACTCCAGATTCAAGTCCAGCTCTAGGTCAAGGTTGGCGGCTCGGTTTTCTTGGCCTTCTGCATCTTGATGTGTTCAGTCAAAGGTTGCAACAGGAATACGACGCCGATCCCATTCTCACAGCTCCCTCAGTAACGTACAAAATCAAATTGAAAGGCGCCAAGGCGATTGCTGCACATGGTGGCAATGAAATAATCTACGTTAGCAATCCAGCCCTCTTCCCGGACACAACTGTGGTAGAAGAATACTACGAACCCTACGTTCTCGGCACCATAATCGCACCAACAGAATGCACTGGAGCAATCATTGGGCTTTGCGTTGAACGACGATCGGTTCAAAAAACGTCAATCAACATCGACAACGACCGTATCATGACAACCTATTTGATGCCTCTCAACGAAATTGTCCTAGACTTCCACGACCAGCTAAAATCGATCAGCTCCGGTTATGCTAGCTTCGATTATGAAGACCACGGCTATGTGGCCAGTGCTTTGGTTCGAATGGATGTTCTGCTCAACGGACAACTCGTCGATGAACTGAGCTCGGTGTGTCATCTGAGTAAGGCACAAACCCACGGCCGACAGTTGGTGCTCAAACTGAAAGAACTCATCCCGAGACAAATGGTTCAGGTTGCGATTCAGGCTGTCGTTGGGGGAAAAATTGTTGCCCGCGAAACTCTCAAAGCCTACCGGAAAGATGTAACGGCCAAGCTGGTAAGTTTTAGAACAATTTTTTTAATTCATCCCACAATCATTTTTGTGTTTTTACAGTACGGGGGTGATGTGACACGAAGAATGAAACTGCTGAAGCAGCAGTCGGATGGCAAGAAAAAAATGCGTGCCATCGCCAATATCAACGTTCCAAAAGACACTTTCATCAACGTGTTGAAACGGTAGCAAGTGTAAAATACAACTTTGAACATATCAAAGGAAGATTTATTTTAAACGATTGTGAAACGCCATTGACTTCAATCCAGGTAGATTCTATCATCAGAGAGCCGGAACTGAAAATTCTGGTGGGAACACGTGTCTGCCAGGTTCTACGAGAACTTCTCATCGATATCGGCTGCATAACCAATTGGTCCACTGGTTACAAGGTAGGAATTTAATTTTAAATAACATTCCCTTAATTCATGGGCATGGGAAACTTTTATTGATTCATATGTTATTAACTTCTGAACAGCAACTTATCTGATAAAGATTGAAAATTAATCGCTGATTTAATCATCGAAGTGCGGGGTTATCAAATTTACACTAAGATTTCCTAAAGACACATAAAGATACGGATTATTTTTAGACTAAAAGAGCTCTTCACAATTAACACACGACGTATTACAGGACACGACACTTAACGTTCTTACAAACGGAAAAAAGGATTCAAAATTACCTTTTTTGTCGACCGGTTTCGGGCTCAGTGTTGCCCATCTACAGGACGATGTCCGACTGATCACACGAAGAAATTACTGGCAGGATCGTACTACGAGTGTCATAGTATTCGTCGAAGGATGGTTCCTTTTTAAATTGAAAAGCGGCGACATAATTGGTGGGTCATCTTCATTCATTAGCGGTTTCTCTGAAGTGCTAATGAACATAGACTCCCATGCGTTCAAATGTGAGGCTTTTCTTACACATTTCTTATAGGACACTTTTTCCCAGTTGATGGAGTGACCCATTTCCGTTGCGTGGGCAGCTACGCTGGATTCATTGGCCCTGTTGTTATCTACAGCGTTTCTGTGTTCTTTAAGTCGAACTTTAAATTTACGACGAGTTTGGCCAATGTAAACAGCTGAGCAACTCTCACAGGGAATTTCATAAATTCCGGATCTCTCATCTTGCGGGATCTTATCCTTCAAGGAGACCAACCGATCCTTAAGGGTGTTGCCGCTCTTGTATGCTGTTTTCAGGCCATGTTGAGAAAGGATTTTTGTAATCCCATTAGTTAGTTTAGGGTGGAACGGCAGGCTAACTCTATAGGGTTCTTCTTTCTCTGGCCTAAAGGTGGTGGCATCACTTCGGAACTTTTTTCTGGCATGTTTCCGGAGAATTTTGAGGACAAATTCGTTGTCAAAACCGTTCAAAAAACCCGCCTCAAAGATTTTATTCTTTTCCTCTTCAAATTCTGCCTTTTCCATTGGGATATTGTACAGGCGGTGCGCCATGGAATGGAAAGCGGCTTGTTTTTGCGCACCAAAGTGGTTGGAATCGGCTGTTATGTATCGGTCGGTTGAGGTTGGTTTCCGATATATTCCGAATTTTATGCTGTTGTCCTCTTTCCTTGAGATTAAGAGGTCAAGGAAAGGGAGTTTTCCATCAATTTCTTTCTCTACAGTAAATTTTATCGAACTGTGTCTGGAGTTTAGAAGGTCTAAAGTCTGCGTGAGATAACGCTCCTTTACCGAGGCAAGGATGTCATCGACGTAGCGCCACCAGACACGTGGGAAAAGTCTTTCTCTTTTCTCCAAATCTGCTTCCAAGTCGCTCATGAAAACTTCAGCCAAAAGTGGAGATAATTTGCTGCCCATGCTAAGGCCAAAGGTTTGCTTAAAAAACTTACCCCGGAAAATGAAGAAATTCTGCTGGTTGTACTCCATTTACCCGAAAACCATTGCCCAGAATGAAAAATCCCCAGAATTCCAATCGCCAGAAAGAACCATTCCCCAGAATATTTTTCCCCAGACGAACCATTCCCCAGAAAAATTTTCGCCAGAATGTACCATTTCCCAGAAATTTTTCCACCAGAATGAACCATGTACCAGAAATTTTTTCGCCAGAAGAACCATTTCCCAGAAAATTGAAAACATTTATCCTTACTAGAAATTATTTAAAAAAAAAGGAATTGTTACAAAAAAATGGAGTTTCATAACTTTATTCTTTTGCGGCAAAGCCGCATCCAACGAGGATGAAGGGGCTGAGGCGGCACAAAGCCGCCGAAGCTCCCAAATCCGAGGAGGCCGCCGACCCGCCGTCGGAAGCGGCGGCCCTAAGACATTGGTCTAGGTCTGCCGGGGCTTCCTAGGTCTGCGTGAAAGCTAGGGGTGATCCTTTAGCCCCGTCCGCCACGCGACAGCGTGAAGGACAAAACGTCTTTCAAGTTCGAACGCGCAGCGTGAGGAGTCGGATACCAAAACGGTTTTTTAAAGGACCATGGTAAGCATTGAATCAATTAAAGTACCCAAACCATAAACAAAGCACAATATTGGTTCTAAAATAAATTTAGTTGGAAAATTTCAAAGTCGTTGTTTCATTTAAAAAATCATTTTGAAAAAATTAATTTCGAATCATATGAAATATTCGAGAATTCGTTAGAAAAAAAAAACAAATAAAAAAACTAGTGGAAAAAATCTGGGATTTGTGCCATTCTGGTAAATGTTCCATTCTGGGGGAAAAAATTCTGGGAAATGGTCCATTCTGGAAAAAAAAATTCTGGTAAATGGTGCATTCTGGGGAATTTTTTTCTGGGAAATGGTTCATTCTGGGGTTTGATTTCGGGTATTTGTCATTCTGGGGAAAATCCATTCTGGGCAATGGTTTTCGGGTAAATGGGATACAATCAATTCTGCTTCATGCATACTTCTGCCACTGCAAGGTACGCTTCTATTTTGTTGGGAGACACCCGGCGACGTTCCAAGTGCCCCCGTAAGCTGTTGAGGGCGTCCGATGTTGGTACACTAGGGAAAAGTGCGGAGACGTCGAATGAAACTAATATTTCGCCTCGACGCACTTTGAACCCTTTTAGGCGCTCAACCAGTTCCACAGAATTTTTTACACTTTTGCCATGCTTTACAGGGTAATTTTTCATTTCTTCGACCAGCCATGCTGCCATTTTTTCCGTAAAAAAGCATGAAGTAGTCTACTCCCGCGCTGATAAAGGCAATGCCGTCGTTATCATGGACAAACAGGATTACGACAATAGAGTTCGAGACATGATAGTCAACGGTCCATATGAGGAATGTATTTTCAAAAACGGTAAGCCAAAAGATCCACTCAATACCATGATAGAGGAGGCTAACGCGGTAAGACAGAAAGTCGCCCTCCTTATGGGTGATGCCAAACTTGAAAGAAAATTTCTAGTTCCGAACCCGAAAGTCGCTTCCCTCTATTGCTTGCCGAAAATCCACAAAAACCCGATAGCTATGCGACCCATCTCTTCAAATATCAGTACACCAACGGAAAAAATGGCAGCATGGCTGGTCGAAGAAATGAAAAATTACCCTGTAAAGCATGGCAAAAGTGTAAAAAATTCTGTGGAACTGGTTGAGCGCCTAAAAGGGTTCAAAGTGCGTCGAGGCGAAATATGAGTTTCATTCGACGTCTCCGCACTTTTCCCTAGTGTACCAACATCGGACGCCCTCAACAGCTTACGGGGGCACTTGGAACGTCGCCGGGTGTCTCCCAACAAAATAGAAGCGTACCTTGCAGTGGCAGAAGTATGCATGAAGCAGAATTTCTTCAATTTCCGGGGTAAGTTTTTTAAGCAAACCTTTGGCCTTAGCATGGGCAGCAAATTATCTCCACTTTTGGCTGAAGTTTTCATGAGCGACTTGGAAGCAGATTTGGAGAAAAGAGAAAGACTTTTCCCACGTGTCTGGTGGCGCTACGTCGATGACATCCTTGCCTCGGTAAAGGAGCGTTATCTCACGCAGACTTTAGACCTTCTAAACTCCAGACACAGTTCGATAAAATTTACTGTAGAGAAAGAAATTGATGGAAAACTCCCTTTCCTTGACCTCTTAATCTCAAGGAAAGAGGACAACAGCATAAAATTCGGAATATATCGGAAACCAACCTCAACCGACCGATACATAACAGCCGATTCCAACCACTTTGGTGCGCAAAAACAAGCCGCTTTCCATTCCATGGCGCACCGCCTGTACAATATCCCAATGGAAAAGGCAGAATTTGAAGAGGAAAAGAATAAAATCTTTGAGGCGGGTTTTTTGAACGGTTTTGACAACGAATTTGTCCTCAAAATTCTCCGGAAACATGCCAGAAAAAAGTTCCGAAGTGATGCCACCACCTTTAGGCCAGAGAAAGAAGAACCCTATAGAGTTAGCCTGCCGTTCCACCCTAAACTAACTAATGGGATTACAAAAATCCTTTCTCAACATGGCCTGAAAACAGCATACAAGAGCGGCAACACCCTTAAGGATCGGTTGGTCTCCTTGAAGGATAAGATCCCGCAAGATGAGAGATCCGGAATTTATGAAATTCCCTGTGAGAGTTGCTCAGCTGTTTACATTGGCCAAACTCGTCGTAAATTTAAAGTTCGACTTGAAGAACACAGAAACGCTGTAGATAACAACAGGGCCAATGAATCCAGCGTAGCTGCCCACGCAACGGAAATGGGTCACTCCATCAACTGGGAAAAAGTGTCCTATAAGAAATGTGTAAGAAAAGCCTCACATTTGAACGCATGGGAGTCTATGTTCATTAGCACTTCAGAGAAACCGCTAATGAATGAAGATGACCCACCAATTATGTCGCCGCTTTTCACCTTCACCAAAAGAAAAATTTAAAAAGGAACCATCCTTCGACGAATACTATGACACTCGTAGTACGATCCTGCCAGTAATTTCTTCGTGTGATCAGTCGGACATCGTCCTGTAGATGGGCAACATTGAGCCCGAAACCGGTCGACAAAAAAGGTAATTTTGAATCCTTTTTTCCGTTTGTAAGAACGTTAAGTGTCGTGTCCTGTAATACGTCGTGTGTTAATTGTGTAGTTAAGTTCTTACGTTGGCACAAATCCGCTTGAAAATGAGTAAAAGAGCTCTTCGTTAGAGAACCGATTTATTGCGGAGATGCGAAATTGTCAAGTGCTGAAAAGCTTTCTAAAGTAGTTTGAATATAAGAAAGATAAGGTTGCTGCATCTATTTTCTAAACACCCGGAGTAGTTTGTTCATTTGGTATGTTTTGTATGATTTTGGGTCTATTTCTGACTTTTTTAGTTTCACTCCGCTCAGGCGAGAAAGTTCAGGTCGGGTAAAATTTGGCTAGTTATTCACACGACTAGCTGAAAAGTCCTTTGAACCTTTTATAATGGTGCATTGACTGGCATTCTTACTAAGGTTTTCAATTTTGGAATTAAGAAAATTTAAATAAATTCAGATTTTAGCTTAAATTGGCTGGCAGCAAGTGAAGATATTGGCTCCGGGTCACCAGCAGTGGAGATCTTCTATCTCAGCCCCATGCGTCGGACAATCGGAGGTGGAATAATGTTCAGATTCAAACTTGACCACATAGTTCAGGAATATTCTTACTGTAGAGGTGCGGTACCTATTTGAAATCTATTTCATCAAAAGTTAAATTGTTAAGGGTCATGTGATATATTGTTCAAAAGTCGTAAAACGTGATGAAAATAATGTGATTTTAATAAATTATGTACATAATGAGTATAGATATCGCTATGACTGTTAAAAACAATTAAGGCATCCTTTTTCATAAAAAGCATATCCTGTTGCATCTTCGACCCAGGGCTCGGGCTATTCCCATTTACAATATGGGAAACGTTCGATCCCAGGTCGAAGCGATATTTTTTTCTTATCCTTACTAGCCTAATAGTACTGTTGCATTTGTTTTCTTCTCTGTCGGTAAATATGAAGTTTTATTGACTTAAACCTATAAATAAACAGAGCTCACATGTAATGGACATTGAAGCGTACACATTCGTAAAAGACACACACTCATATCGATTTTTTTTTTGCTTGTTTAAAATATTCGATTCGCAGTCAGTCGCTTTCTATTTTTTTTTGTATTTGAACGATTCAATTGAGGAAGTCGACAACGATCGATTCTTGTTAAGATCCTTTTTTTCGATCGCTCCGAGGCTGTTTATAAGATTACTCCTATAAATCCCTAAGGTTTTCCCTCTAGCATGATCTATTTCGATCGCTTTTCGTTGACCTTAATGTAGCTAGGATTGCTGAAAGCATCGTTTGGGCCCGGTTCACCCATCCGTTGTACGTTGGTGTATTCGGGTTCCGGTTGTTGTTGGATCTTCGTTGTGCGTACCATCGGAACCGGACTGGTGGCTTCGGTTTCGGAATCGGAATTGAACCCTCCCGGGCCACCGAAGTTGCCCTGGCTGCGCAACATTGGTATCTCCTCCGGGATGTTCTTCTTTTTGTGCCGTTTGCTTCCCGTCTGGGGACTACTGTCCAGATTGTTCTTCAACGTCGGCGACGGTTGGCTGTTGTTGAAGGCTGCGAAATCGAAATGGCTCTCCTCGGAGTCGTCAGATTTGTTGGTGGTCATCTGCAGGTAGGCCGAGTCATCGGTAACTGCAGAACAAGGAATGTCATTTAAAATTTTGTTCAAAGCTTCTCATGTTATTTGAGGTAGATTGCGCAAGACTTACTAGGTGGGAGCGGTAAAATAATCCCATTAACATAGGTTGGTGCGGATGGTGCTGGTTCTTCCGGTGGTCCCCAGTTGGCCAGATAATCTGTTTCGCCTCGCTTCTCTTTCTCTGCGTTTACAGCCAGATATGGCTCGTTGAGATCGATGTAATGCTGCAAAAATAAAATTTTATTTGAAAACCTTCCTAACCCTTAACAATAAACACTCACATTTCGCAACTCCTCCGGGAGCATGGCGTTGAATCGACTTTTCAGATCTTTGAACGTTGGACGCGAATCTGGCTTCACGTTCCAACAGTTCAACATAATGTCGTAGATATCTTGGGTGGAGTACTGCGGTTTCTCCATGCGATATCCGTCACGTAGTTTGTTGTACAGATCTTGGTTGGCCTCCATGCCCGGATACGGTACCTTGGCCAGAGAGAAGAACTCCCACAACACAATGCCGTACGCCCACACGTCCGAATAGGTGCTGAACACATTGTCGCTAATGCACTCCAAGGCTAGCCACTTGAAGGGCAGCGGTGCCTCGCCCTTTTTCTTGTAGTTGTCGTTCTTGTACATCGATCGAGCCAGACCAAAGTCACATATTTTGACTACATTATCGTCACAAAGTAGGATATTACGAGCGGCAAGATCTCCGTGAAGAACCTTTCTGGTGGCCAGGTATTCCATGCCGCAAGCCACCTGAGAAGCCCAACAGACCAGATCGGTTGAGGTGACCGAACGAGCCGGCCCTTTGTAGTCCATGCCGTAATTGGAACGCCACAAGGGTTCATTCGAGTTGACTGTATTGTTCCCGGTATCTACGGCATCACCTTGAATGAAAGAAAATATTTTATGAATGTTACATCATTTTAAAAAGTTTGTCAGATTTGAACAGCTTATGGTAACAACTTTTACTGTTTGATGAATTAATCAATTCATCTCTTCAAATATCATTGTCGAGTACCCGACTGCAATAAGTCTCTTAAGGTAATAGCTAGATATCTTTAGGTCACTGAATGTATCTCGGAGGGCCAAACAAGGAACAAAATTGATCAAATCCGCACCAGCTGAAATTAACTAACAAACGTAGCGTAGACATTGGATTTGACCATCATCCCATCCTTGGTGCAAAACGACTGAAAGTTGACAGAGAAACTCGTATGTCGATACGACGTACCACAGACGTACGCCGTTTGGGGAATCTAGAGGTGAAGAAGGCATAAGTTGAACAGCTTGTATCTTAAGTCTTGGAACTGCCGACAGATGGAATAGTCGAAAAACAGTGGTGTGGAATCAAGAACGCTTTCATCACGACGATCCATGGAGGATGTGTGAAAGAAGATGTAATGAATATCGGATTAAACCTGCAGAATGGTCGATGATTGATGAAAGGCTAAAGTCGGAATTGAGCACGCTTGAACCGGGTCATCCAAAGCAGCTGTCCGTTTGTGGTATACGGGAATGGAAAAGGCAGTAAAACGAAATCAAACATAATGTTCTAAGTTCGTAGAGTAATACAGGGTTTGTCCGGCAAGTAATAGGACTGATTGTTTTCCGTCGCGACTGTACTCCGGAGCGTAAGTGCGTCGACTGGATAAGGTCGTAGAGGGCGTTTTCAACTAACAAAAGACCGGCTGTTCGGTTGTCTTCTAGCAACGAGAGAATCAGGAGAGCCATTTTCGCGCGACGTGTTTCTGTGAGTGGTGTAAACCGAAAATGAAGTGTTCTTTAGACCACGCCCTCCGAAATAGCTTGGTGCCAACGAAACACACCACTTCTTGCTAAACCAACATCTTGGTAAGCCTGCTTGATCATTTCAAACGTCTCTGTTGCAGATTTACCGAGTTTCACACAGAATTTCGCGTACCTCTGGTCTCCTCTGGCTCTCATGTTTCCCCATTGCTATGAAACAACCGAACAGCCACTCTTTCGATAGCTAGGAACGCCCTCTACCTAATCCAGCCGGCGCGCGCACGCTCCGAAGTACAGTCGCGGCGGAAAACATTATTTTTTTTATTTACATAGTATTCCGTCTTACGACATAACTTGACGAACATAATTCCTAAAATTCACTCGGTCCATGGCAACCGTTCTCCAATTTCGGATGGAAATCGGCGGCGGAAAACAATCAGTCCTATTACTTTCCGGACAAACCCTGTAGAAAGTATTAGAGAAACATGAGGTACCAAAGAAAGAAAGAACATAAGCCGTAAATATCATGAATTGTGATACAGAAGCAATATACATGGTGTGTTTCGATAGAAGGTCCAGCAAGTTGAACGGCTTTGTTGTTTCTTTAACATTTTTCATCACCTTCGAAAAAAGAAGCAGTCAAACCAGCTGGTAGACGAGCTAAAAGAGCCTGGACAAACTCCCTAGCCGAAGAGAGGGAATGAGCTGCCGCCATTAGAGATATCCGATTCTGGTATGACATTTCTCCGCCTTAGTGGTGCAAGGAGTTATGCTAGAATGCCGCTGAAAGACCGATCAAGTTACAGATCGAACAGATCAGCTTATCTTTGGACTGAGCATTTCGAACAACTTTCAAATTAGCAATGGCCAACAAGTTATAGCATTACAATTAAGTTCGTGTAGCTAGTTTGTTTTAAGCGTGTAGTCCTATTATGTGAGTGAAAAACATACCAGAGAAAAAGTATTTAGAGTGTAGCTGTCAGACGCACAAAGAGCGAGGAATCATCAGTGCACGAAAACAATCAGCGAAAGAAAACGATTTGTCGGTAAAATTCGCCATCGCGCTTTAAATTGCGAATAAAAAGTGTGGAGAATCACTCGGTGTCCCGGAACCGCAGCCATCGATCACGAAGGATATCCCGGATTAACTTGGTGAAAAGCTCCTGGACAACTGATTGAGGGCGACACGTATTAGCAATCGACCAAGTTAGCACCGACAAAAGATGCCCTGAGCAGAAACAACGGTTGAGGTTAGCATTGTGCTAGGAGAAGAAAGTAGAGAGTGAAAGAACATTCTAAGCAGATCAAAACAGGTAGTAGCACGTACAGAACTGCTGCCCTGATATTCATCCATCCGACGTTGGGAAATGGAAGTGCAGAAAGAAAGCGACCCCTAGTGGGCCGGAAGCTGAGCCGTTGCGCAAGTGCCGATCGCTTTTCGGGACTCAATTTTTCGCCATTTTGGTTATGAGAGTTCCGTTTTTGCGTAAGTAAGGTGCGGACGTGGTGAGAGCCAGCCGGATCAGGCCGGATGTCATCCGAGGTGCT
This sequence comes from Uranotaenia lowii, assembly GCF_029784155.1. NCBI lineage: Eukaryota > Metazoa > Arthropoda > Insecta > Diptera > Culicidae > Uranotaenia > Uranotaenia lowii. Next base: position 97,985,151 of record NC_073692.1, on the reverse strand, counting down.
CCGGGCAGCTGCGGTACGCCCGTCGAAGCCTTGCAGCCAGAAAGGGTTGTCAGATAGGAAATATTCGCGACCGGATTCTGAGATATTCTGCTGTAATACACCTGTGCCGCCCGAGCTGTTCAGAGTCTCCGAAACATCTTGCGGTCACGCCAGATCTGTTTACGAACAAAAATCTGAATCTTCAACTGAAACGTCGAATCCGTATTGTTATGCACCCATACTGGATCTCAAATGTGGAATTTTATCGCCGGTTTCAACAAAAGGCACTAGACATCGAGAATCGGGAACGTAAGTGGATATTTATTGGGCATAAGATGCGAAAAGAAGAGAACGAGATTTACAGAGAGGCGCTTGACTTGATTCCGGATGGGCATCGAAGAAAAGGCAGACCCAATAGCCGCTGAAATACGCACAGTTGACAAGAACCTAGGCTCAGGCAGCAAGTTAACACGTTCGTCGCACAAAAAAAATCTCGAAGCGTGAAAGTAATGCGAGAGAGCTCCAGATTTACAAGGCGTGACAAAACTGAGCGGCTATCTTGCGTATAAGAACCGTCACCCTTTTATGGTTCCCATGGCGACAAACGTGTTAAGACGCTGGCTCCGGATAGCCAACAGTGGAGATCTTTTTTTTCAGCCAAATCCATCAGTCATTCGGCGCCGGGTGTTTTTAAGGTAAATTAGATATCTTGAAATCGGCCTTAAATGGCTTTTTTGAGGCAAGAAATGGTTTGAACGATGATTCACTTCTGAAAAGAAGCTGACCTCCACACCATACAGCGGGTTAAAAAGCAGAAATACGGATTTTGGTTTCCAGAAAGATCAAGAACCCGCGCACACGTTCTGACGACTCCCATGCAACAGAACCGTGCATCGTTGAAGGTCCGGCCCTAATTTACCAGCAATAGTAGAACTTTGCTGGTGAAGATCAGCCGAACACCCTAAAGAAGTTAAGATCAACCTATTCATGTATAGAAATAGATGAAAGTTTTAAATAAACAACATACCTTCAACCGAGGTCATCACGGTTGCCTCCGTATTGCAGCTGTCCACCATGGCCATATTCTGGATGCCAGAGTGCCGCACGTAGCCCTTGGAGTTCATGTGGTTCTTGGGATTGGTGTAGGCGGCCGAATTATTACTGTTGATGTAGTTGCAGTACAGCGGATGGTTGTTGTTTTCAACCATTGATCGTTGCAGGTGTTGTTGTTGTTGTTGTTGATGATGATGTTCAGGTTGTATTCGACCCGGATGGTGATGACCGTTGTTGGAATTACCATTGTTCAAGTTATGGGTAGAGAACGAAAGATTAACGTACTTCAAGCCCTGACTGTGGATTTGCATCCAGTAATTGCCGACGAAGGAAAATATACCCGTTTACGCACAAAAAGATGCATTACACACCATCACCAGGAAGCGGATTGGAAATTCAGTTTCACAGCACAATGCGTTTTAGGATTTATACCAGAATTGTTGCAGTTGGGATGCGGCAAGTGTTAGCACACGGTTTGTTTTTGAATCAACGCACACCAGGGTTGGACATAACACAATCCAGAAACGATGAGTAAACACACAGGAAAAAGTGATAGAATGAGAAAGTGAGTCCCAGAAAGGAAAGCCGGTTAGGATGATGTTTAAAGTTGTTTTCGTTTATGAAGGTTAAAGAAACGGAGGTTGTAGATCAATGTTGATCAGCATGAAAAGAAATTGAGAAAGTTAGATTACATTCGTTGATTTGGTTCAACAATCGTGGTAAATTAAAATTTGAAAGGACAACTTGCCACGATTGTTGAATCCAACCATTCACCTGTTATTAGTCAAACAATTAAAACGTTCTGCTACTAGAGTGTGTTAATAGTTTAGCGCAATCCTCTCATACCTGTTGTAGATGTAGCCCGCCTTGGACCAACGGAACATGTTCTTTTCAATCGATGGATCAATTTCACCCGTTTCAGTATTGACTTGGTCGATAAAGTAGGGACGATGTTTCAGTAGGAAGTTTTGAACATTTCCAAACCGACAGTATTCCACGATGACCATCAGTTCTCCTAAAATAAGAGACAGTTTAAGAACTTAAGTCATAGAAAAAACGGTCACTCTTACGCTTTGCTATATTTTTAGTAACAGCTCCCAGCAGATTAACTACGTTGAGATGTTGACCCAAATGGACCATAATTTTCAGCTCCGAAATCAGTGCTCGCATGACTTCGTTGTCTGTTTGTTTCTTAACCATTTTAACGGCTACCGTTGTTTCATCCTCACTGACCATAATTCCTTGGGCTGTCGCCTTCAAAACCACTCCGAATGCTCCGGCACCCAGTTGTTTTCCAAGCTTAAGTTTTTCCTTAGGGAATTCGTATTCGGTTTTGTATGGCAACCGGTCGGCTTGTTCGTCAAGTGATAGTTCCGGATTGATTTGTTCGATGTCACCTTCGACGAAATTTGACAACCCTGCATCTTTCAATGCCTTGACTTCTCGCTTTTTCTTGAAGTAAAACAACGAAATGAGGATCACGGCAAATATCAATACGAATAAAATGCTCAATACGACAATGATCCAGGATCGTTGGACGGCAATAGTTTTCACTCTCAAGTCCCAAACTTTCTCGACAGTGGCCACCTTATTGCTAACTCGACAAGTGTACACGCCTGTATCCTTTTCTTTCAAGAACTGGAAGAACAACGATCCGTTGTTCATCTGAATTCCGTCGTCCAGCTCCATGGGTTCTCCATTTTTCAACCATTCTATCGAGGGTCTTGGCATACCATCGGCGGAGCATTGGAACAAGTTGGTATCTCCCAATCCGAGCTCTCGCTGCTCTTTTTCGTGGCCGTTCAATATACTCGGCGCTTCTGGAGTTTCCACCGTCAGTCGAAGCTCTTTGCTCTCAACTTGATCCGAGTCTCGAACGTCTGTTTCACAGCGGATTTCGCCGTGATGTTCCGCGCTTGCCGACTCAATCACCAGTCGTTTTCGATAAGCATAAACTTCGTACCAACTCTCCAGGAAAATTCCCTTCTCTTCGCTTTGTACTACTTCCATTTCGTTCAGGAAAAATGTTATCCGATCCGTATGATTGTAGACCAATGCCGCGCATACGATCGACACCCGATCACCGTTCGTGACTTCCAGCTGAGGTGATTCCCGATAGATCCAAACCGGTTCCTCTAGGTTACTGATCAACATGTCTGCCATTATCGTGCTTCGTCCCTTGGCATTGTTTGCCAAACACATCACGTACCCAGCTGTTTCCGCATTGATGGTAAACTGTTCCGTAGTCAAATACTCCTTGCTTGAACCATTGTCCGGCAGTCGAAGTCCCTGCAGGTTGAGATAGATTGAAATAAGATTGTTTATTGTTGTAAGCATTCTAAACTAAGTGCTAGCTCCTGATTTAGAATGTCTGTTATATCGAACTAAGAACAGCTACCAACAACCGGCGAGACGGCCCACATACATTTAATGAAGCAACAGCCAACAAGACAACTACAGAAAAACGGACCTCAGAAATACTGCAGCGGAAAGTGTTCAGAAATCTAAATCAACATGTCAAAATCAGTCAAAATATTTCGCCCGAACGATTCCCAATAACGATGCTGGCCAAGTGTGAAAATCGTCAGAAAGAATAATGGCGATATCTCAGTTCGCGCGGTCCTCTCAGGAATCGACAGAACATGTGAAAAAATTGGGATACGAGTCACCGAACTTCTAATATAACCGTTCGTTTCAGCGACGCTCGCAGAACGACGAATATTCTCATTCGGCTTGACCTATCGAGATATTGGCCACGAATACAAACGCGTGCAAAGTCAGTTTCAAATGTACACTCGTACGGAGTAGTCGCAGTTTACTCGTGTATTTTCTCTATGTGCGCTTTCAACCTGAGCGGTCGGCGTTTGAGGCAGAACGCATTCGAAGGGAAACATTGCATCATTGCATCTATATCAGATTATTTCGTGGCGTGTTTCTCTGTGTTATAGATGGGAAAAACATCGAGCACATAAACTGAAGAGCGAAGAAAAGTAGAAAGCCGTTCGTTCGTTCTCTCGAACCAAAAAGGCCGCGGTGGGTGGTTCAAAAAAGAGCTACGGCACAGGTTAAAAAAACAAAACACGGTTAAAAAAGACTGATACTGGATATGTGATTATTCCATTTTCATCGTAATATGGATAATCTGCTGAACGAAATCAATGCAAATTCGGGGATGCTTAACATCATGTGAATCACAGTTCTGTCGTTCTCTTGTTAAACCTTAGAAAATATGTTTGCGCCACCTGCTTAAACAATCCGGCATTACTCAAGTAAAACCACAAGAACATCGTTGAAAAGAAATAATAAAGGGCCAAGATTACTTCCTTATGGAACCACCCTAAAACTATTGAATTCATAGTTTATTTGCCAAGCAGTTGTTGCAAAAGTTTGTTGTGATCGTGTTTGTAACTTGATTTCTCACTTCCCACTGCCTCTGAGTCTTTCGGTCCAGGACAATCCATAAAACTTACCATCTTCAACATAATATGTTCTTCTTCGGGTCTGAGCACAAGCCTTGCACTCTGTTTCTTTGAGCGAATTTCAAGAGTGCCGATTACAAAACGAAAATATTAGTTGAATATCAAGTTTTTTTTTCAAAAATAAAGGCAATGAGTGGGACATCTGCCTCAGCAGTCAGTGTAGGAAATGCGGATGAATATCTTACCGTTTCTTTGATATCCTTGGCAGCGATTGACCGGGAGCAGTTGGTCCAAGGGATGCTGGTGCAGGGGAAGAATGCAAACTTCATTTCGGGTTTCGGATATCCGATGGCAGTGCACGAGAAGGTAACCGGTTCCTCTGGCCGGGCGTATTTGGGATCCATCATGAGGATTGGTTTCTCTGAAAAGGGGTTTTGATTACAAAGTTTTGCGTTTCGGTTCTTGGTTTTGAAGAGGTGTTAAAAGGCGAATCGAGAATAAGCAGCTGTTAGCGACGGAGTGTTAGTGTTTAATCTAAGTCGTCTTTACCTTGGATGAAAACTTTCATCGAACGATTTGCCTCGGCCCCTCCGTTACTGGCAATTAGGGTGTAGTTGCCGATATCCCTCACGCTAGGTTTGAAGATGGTCAGGGTAACAGATTTTGAAGTGATCGAGATGTTGTACTTCTCGCCGGCTTCCAATGGATTGTGGTCGTCATCTTTGACCCAGTAGAATTCCGGTTGCGGATGAGCCACGTATGAGAAAATGATTCGGACCGGTCGAGTTGTGGAAGCACTAATAAATGGCAAGTTGTTGTCCTCCGTTATGTTGATGAAGGAATCCGTGGTTATGATCAGGCGGTGATTTCGATGATTGATATGCTTGTTGTGATCCTCAACCTCACATTTGTAGTATCCATCGTCAGCCCTCGTCGAATGCGAGATCAGCAGCTCTAATGTACCAATCACATAATTGGAGCGTTGACTGTGGTTTTGGACCGATATTCGATTGACAGTCACGCGTGAATTCTATAAAAGAAATTTTAGTTTTTCGAAACGTTTGACTCGACAAGAAGGCCTAAAAAGGCATAAAATAACTTAATCTTACGTTTTCAGCCCGCTTCATGTTCGGCAGCATCCATCGCATATCGAACTTGACTCCATCCTGCACATCTACGGTGCAGATCAGCCTGATCGGGTGGCCCAGAGTAATGTGTTCGCCACCCTCGCTCTCAACCCTTGGCTTCTGAATGTACTCGGTTACGGCTATTGAGCATTCGAACGTTTTGTGAGATTACCCCATTTGATTGTTGCCGAAAAATTTTGGGAATCATTTGGTAAAACAATAAATGAAAATTAATACTTGGTTCATCACATTTGAGGTTAGGCTGCACAAACAAAATATTTTAAAAGCGAAATAACTTTGATAAGGGTATCGGTTTTTTGTTTTCTAAATACGGGAATCGGTTAAAATTATGACATTATTACAGCGAAACAAAACATATAAATAAAATACATGAAAACTAACGAAATACGGACAGATGCAAACCAAGCTGTTAGTTGAGGGTGAAGCGGAAAAACATGCACGCAAAAAATGTTTTTTTTTTTTTCATAATGAAAATGTAAAATGATTTGAAAATTGAAAATGTTTCAATGATAATTTTTTATTCTGTAAATATTTCTCAGCATGATATTTTACATGAAAGCAGACTTAAAATATGCATCAGTTTTTAAGTTTCAATTTCAAAAGTAACCTCTTGGAGCAATTAAATGTTGTAGTACTAAAATAAATTATTTTTATTCAAACTCAACTTCATCATTTTTTTTTCACCTCAAACCATAAAATCTATCGCTTAGTAAAGATCACGGACCTGGTTCCTTAATAAGATCTGGAACTTGAATCTGGTCTCGATTTTGATGTACTACAAAATTCTGACCCACAACAAGATTGAGCTTGATTCCAAGCGAGCATGATTTTGGTTCGGAACTGGATCCCGATCTAGATCCTAATTCTAATTCCGATGTTGATTCAGATTCCAATACTTAACCTGATCTTGGACTTGTTCTGGATCCAGTCGTCTTCGTGATCCTTATCAGGAACAAGAGCTAATCGTCATTCTTATTCTGATTCTGATTTTTTATCTGATTTCGTTCCTTATCTCAAACAGGATCTTGATCCTGATTATGTTTCCGATATGTAACTTGATCTTGATACTGATTCGTAACCAGATCTTGATCTTGATTTGGGATAAGATCCTGATTTCGATCTTAATCCTGATGTCTATCTTAAACCCTATTTCCGGTGCTAATCCCGATCATTTTTTTGAAACCTTATTAAGAATATAATTTTGATCCTGATTATATTCTGATATAAACTAGGGAAACTTATGGTAATAAGTACTCTTTTAAGAATACATGTACTCTATTTCGATCGAAAAATGAACGTACTCTTCTTTTTGTGAAATTTTACGAGACGTACTCGGTTTTTAACAAAGAAACTAATTTATTTCTTCCTATTCTTGAAGCTTTACAATATTTTGGAAACAAATACGGTAGTTTGCTGGAAAGCTTGGGTACAATTGGAAGGAATCTCGAATTTTGCGTTTAAAGTTAAGTATGTTCTTTGATAGGTAATAAATACTTTTCAAATAGAAGAATCTAAAAAATTACTAATATATATCCAACTTACAGAAAGTCTTCTTCGAGGTGTCGAACTAAACTAAGAGGGCAATTAGCGCCTTTTAGTACGCAATAAACACCTAAATAGTAGGCAATACGCACAACAGCAAATTACTCAAGAGGTTCGTACATTTAAAATAGCATAATTGTAATTGAAAACTCAGTTAAGATTTAAAGTATTTTAAAGAAAATTTAATAGTTTTTATGTAAAATTCATCTAATTTATAACAAATTTGGAGAAATTTTTATGGCTAAAATTTCTTGTTTTTTGGATGTATGTAAATTGATTCGCCTTACTCTTTTGAAAAATAATCTCAACGTACTCTTTTTGGCGTTGCAGGTTATGGTATGGTAATCCTTATCTAAACCCTGAAAATGCTCTGGAACCCGATGCTGGATCCTGATTTTAATGTTGATACCAATCCTACCTCCTAACCCCAATGCCATCCTGATGTTCAATCTGATAAGGAACCTGATCCTGAATCCTGGATCCTGATCGTAAAACCTGCTTTAATCCTAATCTTAGTTCTAGTCTCAAATCCTGATAGGGCCCAGCCAACATAGAATCGTAATAGAAATGATAATTTAGGTCGTTGAAAAAGACACTTCCAGGCATCTCTATCGTAAAAAGTTCTGAATGAATGACTCCTTATTCAATTACGGTGCCCTTCACGCGCATTACCCAGCAAACAAATCGGATTAGAAATGAAAGCTCAAATCGTGAACAGTGTTCATGCGAATCGGAATTCCTACCAAATCGTAAAAATCGTTATTTAAAGTCGGTATACATCGGATATGATATTTGTACATGGATTTGTGTACATTTCATCGGATATGATAAAAAGTCCACATGTTGGCAAATTTGTTCTCCCGCGCGGGATTCAAGTGAAAAATCAACCTTGTTGTTCTCTCTACGATAAGTAGTGCAACCAGATTGCTAAAAATTAGATGGTTCATTTGGAAAAATTGTCCAATGTTTGTATGCATTGAGAGCAAAACTTGCGCTCTCTCGCATACTTAGAGGATGTATGATTTTTTTTTCTTTTTTATAAGAATTTAACCCATTAAGGTCATTCTTCCTAGTGGATGTACGAATCAGGTGTTAAATATCGTCCAATTTGTATAAATTTTATCGCTTAAGCCAGAAGTTAAAAATATGCATGTATTGCCTCCACTTTTGTAGGGAAATGCTGTTTTTTCGAGTTTTTTACGATGATTCTATGAGGTATATGAAACGTTTAACATAGTTTATTGCTAAATATACCTAAGAAAATGTTTGCTGGGTAGGCGGATGATAATTTCCTCCGTAGTACTGATACACGATAAATTGACGTGGCTTTATTTGACACTCAAACGCCCTTCTTCCTCTCTTCAGCTCTTTAACAAAACATTTGACGAATTTTGAAGTCTTCTCAACTGTAGAACTATAGCTTGATAAATTTTAACTGTTGAGTTGGCCTCGTGATAAGGCGACGGTGGGTTAACTCAAACTCAACTCTATTTTTTTCCGAGCCATGTTCAGTAAAGTCCCTTCAAATAGATGTCCGTGCTAGGGAAAAACTAACTAAATTTACTAATCAATTAAAGCTTTTTGGTTAAACTTGATGGGCGAATGCAAAACAATGCACTAAATGCAATTTTTAATGCATATTGAAGTGTCTTTTAAAATTATTATAATCTCAACCCGTTCGTCCATTTATATCGAATTTCTAAAAGAAAAAGGTCAGGATTCGATTCAGAATCAGGACAGTGTTCCAAAAACTCTCGCATGAATAGGTAGTTTGAAGACGAAAGCACTGACCATACTGACTGGACACTCGATTTTGTTTGTTGGATATTTTTTCCAACAGTACGCAATATCGTTTCCAGAGTGCGCATCGAACGATTTGAAGAAATGTTATCCCAGTTAGAAAGTGCCACCCAACTTCTAAAAAAAGGCATTTCCTTCAATAAAATCGGGCTAAACAGGTACATTTTTCCTACAGGGCATTTGTATAGGAAAAAAATGTAGGTTCGCCACCTACCGTCGGTATTGCGAATCTGTAGAATTTGACAAAAAATATTAGCCAGAAAATGGTTGAATTTTTGTTCTAAATGTCTTGTCAGTGTGATCAGTGGCGAAAGAGTGTGTTTTGATTGCTTGGCAACAAGCTTGGTAATGTCTATCGAATTGGATGTCTTTTACAGTGACAGTTTCTTGACGCGAAATTCGCCCGAAATTATCAATTTGGACCTAAATTTCGATATGTTTCTGTAAGAAATTAATCTTCGTAGAGGGCTACGAATTAATTCTAGCACACAATATGATTTAGTCAGAGTGACCGAACAATCAACATTTGGGATGATTTTTCTTCAGCTGCTGCATGACTTATTTTATCCTGTTATTTTAGAGTTTACATATATGTACCTTTGAACCATTAACCTTAAACCTAGTATTAAAAATAGGAACATCTAACAGGAAGTATTAATTACCGTCACAATCGTTAATAATCCACGCACAAATATCCCTTAAGATTGGTTAAACAGGCACAGCTTAATATAACAAGTAGATGATTAGCTTTCCGATTGCTGAGATTTGGCGGTTCCAGGCTTTCCGTCCTAGGCTGAGGCAGCCGCCACGAGTTACCCATAGCATATTTGTTTATTCCCAGTGTTGCCCCAGGTTGCCACCAGTTTTGCACATACTGCTGTAATCGTGTTCGTTTATTCGTTCAGGTTCGTCACAGTTTTGCACTAAAACAACCGGTTGCAGCCTGAATACACTGACGACGATTTTGTTCGTTTATTCCAGGGACAGAGCTTCACTGAGTCAGCGGAATAAACAAATATGCTCTTAAATTATTTAGGTGAGTCGAAGAAGATCAGTGTTGTTTTCATTTATGCAAAAGTGCTAGTACAGGTGTTGTTGCATTCCAATTTGATAGTAGATGAAATTCCGATAGCTACGCCGATTGTCCAGAGAACCGTGTTGTTTCTAATGGGTGACTAAATTTTTTGTTGAAACTCCGCAGCCAGTTGAGGTTATGATAAGGTACTTCTACTCGAGGTGAAAATTTGCATTTGAGTGGTGGTATATCAATCCAGAGAAAAAGGTGAAAAAATGGTTATTCGCCAATTCGAGGGCCTCGGTGTGTAGCTGAAGGTGATTGCCAATTGCAGAGATGCAGTTTCTACTCGACAGTAAACACTGCTTCTTGACTTGAGCTTGATGGAAGATCATCATAGTGTGTATGAGGAGACCGGAAGGCGATCGAAGGGTTAGTTCCATCTATGGAGAAACATCAACTGCACACAAGATAGAGAGGTGTTATCGAAAGAACAACACGCTAGGGTGGTAGTTTGGTTTATTTTTTTTTGTAAATTGAAATTTTAATTTCTAGCAAAGGCGCACAGAGAGGCTAATGGCCGGGTGAGTTTTTTTACTTCAATTTAGTCTTAAAGGTAGAATGTTACTGAAAACCGCATACCTTGGTCATAATCATCTGGCAGATCACACGGCGCACGAGTGATCGGATGAATGGCAGGGTTGATGTTTGTTTGTGTTTTTTTTTATTTCGGTTATTCAATATTTTATCGGAAGTTTTTAATATCGCAGGAAATAAAAAAGAGATTAATATTTTGCCAGATTCTTCTTGTTAACCTATAGCTCTATTGTATGGTTTAGTGTTCCTTAACCCAAATTTTGATGACAACAACGAAGGCAACCTGATTGCGATTGTAGCTGGGAGCTGGGATATGTTCCGGAATCCCACCTAAATCATTGAAACATTTTGGTGAAATTCAATAGCAGATCAATTAATCAAGAATGAAGAAGGTGCATGCCATTATTAAGAACGGGTGTGCTGAAGAAAAAAAGATTGGAAACCATTGATCAACATTTGTTTGTTCTAATTTCAATTGTTGTGAAAAAAAACATAACAGATTTTTCATACGAATTCTAACTTACTCTTACTCTTTTGAATTCTAATTGAAACACAGTAACTGGATTTGATACAAGAACATGTTTTGACTTTCGAATCTAAATTTAAAATTTCCTATCTTTGAAAAGTGAAATCGGAATCTTTAACCCTTATCTGTATTATTAATCTGTTTTTTTTTATAATTTTGATTTCATATTTCATTTTGAATTCTGTATCAATCTGTAATAAGATTTTGATGAGTTTTTAGGTTTATTTGAAAAAAAAAAAACAAAGCGTCCTTCGAAAATGGTATAAACCAATTTTGAAATTTATGATTATTTAAATTTGCTGATTTTTTTTAGCCTAAACAACCTTTTCATTACCGATTGGATCGTCCGAAGTGTTGTTTGTGTTTAGAAAATAGCTTGTTTTTCAAACACCTAACACAAGACCAACATTTAAAAAGGATCTGTAGCTAATATAATTGAAATGGGTTATTGATTATTTTCTATTGTTGGTTTCGATTCAAACTACAATGTTGGCCATACAAGTACTCACACAATATGAAATTATCAATATTAGTTTATAATAAATATTGGTAAACAAATTTTATCTATCAAACTTGGACATAATGATATGTTCAACAAACAAACGGATCACAGAAACTACTTTTAAATACAACATACTTTCTGATATTTGCAATTTTAAAGTGGTTTTAACAAGTTCCAATTGTTGTAATGTTTACTGAATTAGGTAACGAAATGAATCTATGATTCGAGATCAGATCGATTGAGTATTGCTTTCCAAATAAGTACTTTGTAGTTGATCAATGATATGCTGCAGCTCATATCAGTAAGCGAGAGGAGGGAAAGAAACAAAACACGCACACACAAGCAGAAGGAGGAAAAGAAACCAGAACACATTAGAGAGATAGTTACAGGTTGCAAACTTAGACGCACTCGGTAGAGGAAGTGGTAGTACAGAGCTTGATGATGACGGTTGTGGTGGTGGTAAAGAAGATGGCGAGGGATTTGCCAGCGAAGGTGACAAATCGTCCGACCCGGTGGTTGTTGTTACGAATCTCCCCGCGCTAAGCTTGTTGGATCCAACACCAGAGCTATTCAAGCTTGCAACATAGTTGCTTCTACTGTTATTATTGTTCCACCCGCTGCCATAGCTGCCATTGCGGTAATCGCCCGTAGCTACCATCGCATCGTAGTACTCAACGTATTCGGCGAGGTCGTCGTCGAGGGATTGTGTAGTCGACCGGAATTCGTCGGTGGTTTCGCTACTGCTAGACCTGGTGTGTCGGGTGTTAGCGCTTGAGTAATCGAGCAGAGAAACTAAGGGACTAGAAATGGTCCAACCACTACTAGTAGGTTCATCGTCGAAGTCATCGTCTTCGTCTTCGTCGAAGGGATTAGAACTAGAGGAATCGAGCGGGTCACTGCTAGCGACCGACAATGGCAGCCAGGGAAGGGGGGGAACAGCGTTTCTTGCACGTGTATTTTTGCACTTCGGATTAGTAGTTGTGTTCAAAGAGGCCAGCAACGACTCACAGGTTTCCATGATCTCCACGTGGAAGTGTTTGGTCTTGTCGATATTATCCTTCTGACGACATAGGTATACGCCACTTTGATCCAACCGGTAGGCCATAAGGACAAAACCATGGGGTTCGCTGAATTTGTAGTCGTCTAACGGAGTCTACAGGAATAATTATTCGATTAGTATGTGGGATTCTTGTAATGTTGACTCTTTGAGTGCTGGTTATGCAAAAAAAACTGTAGTAGTGGTTGTAAAAAAAGTTTGATAGCAAGGTATGAGATAAAATGAAAAATGTAAACAAAATACAAAAATAAAATACGCTTGCGAGTACAACGTGTATTGGCGATTGCAAGTCGAGGTTCATGAATGAATGATTCACGGAATTTGCACATGTGGTGTGTTTTTTCTACTCGGTGACCCATTATCGTAGGGTGCCGACGCTTTTGCCTTCGGAAAGAGAGTTATTATCACTAATTACAATTGCATATACCATGCCCGTCGATGATAGGGCTGCTGCTTGTAATTTTTACACTGGAAGCAAACCGAGACGAGACGACCATATTCAAACGGTCGTCGTTGTTTGTCAAAGTGCAAATACGTACGCCATACTGTTTAGTAAGTATGTACATATGTACCTACACACTATTACTTTCGCTTGTGTGATGTTAGCTACTAAATATTTCGTCGAAACAGTATCATACAAACACGGTTGAGGATAGAATTGTTGTTTTCATAAATGGAGTCAATTGTAATTGTAATCAACCTCCCACGCTGGAAAACTTGCGTCCAGTTTAAGTATGGGTACCAATAATTACAAAAGCATTAACAAGAGCTGTTTTTCCTCCCTTCGTTAATACCAGGTGTGTTTAACCTTACCGGCATCATCTGGCACGACAAGCTGAAGCGTTGGACCGAATCAATGGACATGCTTCTGATGTTTTATTTTTTGTGTGACATTTATATTCTTTTGATTCGCTGAGAAACAATTTCTGGTACTTTTTTTTAAAAAAAAAATAATTAAGACTATAAATAAACATTCCAGAAGGAATGCATCTGGGTCTAATCTGAAGAGACTATTGCAAGCTGAGTGGATTGGATTGCCAACCATTGCACAAAGGGGGAAAAGGTGTACAAACCGCGAAGAAATTCAATATCTTTCGTCCTACATGATCCAAATCTATGAAAATATACTTTCTTTTAATGAAAATTTCCGGAGAATCGATTGGACATAGCTTCAGACGCCGCACAAGCTTACGAATGGAGATATAGTGCCTTTTTTGCCCCTAATCCCCCTATATTTTGTGAACATTGCAGGAAAAAACTTATTTGAACTGGAGAATTTTATACGAAATCAGACCTATCGTGTGTATTTTTTTCCGAGGAATCCAAAAAAGGCTTTTGGATCCACCACACGCACATTTTTCAATTATTCCAGAAAAAAGTATGTTCGGACTTGAAAATTTTGAATCAAATGGGTTCTTTCTTATGTGTTTTTTTAAGGAATCCAACAAAGCCTATTTGAGCCACCGGACGGATTGGAAACAGGAGTTATGGCTGTTTTACCTTAAATTTCCCAACATTTTTTCAAATAGCTCAGAAAAAGCATGTTGGGACTTGAAAATTTTGAACCAAATGGGTTGTTTCTTATGTTGGTTTTTTCTGAGAAATCGGATGAAGGCTGTTTGAGCCACCGCAACCTTTAGAAATGGAGTTATGGCTGTTTTTACCCCCATTTCTCTATATTCTTCAATTATTTCAGAAAAGAGCATGTTCGGACTAGAAAATTTTGAACCAAATGGGTTTTATCTGATGTGTTTTTTTCCAAGAATTCCAACATAGCGTATTTTAGCCACCACACGGATTGGAAACAGGGGTTATGACTGTTTTACCCTCAATTCCCTATCATTTTTTCAACAAGTTCAGAAACCCCAGCCGTAATTCTTTTTTCCGATGCGTGCGGTGAGTCAAATAGGCTTCGTTGGATTCCTCGAAAAAAAATCACACAAGATTGGTCCCATTTGGTTCAAATTTTTCAAGTCAGAACATGCTATTTCGGAGCTATTTGCAAAATGTTGGTAAATTGAGGGTAAACCAGCCTTAAATTTTGTTTCCAATCCGTGCGGTGGCTCAAATAGGCTTCGTTGGATTCCTTGAAAAAAAAAAAAGGACATAAGATACAATCTATTTGGTTCAAAATTTTCAAGTCCGAACATGCTTTTTTTCTAAAATAATTGAAAAATATAGGGGAATTGAGGGTAAAAACAGCCATAACTCCATTTTCTGAAGCGTGCGGTGACTCAAACAGCATTTATTGGATCCCTCGGAAAAAATCACACAAGATACGTCCCATTAGGTTCAAAAATTTCAAGTCCGAACATGCGTTTTCATAACAATTTGAAAAGTATAGGGGAATTGAAGGTAAAACAGCCGTAACTTTATTTTCCAAAGCGTGCGGTGGCTCAAACAGCCTTCATTCGATTCATCGGAAAAAAAAAACCACACAAGATACAATCCATTTGGTTCAAAATTTTCAAGTCCGAACATGCTTTTTTTCTAAAATAATTGAAAAATATAGGGGAATTGAGGGTAAAAACAGCCATAACTCAATTTAATGAAGCCTGCGGTGACTCAAACAGCATTTATTGGATTCCTCGGAAAAAATCAAACAAGATACGTCCCATTAGGTTCAAAAATTTCAAGTCCGAACATGCGTTTTCATAACCATTTGAAAAGTGTAGGGGAATTGAAGGTAAAACAGCCATAACTCCATTTTCTGAAGCGTGCGGTGGCTCAAATAGGTTTCGTTGAATTCCTTAAAAAAAAACACATTAGAAACAACACATTTGGTTTGAAATTTTCAAGTCCGAACTCCGAACATCCTTTTTTCTGAAATAATTGGAAAATATAGGGGAATTGAGGGTAAAAACAGCCATAACTCCATTTTCTGAAACGTGCGGTGACTTCGCTCGATTAACCATCGGCCGTGGAAGGCCTGACGTGTTGCCTGAATGTTGCTTGTGTGTATGCTTTGCCCATGTCGTATACGGGGGTAGGAAGGGTTGATACGTTCTGTGAAATAGAGCCTATTTTTTGAATTCTAAGACTAACAAAGGATCAACGACCTTTAGACATAGGTCCTGATACCTGAGACTTGAAACATGATCCTTGAGAATTGAGACATGAAACCTGGGATCTTAGAGATGGTTCATGAGATCTTAGACCGAAATGTCCGTTGTAGACCTGAGATATTACTTTATCTCTAACCTTTCGATCGCATCACTAACTATCTAGTGCCAGGGTTAAGAATGTCATACCAAAGATAGTTGGGATCCTAACAGTCGAATAATATTTCCAAATGACATTCGAGAGACAAAAAATACGAAAAATGTTAAACGATTGGTGAAAATGTTGTTCAGTTTTGCAATGATATTCGCTAAAAAATGTCGTCTAGTAATTTTTTTCAATAACATTTTAGTCTTGTGACAGTCGAAAATTCTTTTGATCCTCCGACTGTCAAAATTCCGTGAATGCCTAGTAAAATAATTGTGTTTTTGACGGTCCTGAAGTTCATTTTTAAAAGCAATCGAAACTATTAACTGGAGCGAAAGGATCGATTTCTAAGATGACATTGGGTATATTGGTATGATGTCGATATTTAGTGCTGGTCTAGTGCCTATGGCCAATCTGGACGTTTCCGGAATCCGAATAATCAACATCACTTGCGATATAGAAGAAAAAAAAGCTTCTGATCTGTGATGGGAATTGATGTTAGAATGGTTCGAGGACATCGATTCATGGTCAATGATGTATGTATAAAGAGCTTTTTTTCCTGATGTATCACACGCCATGATCCGATCATTTTTTAAGGTCCCATAACCGGCCAGATTGGCCATTGCCCCAGTCTCCCTTGTAACATCTTCTAACCTTTTGAAGAAGACCAGCAAGAAACCGCTGTGCGTCACGAATTTTTGACGGTCGCGGCATTTATATTTACAACATTTAAATGAATGTAAAGATTCCGTAACATTTGAATGTCACCGACGATTGACATTCCGTAATATTTGCTTATATGAATAAAGGGGAACACGAACACGAACAGGGCAGAACTTGTTTACTATTGGGTAAAAATCTACAAATTTTGCATACTTTCTCATTGACGTGTATTGTTTACACGCTGTCAAAATCGAAGTCGTGTTTTTCGATTCACAGAAAATGGAGGTGGGGTGGTCGTTTAGCCTAATGGCGAACGACTTTGGCTTATAAAACAGAGGTCCAGGGATCGAATCCCGCCACCCTAAATCTAGGTTAAGGAAATTTTGTAAGTCTTCGGACGTAAAAATGATCTCTAATTCCACGAAATGTAACAATGTAACGAAAATTGTAAACTCTACCGAGTATAAAAGTATGCAAAATATCTCAACGGATTAAAAAGATTAGTTACACCACGGAGTATAAACGGATACGCTGGTCATATTGTCTCAGTAACTGGACCATAATAGGAGTTTGTCGATAAGGCAGTTCCGAGTCGTGCTCAAAATAGCCTCAGCCAGAAAATAGAAGAAGAAGAAAAGGGAGGTGAACCAACGCGAGTCGAGAGAACAAATTCTTTCCAAACACCCAGAATTCCCTGACCCGTCGCACCGACAGTTGGGAAAAATGTTGAAAATTCACCATTCAACCATCTCCAGAGTGTTGAAGCGGTTCCAGGAGCGGTTGATGTTGGACCACGGCAAAGGAGCTGGAAGAAAACCGGGACCGGTGAACAAAAAATGGAGAGAAAGGTGGAGCGGATGAGTAAAGCAAATACCAACGTCTCAAACCGTGATTTGGCTAAAAAGATCGGCACGTCGCAGAGCAGAATGCAAAGAAGAGAGCTGAACTACATACATACAAGGTACAGAACTTCCCAAACCGCGATGAGCGGCAACAATCGACGGTTAAATTAGGGCACGGATGCTCTACGAGAAGATGCTGACGTAATATGACTGCTATGTAATGGACGAGCCGATTTTAAGCAAATTCTGGGGTTGGAGTTCTTCACCGGCAAGAGCAAGTTCGATGTGGACGACAAATTTAAGAAGAACAAAATGTCGAGTTCCGCCTTCAAATATCTCGTTTAACAGGCCATCTACTCTAATGGACTGACATCTACTCTTATGTGACAATCCCTAAGAGTGCAAAGGCACCTCGTAGGGAACAGGATTGTCTTGATATATAGGTGAAGCAAATCCGGAGAGTACAAACTGAGGGGTGATTCGTGTATGAGTATTGCTATGGAACGCACTAGCACGAGCATGATCTCCCAAGTGGCTTCACGATCGACGACGATGAGCAGGAAATAGTCGAAGACTTTATCTATCACGGTTAACTAGTGACCGCAGACAATGACACTAGCCGTGAGATCCGACGGCGAATGTTCAGCGGAAGTCGCGCCTACTATGGACTCCACAAGCAACTGCGTTCGAGAAGACTTAACCTGTCATGACGCTCATTAGACTGATTGTTCTCTAGGGGCGTGAGACTTCGATATTGATTGATGTACACTCGAAGTATTCGAGCGACGAGTGTTAAGAACCATCTTTGGCGGCGTGCAGGAGAACGGAGTGTGGAGGCGAAGGATCAACCACGAGTTCGCGCGAATGCGAACGCAGTATCCAGAAGGTTGTGAAGGCTGGCCGGATACGTAGGCGGATACGGACGACTGTCCTACAAAACAGGTGTTAGCTACGAATCCGGTAAGAACGGGACGAGCAATTGCGCAACGGTGGTTAGACCCAGTGGAGCGTGATCTGGTGAATACGTTATGTCCGAGAAATTGAAGATCGGTGGCCATGGTCCGAGTGCATTTTAGGAATCATGTTCATCAAGTCATGTTGTGAGACGGTATACTATGAAAATAAATAAATAATGTGGGGAAACCATGGGATTCATAAGTTTTGTTCGAAAAGGTAATATTACTGGTTTCGTTTTTAACCTCAATCTATGCCTGTATGATACTGTAACGAAGTCCTTCATTTTTGTAATGCAATAATAACGGTTTTTACTAAGTTTTTTTTATGTACACTACGCTTAGACACTTGGGTACGAAGTAGGTAATTCGTTTTATACACGATTAGTTGCCGCAATGGGGCGCAGTTGAAATGCGTTTTGACTTTGGGAAAATCTTGCGACTTTAGGACTAACTAAGGGTCACGATTATTGACATTGTCCACGGGAAAGCCTTACTGGCTTCAAAGGGCCGTGGGTATGAAACTTTTCGTATGTTTTCCTACACTGAAATTGGGTTGTGGAGAGAGGATCCGTTAACGAATATGAGTTACATGGGTATATAGGTGTGGAAAACTTATGCATCGAATCCAAACCTTTCATATTGAGAAAAAATGGCTGACTCTGGTCAAGAACGCGCGAGTAGCAATGGTAGGTGAGTGCCCGGAGCTTTTGGGTTTCGTTACGTAGTCTGAACCCTTTGAGTGGGTCGAATTCGGCATTCCTCAAGTTTCCGTTGTACTAGAATAGCGAGATATGTTTTTTGTCGAAAAGGAAAGTGAAACAGAAGTGAGATGAAAAGAATATGAAATACAGATAGAAGTATAGAGTTTAAGCTTGGTTTGTAAAATCTATCACCGTAATTACCTCTTGTTCATCTTTGAAAAGCTCCACCTGAACATCTTTCGATGAAGGTTTGCAAGGAATTACTACTTCTTCATATTGAGTGGCTGTGACCACCGGATGCTCAATAGGAACCAAGGGATTGTCGGGATCTTTAACAAAAATATAGGTACTGGTAGCTTTGTACTCAGACTCCAGGTCATCTAGGTCTTGGTCATCGTTATCCATTGATTGGAATACACAGTAATACCGTCCAACGACTTTCGCTGTCGCTGCGGTAATGGAAACTCTGCTTCTATAAGGTTTAGCTTCATCTTTAGCCTCGAATGATGTCACGGAATAAAGGTCGGTTTCAATGTCCTGTAATGTAATAATCCAAACGTTGATTAAAGCCATTTCATCAGCATTCCAATCGAATTACCTCTGATTCAGTTCGTCTCAAATGCCATTTCACCGGTTCGTTTCCTTTACAAGTCAATTCGAAGTTATCACCAGCTTCCAGCTCCACCTCCGGCTGGTGCGGATCTACCTCCGGGGCCCCTTTCTGGAGAACCATATCCCGGTACATGTCGTCAGCTTCAAGGTCCTCGGCGACTGTGAACGAAATGGTGTGAAAATAATGGAAGACCGTTTATTGTCTGGTCAAAGGTTATGGCGGCATCAATGGGAAGTATAAAAGCGTTGGCGCTTCCAAATGGTGCAATTGATTTATTGGCCTATTTGACCACAACGTTAGTGCAAACTTTGCAGACTACCTGACCGCATACGGCGGTTTTGATGATGCCGGTGAGCATTGAGTGGGTGGAAACAAACAAACACGTATAGCAGCGCTGTCCTTTCTGTTAGAAGAAGGAAGTGCTCCCGTTGTTGTTTGGAGATTCTTTATGACCAACAGTTTGTGCCACCGGAACTTGGTTCCTATAGAAGGTGATACCTTGATGCTGCTTTATGAAAGTTTGATAATTCTTCTAAGCAGAACAAGATAAAAAAATGTGTCAAACAATTTTCTAATAATAGATTCAAACTTTCAGGTTTTCCGTTCTCGAGATATCAAAATTGTTCAAACAAGGATACTATATTTAGCATGTAATATTTTATAAGACATTGAAATTATACTTTTACCTATCTGTGTCAGATCAATATCTTTTTACGTTACTAATTGAAACATAAAATCATTAAAAAAAGAAAAGATATAACGTTTAAATATCATAGAGTTTAATTTAACTACATTTAGAAATATCATAACTCTAACAAAACTTCAATGCAGAAATATGCCAATTTTGTTTAGCACATGCTGTTCTCTGCACACACACATACTCAACTTGACCACAAACTTCAAAAACACCCAAAGAAGAGGTTGCAAAATTTTAATGCCGATTGTAGCTAATTCTAAGCCCAAAAATTTATGAAACGTGCATTGTACCAAAGATGATGTGATTACCTTTGCGACTACTCGTACATTCAACTATAAATATGATAGGTTCAACTACAATTGTATGATTGATTCAATCATAAATATATTGAATTGAACTATAATATACTGATTGATGTTAGGCATATTTTATATTGTAGATTCAACTATAGTGCTATGGCTGATTCAACTATAATTGTGATTGAATCACTTATACTGTGTAGTTGAATCTATCATATTTACAGATGAATCAGTTATACCATTACAATTGAATCTATCATATTCATACTTAAATGCGAGAGGTCCACCAGGAATGTATAGTTGAATCTATTATATTTATAGTTGAATGCATAAAATCAATCAGGCAATTGTAGTTGAATCTAGCATATTAACATATTAACAACAACAAATTAACAATTGAATCAGTTATACCTTTACAGTTGAATCTATTATATTCATGGTTGATTGCCTAAGGTCTACCAGCAGTTTGTAGTTGAATCAAATATATTTATAGTTAAATGTCTAAAATTAATCCTATGGCCAAACCGAACTGAGCGCCATGAGAAAATTTTGAAACAACACAAATTGAATCTCGTGTAAGCCAAAAATGACAATATGATTCTCTGAAATGCACCCATAGTGAAGAACCATGTATATAACACAAATTTTCTTTCTAATCTATAAAAGCCGTTGTTCTTTACCTTTAGCATGCAAAAAAGTTGATTTTGGATAAATGGCAGTGAATTCGTGCATCCATGGTAAATTGTTCAACTTATAGGAAAAAAGAAGAGAATCTGGAGAACGGTTGAATTTTAGGAATTATGTTTGTCAAGTTATATTTTGAAACGGATTTCTATGAAAATAAAATAAAAACTATACCAAACTCTAAACCATGTCTCAACATGAATGAACCACGAATTAAACGTACAACCAATTTCATATTAAAATTACACATTAAATCATGTTCTTAGTTCACTGGCACCAGAAAAAATATTCTTTCTATATTACTTCTTCATCGTTAATGCATCACCAATGAACAGCTTGAACTTCCGATCTAGGAAAAGGCGTAAACACTCCTTCCGAACCGTAGCAATAAATCACCTTTGCTTGCAAACATTTGCAAACAAAGCGAGAGGATGGGAAACAAATATCGAACCAGAACCAATGTGCCCTTTCCCTAACGATTGACCTATTCCGGGGTTCTCTAAGTTTTCCAGTCATGTCAGAAGCCAGCTAGCACTAGTTACAGCTTTTAAGATTAGCTAGGCACCCAGAAACCGAACGCAGCGGAAGAAGAACGGACAAATTTTTATCACATTCCATTATCGTCTGTCGTCGAACTTCCTTCTTGGGTTTTTTATTCCCTATTTTTGGCTTTTTAGCTTCCATTCATGCTTTCCATCTACGCTGGTTGAAAGATTAGATCGGATAAGGAAAAAACTTGTTAATGGAAATCGGAAGTATTACACTGGACTAGGACTTGATGACTGTAACATTATTATTTTTTTTTTAAATCTTTTGAGTAACAACATCGACATGTATCGCCATTCAGAAATGATGTCCAAAATTAAAACAACTCAAATGTGAATGGATTTTTGAAACTTTTATGGTCTACTATACGATCAAACGGAGCTCGCTTCTCATACAAGCTGGTTCAAAACGTAACGAGGCGTGCTGCTTGCATTTTGATTGATGGCCAATTTGTGAGGGCATTTTTGTTATGAATGTGGAGTTTTATGGAAGCGAAAATGATTGCTCTATGAAAAACTGTTTTGAAGCGTGCCTTCTTCGAAATCAAAACTGTTCTTGAGGGAAACGGTAATGGAACATGAACCCGGCACACGATGACAACCAGTTGTATTCATGGCTGAGTTCCAGCATCAGAGGGCATTAGCATTTCAGCAGACAGATGACATCGTCCCGATATGTGCGGTTTAGATATGCATCTTCAGCTGAGATTGTATGGAAAAGCCTTTGCCATTGAGAAAAATTTAGAGAAAAACCCAAATCCTCCAATGGAAGGTAATAAACTTTATTTTAAAATAAACAAAGCACATCAATTGTGAACGGAAAAATGCACCAGAAACCAAACCTTTGGTCATTAAAATTTATTATACTGTACCATTAACGATTTAATGGGTCGTGAAAATGTATGATGGTGCATAATTCTAAACCTAAAACAGTCCCGGGAGTTGCCTGGTGCAAGGAGCAAGGAAACAAAATCTGTTCCTACTCACACACCCTGACAACGAAACTGAAACGCTCCATTTTATGCAGTTTAATTAAAAACCAGTAACTTAAATTGCATGCAAGCTAGCACCGGAACAGCTTTTCTGCTGCCTACTATAGAGGTCCTACGGAATGCTTCGACTATATTCATATTTCATATTGCACCAGATGGGAATTTTACCGGTTGTGGTCCCTCGCACAGGCTCAAACTGGGCCGACTGCCAACAAAACGCAGGATATGTAGAAAGAATCCTGCCGTGGGCTTCTGCTAAGCTCTCCAGTGATTATCGGCAGTGGTTCTAAAAGCTTTTTTTGTAAATCCTTGGCACATGGCACAAGATAGAGAGGTAATTAAAAGACAGGGGGAGAAAAGGGAGAAAGATTTGAACAAATCGTACACAAATATTATGCACATTGCAAATCCGAGTCGTGGAATTTTTACTTTAAAGGGGAGATAAGGGCATAACGAGCACCCAGGGCATAATAAGCACACCTTTTTTCTACATAAGTACGTATTTTCTTAAACAAATTTTTATGAGGATTTGTTTCGTACTACCTCTAGAGTATTGATTTTTTACCAAAAAAGAAATATCCTTATCATATTTACAGAAATATTAAATAAGACCAGCTAGATTCTCAAGTGACGAAAATATTATAATTTTTGAGCACCACCCAATAAGCTTTTATGACCTTTAAATTATCTTGATCTGAAATGTACGCACTGCAACATGATTTTCACATTGTTTCTCAATTTTCACCATCATAAAATTTTTGATTTTTCACTTTAATCAATTTTAAAACGCGTTTTTACTTAAATTTGTTGACCTGGGGCGAACAGAGCACGTTTAATCAGGGCAAGATGAGCGTTTTCTGTCGTATAATCTAGCAGCGAATTCAACTCGATGAAGTCAACTGAATAATAGAGCTACAGCTTGACTTGTTCCATCTGTCGATTTGGCCTATTGGTTAGGTGTCGGAGAGGTAATCAGTAGACTCTAGTTCGACAGATCAAACAAGTCAAGCTGTAGCTCTATTATTCAGTTGACACCATCGGTTCGAATTCACTGCTAGATTCCCCGGCAGAAAACGCTCATCTTGCCCCGAAAAATGGTGCTTATTCTTCCCCTAGGGGGGGTTCTCATTATGCCTCTACAGTGACTGGTTTTCAGCTTTTGGCAAAAAATTTTAAAATGCATTTTTGAACGATTTTATCTACTTTATCAAGTTTCATCCAATTAGGCAATAGACTTATTTAGTGAACACGAAACAATGATTTAATTCACATATCATAGCTGTTCTCTATGGTTAAATAATCGTTTTCCTTAAGGTGGCCATTATGCCCTTATCTCCCCTAAGCTTACTTATAAATTTTGAAGGCAAATTTTTGATAATTTTTCACTAAATCATAAATTTCTGAAAATATTTAAAAACCTGAATCTTTTAGAAAAAAATAAAAAAGTGAAACAAAAAATAAGAAAAGTAAAAAAATAAAAAAAAATAAAAGTAGGAAAAAAATAAAAAAAAAACTAAAGGTAGAAAAATAAATAAAAGTAGAAAAATAAATAAAAGTAGAAAAATAAATAAAAGTAGAAAAATAAATAAAAGTAGAAAAAAAATAAAAAAAATAAAAAAAAAATAAAAAAAATAAAAAAATAAAAGAAAACAAAAAAAAATAAAAGAAAACAAAAAAAAAATGATAAAAAAATAAAAGAACAAAAATAAAAGAAAAAAAAATAAAAGAAAAATTATTAAAAAAATAAAAGAAAAAAAATAAAAAAAAACAAAAAAAAAATAAAAAAAGTAATAAAAATAAAAATTGAAAAATAATAAAAAATGGATAAAAAATTAAAAGAATTTTAAAAAAATAAAAAAAAATTAAAAAATAAAAAAAAATTTAAAAAAATTAAAAAATTACAAAAAAAATATAAAATTTGAAAAAAATGAGAAAATCAATTTAAAAAAGATAAAAAAATAAAAGCGGACGCTTATTAGGAAACGTCACCCAAGACCACAGAAATTTTAAAAAAGTTTTCACACGGAACTTGATAGATCGCTTTGGGCATGCAGACATGCAGAAGGTTGTTCAAGGCGCATATCGTTTTCAATTCTCTTGAGTACAACTCAGCTAAATGTGAACTCTCACTTCTCCAATATGACTTCTAACACAGGAGAATAGCGTTTTAATGCGTATTTTCTAAACATTTATTTTTGAAGATTTGGCTTCTTGAATTGAAATATTTTGTCAAATTTTATCAATGCTCTCTAGTTTTGGTGATAGAGCGTTTGGTGGTATAAGCGTAAGTTAAAAAATAATCAGTTTTGAGGAAAATCATCCATTGATTACTACACCCAAAAAAGAGGTTGTAAAACTTCTGACCACTGCTAATTCGATGCCAAAAATGCGCTAGTGTCTTGTACAAAAGATGATATGATTGGAAAAGTACTACTGGCATACAAACCCGAGCTCCCAAGACAAATAATGCATACATACCACTACATTCAAGCGAAACAAGAAAAACAGGTTATGGGATTTTCATTATATAGGATAATTTATCCAAAAAAAAAAATTAAGTAAAAATCAAACCCCACGCAACATTCTTATTTCGACTTGCCAGTCCGATAACTTAACCAGTGTAACTTAATCAGCGATGAGAAAGCTTGTTAATGCCGGTCCGGCATAGAATCTTATGCCAATAATTCCACCTTGAAGGAAGTTCATTATTTGAGTAGAGTGTGATTTGTAGGTTCATAAAAAACCTACATGTTTTGAATTTTTTTTATTCTTTCATTTAATCAAGGATGCAGATTATGACTAGATAACCTATTTTTGATGAATTTCCAAAACTTTTGGAATACTGAATATAATAATTTCTGACACTACTGAGAGACTGAATGTTTGAAACTATTGATTTTAATTAACTAATTTTACAACTTTGTTGAAAACTGTGAACCATTCCAATTCACTTTTCAATGAATAACTCACATTCCTTTCGATTTGGTTTTTTTTTTATTTCGTCGCATTTTACTGAATAAACAACATTTGAACATATGTAACTTTTTCCCAGAAGTCAACATTATTCCCAATTTCTAAATTCTTGTTTGTAATACACTACTCGCTTAATAATCGGACGCGTCCGATAACTGAAGGTGCTTGGAAAAAAATCGTTATTCTGTTCAAATAACTAGTTTTTCATTGGAATGTCGATATATCAGTCCAAGTTTGAAATAACACAAGCAAAGTTAACCGGAATACAAGTTTAAAAAATGCTTAACAATGTTAAAAAAATTACACTGACGGACAGTATTGCTGAGCCACAATCCATGAGCTCGAATTTTTAACAATTAATTCAATAAATTGACCAAACGAAAAAATCTTCCACTTTCTTCTCTTGAAGAAAAAATTAAGAAAATTGGACATTTTTGATGAGTATTCTCATGTATAGAGTAGACAAAGGGACTTGCCTCCTCCCAAAAACGAACGATTCCGATCTTGCCCAACTATAAAGCGTCCGATTGATAAGCGAGTACTGTACTTAACTTTCGGCAAGCCTGGTTGGATAAATTTACGCTCATGCTTCAAAAATCTACTTCCTGCAAATTGCAGCATTGATAACTATTGAAAAATTACAGAGAAAAATGCCATGTTTGTAATTTTTCGAAAAACTGTTACATTCTATAGTACTGCCTGGCGTACACGGAGAAAAAAGTTTAATTTTATCAACCATATTTCGCCTATATTCAATCGTATTGATGATTGATTCTCGGCCAACTATATTTGTTAAATATTCAACTATATTTGTATGATTGGTTTTATGAATTCAACTATAAATATGATAGCTTCAACTATAATTGTATGAATGATTCAACCATAAATATAATAAATTCAACCATATATACTGATTGATGTTGGGCCTTTAACTAAATATATTGTAGATTCAACTATACAGCCATAGTTGACTTATTTATGAATATGATAGAATCAATTATACTTCTATGATTGATTTTAAGCGTTAAACCAAATTTATAAAAACAATTTTATGATTGTTTTTTTTTTTGTAGTTTTCCTGCATTAATTTTCGCTTTCATTTTGGTTTTATACATATTTTGTTTATTTGTAAGCACAAAAAAGATTATGTTAACAAAAATAATATAAAAATGCTTTGTTCGGGTTAGCGGTCAGCACATCAATGGCATTGTTCAGCCATTTCTACTTCCCAATGGAACGAAATTTGGTGCCACCCAACCGGGATGTCTTTCACCGATTCTTCCAACGAATCGTTTCCTTTGCTTGCAATTCTGGCTAGAATTAACCAGAAGGGAGGAAAATTTTTGTCACAATTTTATTCAAACAAGCAAATGTGCTATCCAATTAAACCTTCTTTTATAATTATCTCCTGTTTGGCCATTGGTAAACACGAGCTGCCTGCTGCTGAGGGCACACTAGCTACACTTACGTACATGTAGTGTTTGGATGTGTATTATCATACAATCAATAATAAAAAATATAGTTGAGTTAACTATATTTATAGTTCAATGCCTAAAACCAAGTTGAATCTTTCATATTTACAGTTGAATAAATTATATCATTACAGTTGAATCTATCATATTTATAGTTGAATGTGAGTGGTCAACCAGGAATTTATAGTTTAATCTATCTATTTCTACTAGAATGCATAAAATCAATCATACAATTGTAGTTGAATCTATCATATTTACAGTTGAATCAATTATCGTTGAATCTATCTGAATATAGTTGATTGCTTAAGGTAGTTTGTAGTAAAGTCTATTATATTTATAGTTGGATGCAAAAAGATCAACTAAGTTTTGATGATGGACATAACCAGCTGAAACGATTTAAACAACAGTCGTCTTTTTCTCCGTGTATAGAATACTTTGGAGTGGATATCCGAGAACGATGGTCGCCACAACTTGTGTTGAACTCCCACATCAAAGGAAAAAAGGTCGCCACAACAATTACATACATGTTTAAAATCCGAGTGAGGTTTTAAACAGCCAATTTTTTTATTTGGTTTGAAATTGAGCAAAGTTATTAGTTACAAAATTCTTCATTATTGATCAGTTTCTACTTTGCTGCATCAATTGAAAATCCATTAGTCAAATAAAGGTACCTCAATTTTGTTTTCTCAAATTGGTTTACACCCCTTTCATGCTTCAAGGGTTCTTCCGAACTTGTTATGAGATTTAAAATTTCGAATCTAGAACTCAAGTGCATTTGAGATCCACTCGCCATTATTCTTTTCCTTTTTTTTGCAAGCAAAATTCTTGTGTTTCCCCCTAGGAGTAGTAAGACGGAGGGATGCACTTGACCTGACTTCTCCTAAAAGTGCAATGCTGTTGTTTCGTCGTCGTCGTCGTTGGTGCGCTTTTCAACCCGGAAGGAGGTAATCCTCGAGGAAAGCTCAAAGAACGTTAAACAACTATCCTACAATCCGCCGGCCGTAATGGCAAGTACCGTGCGTGCTAGAAGTTTGCCCCTAATGAAGTTTTTAGGATTTTTCTTAATAGCCTTCTACGTTCGGTTTGACCGATTGAGCTTATTTATGGGTGAATGCAGAAAGGTAGCTGGGTACAGTTTGGACTTTATAAATGTTTCAAATCCAGTTTTAATTCTACAACAGAAGCTAAAACTGAAAATTTCATAAAAGTCACATTTAATTTTTTCTGCATTTTGAAGATTTATTGTTCCGGTTTCAATATATGAAAAAGCATAAATAATGGGCCAACAATAATTTATTATTAACGGTAGAAGTACCACGCGAAGTTATCATATGTTGTGTTATGGTAGCCAACGCGACACTTTTACGTGTCTTGTAAGTTTCTGCGGAACGCGGCATGGAAACAAACAACAGTATATGTATAGTGCTTGGATAAATCTAAGAATCTCAACATAACTCCATAACCCCTCTCCGATGAAATCTGAACTATCCAGTTACGGGATACCTACTACCGGTTCGTTTTGATCGTGTTAGATTTCCTGGCCCGATGCGGATAACTAAAATACCAACGAAAGACATCATCCTGAATCTGGAGCCAAGCCATATGGTCAACATACCGTTTTATTTTAGCACCCGTCCACCCGCGGCTACGGTCATGAGAATTGATGCGAATTTAACTGTCTATCCTCCGACTGACATGAATACTAATTTGTGGTTTCGAGGATGGCTCTCTCGGTCTTGGTCGTACCAATCGATTGTCGAACCGGGTAATTTGCAATCAATTCTCGAAGATTGCAGAAGTGAATGAAAACAATATTGCGCTGAAAATAGATTTGATTCCAACCCGCAAAAGGGTTTTCGCGAATGAATGTCCAAGAAATCTGAATAAGGCCTTCTGAATTAGCACCTCGGAACGGTATCTAAGTATTTCTTGGGGCTTCAAGAAGAAATGTTGGCTAGACTGTGTGGTTTACTGAGGCCAGATTTAATGTACCGATAGGATTTGCACATCGGATTTGTGGTTAACGATGACATAAAAGTTTATCTTGGGAATCGTTGGCAGTCGTAAAAGAACCAACAGCTTCTATTTTCCGGAGTACATTTACAGGAAGGTACATTAATAGATGTTTATTAAATGTTTTGCTAACTCAATGAGAAATGAAGATTTTTGTTATGTTTTCATACAATAATTTTTACTGATTTTATCACATAAAAGGGTAGACACGTTAACCTAACATACGAGAAAACTGTGTTTAGCCTTTTTTGCAACGAGTGCATACACAATTTTTTGCAATGCCAGGAAATACTCTTGAAAACCAATTTATTCAACCTTAAATGACGATTGTAGCATTTTGGAATTTGGTACTTTTTCATTCCAAATGAATCACCCTGTCGTACACAGTTTTTTCCGGGATTTCAAGCATTTTGAGGCTAGAGGATGGCATTCCAATCCTTTGTCATTGAATTGGACAACACTCAAAATTAGGGCCCACGATTTTGTGTTTTGGGAGACCCAAAAAAAGCTGACAATCAACTATTCGACCGAAGTTCATATGGCCAATCGTTGAGGGAGTTGCAGAGGATCTAAAAGTGTGCTAAAATTTGAATAAAAATGAAGATGATTGATTCCAAGGAGTTAAGGAATTTGAAAGGTTATTAAGATATTCCCGAAATTCCAACGGGGAAAGTGATAAAAAAAGGTAAATTTTTCTGAATGGTTCGTCCAGCTGTATAATAAACATGACTGACTTCATTTCTACAAGATAGAAAAGCTGCCCACCGGTAAAATAAACAAAATACGGTGGTCAAATCGTGTGCAAAATATTTGGACCGCTAGCGAGGAGATATTTTGAAAAAAGTATGTAATGGACAGCAAAACGAACGGCTTTATGTTCTTCCTTTCTTTAATATCTCATGTTTCTCTATAATACTTCCCATCACTTTTTCAAAATGTGATTATTTTTAAGTACAAAGATACGTACCAAGACGAAATCAAACCATCAGATTTGAATTAGAAAAAAAAATAAAAAATTGGATGTCTAGAACTTGAGAAGGCTGACCATCTGTGGAAGCTGTAAATCAGTCAATGTTCCATAATATCGACACGATGAATGGCTAAATATAAAAAGAAGACTGCCTCCAAATTCGACCGTTTGTCCTACATAGCACTTCAATATGTCCTACAAAGTTTCGACTCTGTTTCGGTTGGATTTGAAATCGTGCCATTACGCGAAAACTGTGGTGGAGTGTTAAATATGTTGTTCATTTTTGCCGATCGAGTGCAGTTTGCTAAATCTTTTATAACTTCGACAAAACTAAAAATTATGAGAAATTTTGAAAGTCAGACTCCAGGAAGCATAAAACGTGATAAAAAAGGCCTTGATTTAGTAAAATGGTGGTTCAAGGTTTACATTATAGATGCCACAGGTGGCGTCCAAAAATAAAAGTCGAAAAACTTATTCATATGATGCTATCTCAAAAACAAGAACTGAACAAAACGCCACCAAAATTTGCACATGTAAACATTTCATTACTAGGCCGCTTTGCTGAAAATTTCATCAATTTCTACCTATGCATTCAAAAATTACGAACAAAGTACACAATTTCACTTTTTTCGAATACACAGTATAGGTAGCGTTCAAATCAGCTCGACGATTTCTTACGACGTTTGTAAATTTTTATAAATTTTTGGACCATTTGTTAGGGGGCATCCATAAATTACGTAACACTCCTAAGGGGGGGGGGGGAGGGGAGTTAGCTCGATCGTTACGAATTGTGACATAGGGGAGGGGGGGGAGGTGTGCTCATCGTTACGTAACTATTTTTTCCTTAAAAATTTCAGTTTCATCGCAGCTTTTTTGATGTCATGCAATTTTAGCAGAATGATAAGCAAACCAAAATCAGCTTAAAATTTGTCCGCTTCAACATGATTGAAAGAGGATTGTAACCTTTCCTTGTTAATGATTGTGAGATAGATTTCTTAAAATGTGTATTGAATATCCGTGAAATAACCGTTGGAAAACCGAATATTGGGTATATTTATCCCCAAGAACTCAATTCAACCTTTAGAAACGAAATTTTACTATTTTTGCTCAATTGATTTAAAAAATGCAATTTTGATTATTCCGACGAATATTACTAAGTGGAGAATATTTTGCGTAGCTCTTTGAACAAAATAAAGTAAACAAGGTAGATCATCAGTTAACAAGCACATAGCAACTCGTAATAAGACATTCATTTTATCAGAGAATTATCATCAATGAGTACTAAGAAGCGATTCTGATCGATGATATTTATTCCGTTTTAAAGAACGTTAAAAAAATTCTCTTTTTTTTAACTACGAAAATCAGTATTTTAAAACATGAGAAAATCGGATGAGGGGGGGGGGGGGTTATTATCAGCGTTACGTAATTTTCATAGGGGGGTACGTCAAAGCGTTACGATTTGTGACATACGGGGGGGGAGGGGGTCAAAAAAGTGCGTTTTTTGCGTTACGTAATTTATGGATGCCGCCTTATCGACGTTCTTACGAAAGTGGGCTGCACAATTAAAACAGTTTTTATCTTTAAAAATGGATTTTTTCTTCAATCTATAAATGAAACGAAAAAAAGTTCGAAATTTTTTTACATAGTAAATATCACTCCAAAAAAACGTGTCCATTTGCCTTGCTAACAGTATCCATGATCAAAAATATGACGTCATATTTTTCATTATGTCCTAAGCACGATAGGATGGGTTCGCTTTATTGGTGTACAATTTCCCGTGAGTAAACGAGTGGAAGCCTTCAACAGAATGACAATCATGACAATTATTAACAAAATTGATGAAACCAACATAGTTGTCAGAATTGCAATTTTGATTAGCTCTTTTTTTCGGTTTGTATTCCAGTTCAGCTTTGAGCCAAATCGGATTAAAAAAAATTGGGGCTGAAGCCCCGTTTCATAATAAAATGTATTGGATTGCATCAAGGGATACAACCCCGAAGCAGCCTTGCCAGATCTACGTATTTCTCCGTAGTTCTACGGATTTTAAGCATTTCTAGGGAGCTACGGATCGATGCTCGAAATTTACGGGCTTTCAGCATTTTCTGCGGATTTTCTACGGATTATCGAAAAAATTCAAGGGATTCTGCGGATAAATGAAAATTCAACCTGACGACCAAAAAAAAAGGTCATCAAGTTCTATTTTGCCGAAATCAGTACATTTTTGGATTTCCGTCAAATCTACGGACAGGAGCGGTTTCAATCTGGCAACGCTGCCCCGAAGTTAAATGAGTCAATCATAGTGACTTGATCCTCACATCGTTTACTTTGATAGCGATTGCAAGTCTCATCTTTCGCCCAACGCACACAGGGGAAAACGATGTAAAAAGGTGATCAAAATTGTTTACGCCAAAACGGAGCGTTCTAGACCCATAGTGTCTTTGGGACATTTTACCTACATTCAAAGCACTTTAAAATGAGCTTTTGATAAGAATGATTAAATCACCTAGCAGTGAGATAGAAAAATTATTTTTTGTATTTTTCATTTTAGAGCACTTATGTCTTTGGCAAGTTTTTATATTGTAAAAAATGTAACAATTTTGTTGAAGACGTCAACATCGTAGAAGCTAACCCAAAAAAGTTAGAAGGGTTCAAAATAAAAAAATATTTTTTTATCAAAATTTTTAGTATTTTAACGATATCTTCTCAGGCCGAGCTTATTCGAGCAAGATATGTTTGAAAGAGTTTTGAGTCACTTAAAATCGAATAGTTTTGTGGAACACACTTAATAAAAATATTCAGACTGAAACGAGTTAGATTGAAAAAACTAAGAAAAAATAGCTGTTTTCTAACACCTGTATCTGTCTAGTTCGGTTGAGTTCGGTTCATTTTTTGGTTGCATTAGAATCAGGCAGGTTTCAACGTTGTAAAAACATATAGTTTACAATGTTAAGTTGTTTATTTTGTAGCTTTATAAATGATTAAAGTTAGCTATTTTCAAGGAATCTAGAGGAAATTTTTTTTGCATTTAAAATTAGCTAACCGAAAAACAAACTCATCAAGTATATTATATTGTAAGCGGAAAGGTAGATGATAAGGTTCGCCAATGGAGGCTTAAAAACGTCATACGCGAGCGAGAGAATGATTTGGCTAAAATTTCACCAAAATAAAAACGACTGCTAATTGTCAGTTTAAATAAACTTGGAATTTGTCCTCTGGATTCCTTGAAAATAGCTAACTTTAATCACTTATAAAGCTACAAAATAAACAACTTAACATTGTAAACTATATGTTTTTACAACGTTGAAACCTGCCTGATTCTAATGCAACCAAAAAATGAACCGAACTCAACCGAACTAGAAAGATACAGGTGTTCGAAAACAGCAAATTTTTCTTAGTTTTTTCAATCTAACTCGTTTCAGTCTGAATATTTTTATTAAGTGTGTTCCACAAAACTATTCGATTTTAAGTGACTCAAAACTCTTTCAAACATATCTTGCTCGAATAAGCTCGGCCTGGAAAGATATTGTTAAAATACTGAAAATTTTGATAAAAAAATATTTTTTTATTTTGAACCCTTCTAACTTTTTTGGGTTAGCTTCTACGATGTTAACGTCTTCAACAAAATTGTTACATTTTTTACAATATAAAAACTTGCCAAAGACATAAGTGCTCTAAAATGAAAAATACAA
The DNA here is from genome assembly GCF_029784155.1 of Uranotaenia lowii. Taxonomy (NCBI): domain Eukaryota; kingdom Metazoa; phylum Arthropoda; class Insecta; order Diptera; family Culicidae; genus Uranotaenia; species Uranotaenia lowii. The sequence goes on along the minus strand of NC_073692.1, from coordinate 97,951,197 downwards.
AAAATAATTTTTCTATCTCACTGCTAGGTGATTTAATCATTTTTATCAAAAGCTCATTTTAAAGTGCTTTGAATGTAGGTAAAATGTCCCGAAGACACTGTGGGTCTAGAACGCTCCGTTTTGGCGTAAACAATTTTGATCACCTTTTTACATCGTTTTCCCCTGTGTGCAACGCTAAAATCGTAAGCACAGATTGCTCTGAAAATGAGAAAACGACACGGGGACGCGGACGATGCACACCATCTCTTCTTTTCACATGCCGTTCGTGCTCAGGAAGCTTTTTCCTGAACTCGAACGATAGGAGAGATTTTCGTTCGTGGAAACAATTTGAAGCACACTAGACTCATGCTCATTCGTCTCGAGCTTTAAGCTCTAAGGCTAGTTTTTTTCGTTCCCCTTTCTCTTCCTCTCTTCACACCTTACGTTACACCCTCCTTTTTTTAAACTCAAAATTAGGGTTGACCGAGGTTCAAAACATAGTTCGATTCTATAAACTTATGTCCGTTATTGTCATCATATGGTGTGTTCGGAACTGCCTTACGGAAAAACCAATTTTTGTAGCTGATGCTCAAAAGCTGAAATATTATTTATTTTTATTACAATAGGTTTAGTTTTGTTAATTAATGTTTTAGTGAATACATACTGTTTGTTTTTTCGCTTTTACTTTTAAGGCTAAGTTCAGTTAAACGATAATGTTTGTTACGAAGGCTGTAAACGAAAGATGTTTTTGAATCTCATCTCAATAAATGAAATAATTTTAACTTACGATGCAATCGCTAGCTCTTACCGCAAACAGTCTCAAACTTCAGGATAACGTACTGACTAACGATCTATAGGTAAACAGAATAGGTTTGATTTAACTTATCTGTCTCAGAGTATGGGAAAGGACTGCTTACCAGATCTACTGAAAATGTCACACCTAAGTTGAATCGACCGGTTATTCTGTTCAAGAAGGGATATAATTGCTAGCTCTAACTACGAACCGTAAACTTCGGGCTAACGGATGGGTAATCGATCTAGGGATAAACGGAACATGTTTAACTAGTCTATCTTCAAGGATCGCAAGGCTGCTTACCAGATCTACTGAGAAAATCACACCTAACGTTGTTACTTATATCAGCTTAATCGGATGACTTCTTATAAACCAACAGCGTGTTGAACTCGTGGATTTAAGCTCTTCACTAGTTCATGGATCGTCCGGTACTCACGCTACTTTTAATGCTGAATCCCAGGGGTACCCGTAACATCCCCCCCTCCGTGTAGTTCCGGCGGTGTTGAATGCTTTTGGTCCTGCGACTTGGGTTTGACGTCCAGCAATGCCAGGTTCACGACCGATTTTTCAGAGATTCCTGTTGCAGTTCGTACCTGCACACGTCGTACTTGATTGTCGGCTCCTTTAGTTATTCCTAGAATAAGACCTCTGGTCCAACCATTTCTTTTTTTTTCATCCACAACGATGACCACATCCCCCGGCTCAAGAGGCTTTGTTGGCTCGAACCATTTCGTGCGTCTAGTTAGGCTCGGCAGGTATTCGTGTATCCATCTACTCCAAAAGACATCCGATAGTTTTTTAGCAAGTTGCCAGCTATCTCTGAGGATGTTTCCCTCTGACCTCAGTTCGCTCATCGGCTGGGTTATTCCTTTATCCCCATACAGCAGAAAATGGTTGGGCGTTATAGCCTCAGCTGTTTCTGAATCGATCGGGATGTAAGTAAGCGGTCTTGAATTGACTATGGCTTCTGCTTCTATTATAACAGTTTCTAGAACTTCATCAGATGGATGTTGACAGTAGTCTGCGATTCCTTCCATAGCTTTTTTAATGGATCTTACCATACGCTCCCACGCACCCCCCATGTGAGGAGTGGCAGGAGGGTTCAACAGCCACCGTGTGTTAGCGTTTGTAAATGTGGCAGCGCAATCAGTTTGAATACTCTGCATCTGGATGTTAAGAATGTTTTTCGCTCCCTGGAAATTGGTTCCTTGGTCCGAATAAAACGTTGAGGGTGACCCTCTCCGAGCTACAAAACGTCGGATGGCTAATATGCAAGCATTGGACGTAAGGCTGTGAGCTATTTCCATATGAACTGCTCTTACTGTTAGGCAGGTAAATAATACACCCCAGCGTTTAACAAGACTACGGTTCTGTTTCACTAATATTGGGCCGAACTAATCGACTCCAGTATGCGTAAAGGGACGAATATATGGAGTCAAGCGAACTTTTGGTAAGGGGGCTATTCTAGGAGGTCGTGGAAGCGCTTTTTTTATTTGGCAAATAAGGCACTCTTTTGCCACTTTCTTGATGACTGAACGTAGACTTGGGATATAAAACTGTTGGCGTATTTCGTTGAGGACTGTTTCAGGATTACTATGTACGAAACGACGATGATAACTATCTACCAGTAGAAGGTGATTCGGTGTGTTTTTGGTAAAATTATGAAGAACTTTGTATTGTAGGCTGCTGTAGGTGCCTCCTTGATTCTACTATCCATTCTGATAACTCCATAGTCATCCAAAAATGGCGACAGTTTGTACAGCTCGTGCATTCGAGTCAACTTTTTACCAGCTTTGAACGATGCGTATTCGTCGAAAAAACTTTGAGCTTGCGCTTGTCTCCAAAGGACATTCTCGGCGGTTAGAAATTCTTCCGAAGTGAGAAACCCGGAAATATGTTTTTTTCGAAACTTGTTTATAGCTCTGATTGCAAAGGCTGTACTTCGCAGTAATCGGCTCCAGAGAGAGAATTTAGCTGGATCAATAAATGAGTAAGACGGCATTTCAAAATGGAACAAAAAATGCGTTCTTAGATCTTGTGCCGTGGAAGAAGGTTTTTTATCTTCGGGCCATTCTGACTCAGGATTGAATAAGAACTCAGGTCCACAAAACCAAGTACTGGTAGGAGAAAAATCTGGACCCTTATCCCACTTTGTGGCTTTATCCGCTACGTTGAGTTTCGATGGAACATAACGCCATTCACTGATTGTAGTAAGGCTCAATATTTCCCCTACCCTGAAGCTGACAAATTGATGATATTTTCGACTGTCTGATCGAAGCCAAGCAAGTACTGTTTGTGAATCAGTCCACAGAAAGCGTTGGCTAATCGGAAGATTAAGGGCAGATCAGATGGTATTTAGCTCTCTGCTACCTTTCAAAGCAGCTTGGAGTTCTAAACGAGGTATGGATAAGGGTCGTAATGGTGCAACCTTGGTTTTCGCCAACACGAAAGCGCACCGAGGAATATTACAATGCACTACTCTCAAATACGCTACACACGCATATGCTGCTTCACTTGCATCCACAAAAACGTGAAGTTGTAGATTTTTAAACTCGTCATTTGTCATGCCACTAAAAAAACATCTTGGGACACGTACCTTATCCAGATCTTTTAGTAGTTCACTTCAAAGATTCCATTTGCCTACTAGTTCATCTGAAATTTGCTCGTCCCAGTCTGATCCTTGTTTCCAAATCTCCTGCATTAGAATTTTTCCATGAACCACGTAATGGGCTACTAGGCCCAATGGATCAAATATGCTCATGATAATCCGTAAAACTTGTCGCTTAGTTGGTTTGATCGCTCCTTCGATGTACTTTGAGACTTCTCCGTGTAAAGTTGTGCTGAACGTTAACAGGTCTGGCTGAGGCAGCCACATCATTCCCAGTACGCGTTCTGCTCTTTCAGATTCTTTGATTCCAGGCTCTAAGTTCAATGACTTGTTTTCTATGATTTCTGTCGCACCTATTTGTTTAAGGACTTCAGGTGAATTGGACAAAAAGTTACGAAGTTCAAACCCTCCTTTAGCATGTACATATTTTACGTCGATAGCTTGTCTTATTGCTTCCTCGGTTGTGTCAAAACTTTGCATATAGTCATCCATATAATGTTCCTTGACGATGGCCTCTGCAGCTTCGGGATATCTGTCGGCATGCTCCATGGCGATTTTGTTTTTAATGAACTGGGATATGAATGGAGAACACGTTGCTCCGAACATCACAACGTCCATCACGTAAATTTGGGGTTCATCTTCGGGGTTTTCTCGATACAAGAAACGTTGTGACTGACTATCGTCTGACCGAACGCGGATTTGGTGGAACATCTCTTTGATGTCTCCACAAACTGCCACGTTCCTCTGTCGAAATCTTAGCAACATGCCAGGTAGTGATGTTAGTAGATCAGGCCCTGTTAGTAACATGTCATTAAAGGACACATTCTTGCTTCTGGCCGCAGCGTCCCAGATAAGCCTTATTTTTCCAGGCTTCTTTGGGTTCTGGACTACACCAAGAGGCAAGTACCAAACACGTCTGGGGTTTGTGTTAACCAATTCTTCCTTCGTGATAATGTGCGCATAATTTTTTTCCAAGTACCCTTCCACTTGCAGCTTGACAGCCAGTTCCAATTGAGGATCTTTTCGAAGGCGCTTTTCCAGGGATTCCATTCTACGCTTTGCCATCGAAAAACTATCCGGAAAATTAGGTGGGTTGAATCGCCATGGCAGGCCGGTTTCGAAGCGATCTCCTATGCGCATTGTGGTCTGGTTTAATATGGCGATGGCCTGTTTGTCGGCTTCTGATTCTAGTGCATTCTGATTACTGGCTTCTTCAATGCCATAAAATTTGGCCATTTGCTGATGAAGACTGGTGTTATCCATAGGTTCGTCGGAATGTACATGAAGATGATCTGTTTCATTCAAGCCCGACGGTTGTTTGCCAAACACACACCAACCAATACGAGTTTTAGCTGCGACTGGTTCTCCTTGACGGCCCTCTCGAATTTTCAACTGTGTCAAAAGATGGACGTGCTCTAATCCTATGATAATACCAGGAACTGCATCATAACTTTCTACCGGTAGACCACTTAGGTGGGGATATTGTTTTTGTATTTCTTCGTAGTCCAATGTTTGACGAGGCAGTTTTAACTGACGGACAGTGCGAACATTCCCTAACGTAAACCTGTTTTCCCCATTTGAACTCTGTACCTCGATTGCCACTCGTTTGGAGTCTTTCTCCTCTCTAGAAATATTCCCAGTCCAACTGAGGAATAGCGTATCCTGAATGCCTTCTACACCAATAGCTTTTGCTATCTCGGCATCTAGAAGTGAAGCAGATGATCCATCGTCCAGAAATGCAACGGTTTTAATTTCCCTTTCACCATATTTGATCGTAACAGGTAAATACCGGAACAGCGAACCAGAGGTTAAAACGTGTAAGTTATGATGTATAAGGCTCGTCGAGTTTTCCAATCCTTTTCTATGGTCGTTGTCATTTTCCGCAATAGTCATCACGTTGTTAGAGTGAAGCAGAGCATGGTGGCGCATCCGACAACCGTCCGTACTACAGTATTTATTTGACCTGCATGGCCACCTTTTATGAGGAATCAAGCAAATTCTGCAGAGATTTTTTTGCCTTACTACTTTCAATTTTTCTTCTATATCCAGATTTTTAAATAGCTCACAGTTGGCTATTTCATGTTCCTCATTGTTACAGAAAACGCAGGTTTTGTGTTTCCAACGTTTGGAATTGGAACTACTTGCCACTGCTGTTTCTTGAGGTCCTTCTTCTTTGTCCTCCGCATGTAAAAATAGTCTCTGCCTATCTTAAGAACTCTTATCTTTTCCATTAACCATAGGAAATGCAACATCTGCTGTTACCTCTACCAACTCAGTCATGAATTCTCTAAAAGTCACTAGGTTCACGTTACTATGTTGCCGCTTATACCGAGACCACTCAACTTGTAATGGGATAGGTAACTTCTCTATAAGCTCTTGCAGCATTATTGGATTTGATAAATGATTGGTGAGCTTAGAAACTATTATGTGGTTTACGGTATTTTGTACTGCTATTCCAAAGTTAACGTACGAGATAAGATTGTCTTGCTTTGGTCCAGGAGTGTCTCTCAATTTTTGTAGAAGCTTGAAGATGAGAATTTCTGGTCTACCATATAGCATTTTCAATGTTTCAAGGGCATCGGGCATCGGGTTTCTGGAACTAAAAGCAGACTTCGAACCGCATCCAAGGCTTTTCCTTTAAGGGATCTCTGTAGTCTTGCCAGATTCTCCGCATCTGAAAAACCACATGATTCCGTGCTGTTGCAATATGAGGCATAAAACAGCGGCCACTCAAAAGGATCTCCATTGAAGTCCTGCAGCTCTCGCACTATGACCTGTCGTGCAGCAAGCTGTGTGTGAGTGGGTCCTGAGTTTGAGGGTTGGGGTCGATGGTTGTCTGCTACTGGTAACGTAAGAGCAGTAATAGTGTCGTTGCTGATATTTACCTCGTGACAGCGTTGAATTCTTAGGTGAACCGTTATCATTTCGATCAATCGGACACGCACTAATATTGACTGGAAGTCGCTGTTTATCATGACAACTATTTGCTGACGAGATTTTATGATGACTATCCGAACTGGTCGATGATGGTTTCAGTGACAGGAATGTCAATGAAGGTCGGCAACTAGGCAGAGTTGAGCATTGACTTACTATACTACCCAAATCGACGCGGGTGCCCAAATCTTGTCCAATAATGGGATTAATCAACCCGGGCAAATTTTTGTCACTAAAACTTACTTGCGACGATGTATTACAAAGGGAAAAAGTATTAGAGGTACTCTGAAATCCAGTTTGATTGATAGATGCAGTCGAATTAGCTATCGTCAGTTTGGGCGCAAGTTGCACGTTCCTCAAAATCGATGATAACTCACTCATCGATGATGTAAACAAATTATCATCATTACGCGTGGTACCAGCACTAGCAACTTTGCGCGTAACCGACGGCAATTCTTCCGGTTCACATCGTGCCCCGCATGGCGCGGATCGTCGATTGCGGGTCGTCGTAGGGAATTTAATACGTCCGAATGTTTCTGCGATTGCTAATTTTGGGCGATGAATCTTTCCGATCTCAGTGACAGTATCAAATTGAGGCATAGATCCGATTTTTGGAACTGTTCCAGTGTACTTAGAAAAAGGGAGAAAGTTTCTGTCTCGAATGGTGGCCGTTTGATGGCTTAGAGCGTTAAAAACTGGGAATTTTGGCACACTAATACATGAGCTCTTTGACGGTTGAGATATGGAGGAAGCTACTCTGTATCCCGCGTTGCTCTGTGTGAGTTTTAGACCGCCGACGGAATAACCGGTACCAACAACAGCCTCACCATTCGAGGAGTGGATAGCAGAAATTGTGGGCGCCGCCAAATTGGACATGCTACTTATTGTTGTGATGGCATTCGTTTGAGGAGTGGAAGCTGACGCCGGTGTCATTTGGCTACGACCTGGACTGTTGTTCGAATTTGTTCTAAAGAACACTTCTCGTGACTCAACTACAATCGGTACACCTGGACGATTTTCTGCAGATGGGCAACTCAACCAATTTTCCACTATTTGGACGCTGTTTCTGCTGCTTCTACTCCGCCTATCGGATCCAACGCTCGAGGAATCGGACTGAGATTCATATTTTTTTCTGATGAACTCTTCTTCAACTTCCAATATCTTCCTTCTTAATTCGTCTTCTTCTTCAGCTCTCTTTTTTCGTATTTCTGCCTCTTCAGCCAAAGCCTTTAATCGGAGTTTTCGTTGTTCTGGAGCATACGTAGGTGGTTATCCGAACGCTTACATGAACGGGTGTTCATTGATTTTTCCGATTGGGTTCTTTGGACTTCTTTTGCTAAAGCTGAAGCTCTTCTGCACTTGGAACAGTGTCAAGATCGATTGGAATCAGAAATTGAATCTGTGACTCCCGCACACTGATAGTGTGCCCATGCTTCGCAGCTGTCGCAACCGACTAGGTTATCCGCTGAGTCTGGAAGACTGCAGTGAAACTGTTCAATGAACTGCGGATTAAATGCCTTCGTGGTGTTTTCCATGTTGCAAAAACACTTTTGAGTTTGTTCGGAACTGCCTTACGGAAAAACCAATTTTTGTAGCTGATGCTCAAAAGCTGAAATATTATTTATTTTTATTATAATAGGTTTAGTTTTGTTAATTAATGTTTTAGTGAATACATACTGTTTGTTTTTTCGCTTTTACTTTTAAGGCTAAGTTCAGTTAAACGATAATGTTTGTTACGAATGCTGTAAACGAAAGATGTTTTTGAATCTCATCTCAATAAATGAAATAATTTTAACTTACGATGCAATCGCTAGCTCTTACCGCAAACAGTCTCAAACTTCAGGATAACGTACTGACTAACGATCTATAGGTAAACAGAATAGGTTTGATTTAACTTATCTGTCTCAGAGTATGGGAAAGGACTGCTTACCAGATCTACTGAAAATGTCACACCTAAGTTGAATCGACCGGTTATTCTGTTCAAGAAGGGATATAATTGCTAGCTCTAACTACGAACCGTAAACTTCGGGCTAACGGATGGGTAATCGATCTAGGGATAAACGGAACATGTTTAACTAGTCTATCTTCAAGGATCACAAGGCTGCTTACCAGATCTACTGAGAAAATCACACCTAACGTTGTTACTTATATCAGCTTAATCGGATGACTTCTTATAAACCAACAGCGTGTTGAACTCGTGGATTTAAGCTCTTCACTAGTTCATGGATCGTCCGGTACTCACGCTACTTTTAATGCTGAATCCCAGGGGTACCCGTAACAGGTGAGAGGCTGGGAATGTTATTTACTTCCCGTGGGAAGTAATATCCGGAAGTTTTTTTTTTGTAATTTTGACCGGAAGTGTCAAAACTATCCACCGCTCTGCAATTGCAATGCTATGTACCGGAACAGCAACATCCGGTTACAACAAATTTTAACCATCCTTTAATTCCTTGAAAATAAACAGCCCTCGAATAAAAAGGATAAATTCCAGTGTGGTTGCTGAATTTAGTTTTTCGATTGCCCAGTCGAACTTAAAGTTGAGGGCTGCCACTGAGGTGCTGTTTTGAACCAACAGAACTTAATTTTGAGTTAAAAAAAAAGAAGCGTGTGCGCGATGCCTTTCGTTCGCATAAAAAAAAACCTGTGCAATACGATTGTTTGGTTGTTATTGGTGTAGGTGTCTAGCAAAGGCGATGACGAGATGGAAGTGTATGCGAACTGTTATTTGCTGATTCAAGCCAATGACCAAACAGTAGCGCCACCAAGTCCTCTACAGTAGAGTTTAGAGCATTTGGGAACGTATAATTTTTGCCATACATCCATTGCTACCCTGATGAGCATGAATAAGTTGTTTACGTTCACATTAAATTTTGTGCGTTCCCAAGCGACCAAAAGTTCCTTGAACAATTCCGTGAGAGCTTAATCAGCCTATTCAATGTGCTGATATGCATTCTATTCAGCCCAAAATTTGAACACAATCAAGCTGAATAGACCACTCTCCAGCTCTCATGCAACACTCAAGTGATTTTTTGTACAATTTACTATCTATTTTAATTCCCATATCCTCTAATCATCAACATATGTACGATTGTGTTTTGATTTACCCAAGCATTAGCCCAAAATCGTTGTGGAATTCAATCCATGGCACTTCGAGATTACAGTGCTAAATCTGACTCATTGCTCATAAAAGTTTGAGCATGCTTCCAATGTCTCGAAAAAAAAAGTTACATTTTATTCTCTTTTGGAAACTCTTATTCCAAAGTCAATTACAGCGCACATATAAATCACTATTTCTACCTTCAAGTGCATCGGTGAGTACATATAATTCACTCGCGGGAATGCGTGGAATGACAGGAAAGATGTACAAAATGGAAGAATGCAACTCGATGCACTTTTTGTAACTTTTAAGTTTGTTTCTGAGTACTTGTGTGCACTTTTGTGACATTAATCCCGTATTGAGTAAAATTTAGGTACTTTTAAAGCACTCAAGAAATCTCAATAGCAAATTTGTTTTGGAAGTCACTTTCAACGCACATAATAATCGCTTTTGAAACTTTCATGTTCATTTTTGTGTATAAATGATTTACTCAGGAAAATCTACTCTCTTACTAAAGTTAGTCGCTCAGTTAAGCCACACTTTGCAAAGCTTAGAGTTCTCCTTCTTTACTTTCTCGCTCCGAGAATTTCTTTGGGCCCGCCCCCCTTACATTCAATCCGTAATGACAAAACCAAAGTATTATTTTTTAAAGGATTTTATTTCTTTGGGCTGATCCTTCAACCAAGGAAATAATCACAACTTCAAAACACAGTTCGTCAAAATTCTCATATATTGCGCCTAAAATGTGACAAAAAAACTTGTGTTGCGTGGGATTATAGCCCACAGATTGGGTTTCCAGTTTGAGCGTGTAGGAAAAAAGCGGTAAACGTCAGGTGGAAAAATAACGGAAATTTATTGTGTTTCGGAAACGTTTTTCAATCTTCTAAATTGAATCGCATTTAAGTTGAGTTAAATCGTAATCACCAGACTAGCCTGGATATTCTTCTCAACGAGAATCTTCGATTCAACAGCTTAAAAAAGGCAACGAATTTGCGTTAGAGCTTCCGGACATAAATAAGGCGATCCGATTCTTCGCAAGTAAGTTTATTTTCTAGTAAAGTGTTCTCTCAAACTAATTAAAGGAAATTTGTTCAGGTATTAGCCTCTGTAATCCGACGTAGCACTCGCTAGATACAGACAATAGCTAAGGGAAACTATTTGTACAAAGTAGTAAAACTCGATATCCATATACATTATCAAAATTCTAAATTTAAAATAAACATTACAGTTGAGTCCTGTCGAGGACAGTTTCCCGTCAATAAACGGAATTAATTCTGTCGGAGACAGACTATAAAAACTCCAAACAACTTGAATCGTTAGTGAATTCTTCAAAAATCTATTGGTTTCCAAGAAACGCCTGCCCATAACTCAATCAATACATTTCATCCTAAAAAATTACCTGCAACTCCTCCCGGATCACTCCAGCTGACAATTTGCGCTAACAGCAGCAGGAACATCACAGATGAAAACGATGGCATTTTTCCACTTATCAAATAGGAATTATGAACTTTCAACTTCTTCATTTTTTGTTTCTCGACGGATCTCAACACTCACACATACACAACGGCACACAAAAGTAGGTACCGGGTGAAAAAACTGATCCTGCTATGCAGGCCAGTTTGCATAAGATTAAGTTTTATTTTCTTCCTAGGGAAACTGACAAGAGAGAATGAGAGAAAAAAAAAGAAAGGAAACATTGAAAATCGCATCACCAGGCTTTTCTTCGGGAAAACTTTTCCATCAACCCAACGAGAGCATCACTGATGGTACAACTATATTGTATAGTTGGATTTTTTTTCGCGCGCTTTTGACGTGCACGTGGGTAAACAACTTTGTCGCCTATATTTTTTACACTCATGCACACGGGCGCTTTCCGGAGTGTTGATTTTTTCTTCTATTTCTCCCCCCCACACGGGTCCAAACTTTTGTTTTAGCAACCGATTTGGACAGCTGTTGATGGTCCCGGAAATTTGCATATTTGACGAACCGTTGGGCACTATTTTATACGGTTTTTCACTGCTGCCCGGTAAATTTGGTGAGCTCTCTGCCGGAAGTGGGTTGTCCAACCTTTTAGCTTCTGGTTCACGCTTCTAGCCGAAAATAAATGGAAAATATCAATTGCTGACAGGTTTGATTGATGCGGACTCTTCGTCGACGGGTCGTGTCCGTTTAATCGCGCCTCGGAAGACCGATGGAGACGACGTCGATTTTTCACCGGAACGTGATGGACAGGCATTAACACAGGGAACTGTCGTCGGTCGTCGCGGTTTCAAGTCGTTGTCCCTCTTCTACCACATGAGCCCGGTTCTTCGAGGCAATTTCTGTAAAAAATAGAAGAAGGAAAAGTAATTAATGTTTTACGGCATTAGTAGTGCTCATGGTGGTATAGTGGACTTGACAAAAGCTTAAAAAATGAGTCGCTAGGGTGTGATGATCAAATTTTGTTTGAATTTTTGAATTATTTGTGAAAACTATTTAGGAAAAAAAAATTGAAAGTCCAAATATCTGATTTTAAATTTAGATTCTGATTTCACAGTCAGAATTAAGATTTAGATTTCAGGCTCAGCTTCAGACTTCAAATTTCAGATTAAAATTTCAGATCCAGATTCCATTTTTCCATAAACATTTTTTTAAGGGCTTCTTGTTAATTTTGTTCGGTGCTGTTTAGAGGTCTACTGTTTATTCATCTTCAGGAAACGAAAGCCTTTTTCCGCCTGCTAAGGTTGTTGCTAAAATTGGAATTTATTTTTGGTTTTTTTTTTAATTTAGTGACGTCCTTAGCAGGCGAAAAAAATAGCTTTCTTTTTCTGAAGATGGTTGAAATGAAAAGTAGACCGAAACGTTAGAAATAAAGCAAATCTTTCCATCTAAACATCACCGAACAACATCAACAAAAAAAAATTACAGATAAGACCAGATTTCAGATTCAGATTTCGGTTTGAAACCCAGATTTCAGATCTCAGATTTAAGATTCAGATTTCAGATTTCAGATTCATATTTCAGTTTCAGATTTTCGATTCAGATTTCAGATTCAGATTTCAGATTCAGATTCAGAATTCAGATTTCAGATTCAGATTTCAGATTCAGATTTCAGATTCAGATTTCAGATTAAGATTTCAGATTCAGATTTCAGATTCAGATTTCAGATTCAGATTTCAGATTCAGATTTCAGATTCAGATTTCAGATTCAGATTTCAGATTCAGATTTCAGATTCAGATTTCAGATTCAGATTTCAGATTCAGATTTCAGATTCAGATTTCAGATTCAGATTTCAGATTCAGATTTCAGATTCAGATTTCAGATTCAGATTTCAGATTCAGATTTCAGATTCAGATTTCAGATTCAGATTTCAGATTCAGATTTCAGATTCAGATTTCAGATTCAGATTTCAGATTCAGATTTCAGATTCAGATTTCAGATTCAGATTTCAGATTCAGATTTCAGATTCAGATTTCAGATTCAGATTTCAGATTCAGATTCAGATTTCAGATTCAGATTTCAGATTCAGATTTCAGATTCAGATTTCAGATTCAGATTTCAGATTCAGATTTCAGATTCAGATTTCAGATTCAGATTTCAGGTTCAGATTTCAGATTCAGATTTCAGATTCAGATTTCAGATTCAGATTTCAGATTCAGATTTTAGATTCAGATTTCAGATTCAGATTTCAGATTCAGATTTCAGATTCAGATTTCAGATTCAGATTTCAGATTCAGATTTCAGATTCAGATTTCAGATTCAGATTCCAGATTCAGATTTCAGATTCAGAATTCAGATTCAGAATTCAGATTCAGATTTCAGATTCAGATTTCAGATTCAGATTTCAGATTCAGATTTCAGATTCAGATTTCAGATTCAGATTTCAGATTTCAGATTCAGATTTCAGATTCAGATTTCAGATTCAGATTTCAGATTCAGATTTCAGATTCAGATTTCAGATTCAGATTTCAGATTCAGATTTCAGATTCAGATTTCAGATTCAGATTTCAGATTCAGATTTCAGATTCAGATTTCAGATTCAGATTTCAGATTCAGATTTCAGATTCAGATTTCAGATTCAGATTTCAGATTCAGATTTCAGATTCAGATTTCAGATTCAGATTTCAGATTCAGATTTCAGATTCAGATTTCAGATTCAGATTTCAGATTCAGATTTCAGATTCAGATTTCAGATTCAGATTTCAGATTCAGATTTCAGATTTCAGATTTCAGATTCAGATTTCAGATTCAGATTTTAGATTCAGATTTCAGATTCAGATTTCAGATTCAGATTTCAGATTCAGATTTCAGATTCAGATTTCAGATTCAGATTTCAGATTCAGATTTCAGATTCAGATTTCAGATTCAGATTTCAGATTCAGATTTCAGATTCAGATTTCAGATTCAGAATTCAGATTCAGAATTCAGATTCAGATTTCAGATTCAGATTTCAGATTCAGATTTCAGATTCAGATTTCAGATTCAGATTTCAGATTTCAGATTCAGATTTCAGATTCAGATTTCAGATCCAGATTTCAGATTCAGATTTCAGATTCTGATTTCAGATTCAGATTTCAGATTCAGATTTCTGATTTCAGATTCAGATTTCAGATTCAGATTTCAGATTCAGATTTCAGATTCAGATTTCAGATTCAGATTTCAGATTCAGATTTCTGATTCAGATTTCAGATTCAGATTTCAGATTCAGATTTCAGATTCAGATTTCAGATTCAGATTTCAGATTCAGATTTCAGATTCAGATTTCAGATTCAGATTTCAGATTCAGATTTCAGATTCAGATTTCAGATTCAGATTTCAGATTCAGATTTCAGATTCAGATTTCAGATTCAGATTTCAGATTCAGATTTCAGATTCAGATTTCAGATTCAGATTTCAGATTCAGATTTCAGATTCAGATTTCAGATTCAGATTTCAGATTCAGATTTCAGATTCAGATTTCAGATTCAGATTTCAGATTCAGATTTCAGATTCAGATTTCAGATTCAGATTTCAGATTCAGATTTCAGATTCAGATTTCAGATTCAGATTTCAGATTCAGATTTCAGATTCAGATTTCAGATTCAGATTTCAGATTCAGATTTCAGATTTCAGATTTCAGATTTCAGATTTCAGATTCAGATTTCAGATTCAGATTTCAGATTCAGATTTCAGATTCAGATTTCAGATTCTTTGAGATTCAGATTTCAGGTTCAGATTTCAGATTCAGATTTCAGATTCAGATTTCAGATTCAGATTTCAGATTCAGATTTCATATTCAGATTTCAGATTCAGATTTCAGATTCAGATTTCAGATTCAGATTTCATATTTCAGATTCAGATTTCAGATTTCAGATTTCAGATTCAGATTTCAGATTCAGATTTCAGATTTCAGATTCAGATTTCAGATTCAGATTTCAGATTCAGATTTCAGATTCAGATTCAGATTCCAGATTCAGATTCCAGATTCAGATTTCAGATTTCAGATTTCAGATTCAGATTTCAGATTTCAGATTTCAGATTCAGATTTCAGATTTCAGATTCAGATTTCAGATTTCAGATTCAGATTTCAGATTCAGATTTCAGATTCAGATTTCAGATCCAGATTTCAGATTCAGATTTCAGATTCAGATTTCAGATTCAGATTTCAGATTCTGATTTCAGATTCAGATTTCAGATTCAGATTTCTGATTTCAGATTCAGATTTCAGATTCAGATTTCAGATTCAGATTTCAGATTCAGATTTCAGATTCAGATTTGAGATTCAGATTTCAGATTCAGATTTCAGATTCAGATTTCAGATTCAGATTTCAGATTCAGATTTCAGATTCAGATTTCAGATTCAGATTTCAGATTCAGATTTCAGATTCAGATTTCAGATTTCAGATTTCAGATTTCAGATTTCAGATTTCAGATTTCAGATTTCAGATTTCAGATTTCAGATTTCAGATTTCAGATTTCAGATTTCAGATTCAGATTTCAGATTTTAGATTTCAGATTCAGATTTCAGATTCAGATTTCAGATTCAGATTTCAGATTCAGATTTGAGATTCAGATTTCAGATTCAGATTTCAGATTCAGATTTCAGATTCAGATTTCAGATTCAGATTTCAGATTCAGATTTCAGATTCAGATTTCAGATTCAGATTTCAGATTCAGATTTCAGATTCAGATTTCAGATTTCAGATTCAGATTTTAGATTCAGATTTCAGATTTCAGATTTCAGATTCAGATTTCAGATTCAGATTTCAGATTCAGATTTCAGATTCAGATTTCAGATTCAGATTTCAGATTCAGATTTCAGATTCAGATTTCAGATTCAGATTTCAGATTCAGATTTCAGATTCAGATTTCAGATTCAGATTTCAGATTCAGATTTCAGATTCAGATTTCAGATTCAGATTTCAGATTCAGATTTCAGATTCAGATTTCAGATTCAGATTTCAGATTAAGATTTCAGATTTCAGGCTAGGATAACTGATTTCAAATTCAACCATCAGATTCAGGTTTCGGTTTAAGATTTCATTTTTCTGATCTCAGATTCATATTCCAAATTTTATAATTCAGGATTTGAGTGGACCATAGATGAATTTCAAAAAAGGTTTTGGTCATATATTGTGACAAATATGAGACTCCGCGACAAAAATTTTACGATAAAACTTTCATTTTCTTAAACTACACTTGCAAAGCGTGCCTTCTTTAAAGAACCTCACTCAGTTGAGCATCCCTACTCGAGGTGAAACGCCTCTTTCATAACTTATTAAATTGATTCTTTTAGCAGCGCTTTCAAACACAAATCTTGACCAGTTGGGAGAAAAACCAACAGCCCAGTTTGGTTTTGCTCTCGCTGTTGAAAACGTTTTGAGTGTCGCTCATTTGAATTTAGTGATTATCGGAACTTTGCTTTTAACACAAATTTTCATCACAATCGTTTGTTTGTAAAGTAAAGCACAAATTTGGATTTTTTTTTTAATACTGGCCCGTTCTCGTGACGAAAGGTGTCTGATTTGTCATAAAATTTACCCAGTGGAGTGTGGAGCCCATGTGTTGAAACTCACTCGCGACGACCAAACTGAATGATCTCGCGGCGATTATTCCGGACTGACGAACCGCGTGGCCAATATTAGGGAAGAATGACCCTGGAAGTTAAACTCCCTTGAAAAAATGCGTGGCCAATGTAAACAATAACAGAGAGTCGTAAGTGAGAGAGAACGTCAATTCGCTATTGTTCTAGAGTCGACGAAGAGTGAACTCGTAGTGTGCACTGGAATTGTTGCCAGTTGAACAAATAGGAAATCATTAGGGAAGTGTTGCCAATATGCCAGTATTGTTCAATATTTTCCATTTTCTGTTCCACAATCCAAGTTAACGCGAAGAAGTTAGTGTAATTTGATCGGAAGCACATTAATTTCAGATTTTTTTTTTGTTTCGATTATAGTCGTTTTACCATGTTTATGGCATTCGCGACTTTATCAACGTTGCAGTTGGCGGATCGTTATTGAAAAACTTATCCGGTACAACTGTATTCGATGTTTACTCTTGGGCTCGAACTCGCGGACATCGGCTCAGGTGACAACAGACTTGCCAACTGAGCTATATCACAAGCCCATTAATTTCAGAATATTTTTTTAATTTCTCTATGGAATGAATGGCCCACTTTGTTGTTTTTAAAAGCAAGTAGCGAATTTAGATTCCCGAAGCTGAATTTCGTTTGAATTTTGGGACAAATATGGGACCCACCGGCGCAAATTTTACTATATTAACATATTCTTATCCAAATTGTAAATCTCGAACTAAAAATGTATTTTTAAAGTCAATATTTCGGAACCCTAATAAATGTACCGCATTATTTTTCTACCATTAAAATTATGAAGCCCATGTAAGTAAGTTCGAAACACTTAAAAGGTGCAGAAAAGGGGTCCGTATTCGAACATTAATTTTGATGCCTGCAATCTAGCACTTGGGACTGGGTGTAGGAAACTCGGTACCTACTTCCACTTTATGTTTTCATCGGTCCCATAGATGTTACTTCTTCGTTTCATTTGATTTTTTTCTCTTTCTAGGGAAGTGAGTAAAGTTTATGATCCCTCGGCGATTGATTTCAATTACCGTCGGATCAATAAACTGGAGAGCTTCTGCCGCAACAATTATACCAGGGCCAATGAAATGTGTCTAGAATGCATTATTATTATTGCAACTGGTAAACCACGAACAAATTACTCCGGCTTGGTCCAAGAAAAAATAATTGAACATGGGAATGACATTAGTCACTGGAGCTGGTGTACACGTCTATGTAGCAACAGACGGGTTCGAAATTTATGTCCTCTATCAATATTGGCTAATCCAATAATTGTTGACTATCGGTGTTTTTCGCTCTCTGCTTGGCTCTGTATCAAATTACGCGTATTAATAATTGTCGTTGAGCAGAAGTTGAAACGCTTCGATTGCTATCTCACGGAGTTAATTTTTTTTCCCAATTTAATTCCCATTTTCATTATCCCATGTGGAAAATCAGATTCATGATATTTAATCCACCTTTTCAAGTACATATAGGTTTATTATCGGGCCCGTTCACTTTCAAGAGCTCGAAACCCGCAAAAAAGCGAACCCGGTTCGTGAAAAATCCGAAATAGCAGAGGCGTGACCACAGCAGTCAAATATTTGCATTTTATTGGCGGCTCTTGTGAAGCGTTTTGTATCGTTTGCAACCATTAAATTCATGTGGGATGGGTCATGGGATTCACAAAGATTTAACACAACCTGCACCGTCGCTGGCGTCGTCGGTCGTCGCGACGCTCGGAAGCCATATCCCAGCAGCTGTCAAGTGGGGAAAAAGGATATCCATATCCGATGCTAAACGGCCACAGGAATGGGAATTTTTATCGGTTCAACTGTTGCTCGTTTTGTGTGGAGTCATTTTATATATTTTTTTGATTTTCTGCAGGAGAATGAGACGGTATCAGCTGGTACTAAAGTTGCGACAGATGTGAAAAAAGGGATGTGAGGAGGATGCGATCAGGAAATATATTTCATTTCCTTTCGTAAAATGCACTGTCTGTGCTATGTTGTTGCTTTCTTGGAACTCCCCAAAATAGAATGCTTGTTCATGTTTTCTATTTCTGAAGTTGAACTTAACAGAATGCATCTACCTTCTTTAGACTACGTAGTTCTCAATAGGTGCACTCAGGATTTATCGATATCGAATAATTAATAGATGTGATTTTCGAAACCCAAAGAAAGTAAAAATCCTTTATCGCATTACAAATCTAAGCAATATTTTGGTTTTCAGGAGTTAGGATAAGCTGCTTCTAAGCAGTTGACTTTTTAATAATAAATACCTAATTACCTTCTATCGATGGTACCGTTTATAACCCCCTCTGATTTGACCATCTGGCAGTACGATATCATGGGCTCTGATTATATTATAATTATTATTTTAATAATATCAGTCAGTGTCTTTTTTTATGAAAAATAAGAGCCCACCAGGCTAATGAATTGAATTTTTTACGGTCGCCATAGAAGGAGAAGAATCACCTTGATAGCATCCAAGCAATCGTAGCATACGAGCATACGCTGTACGTAAGTTCACTTCTAATAAGGATTGTTAACGAAAGAAAGTGGTCACTTCTTATTCAATTTTATTAAGCTAAAATAGTAGCTGGAATTGTATAAGCTATGTTGAATTGTTTGTTAAACTCTGCTTTAGCAGTTCAAGCAAGGAAGGATTAAGGAGGGGGGGGGGGGGGGGGGTCAATGGGGGCAAATGCCCCAGATTCCCCGGTTCAGGGGGCCCTCCCGAGGAGGAAAAAAAAGTTTCGCTCAAAACAGTAACAAAACCATATCCAAAAGTTCAAAGTATATGAAATCTGAAACTAGGACGGGGGCCCCCCTTTAGTACAAAATAATCCAGAATTTATAATTCAGCGTATAGTTATGTATACACAATAAAATTTCTCCAAGCACCCGATGTAAAATTATGCGACTGTAAGCTTTGTACGGAAATATCAAATTTTTAAATTTTTACACCTCCCATGGCTTTTTTAGTTGTTTCCTGAATTAGCGCAACGAGTTGTATTTTTGTGTGGAAATTAGTACGGGAAAACAAAAATGTTTATCAAAAAAATTAATTAGGATATATTGACAGTTCTACACGAACACTATCTTAGCAGGAGGCTTCAGCCTTAACCTCAAACCATGGGAGAACAGAATCGGTTTTTGAGAAGGGCGCATGATAAACGCAATTTTCCAGTACTAATATTGACAAATTCGCCCTGTGAAAAGCGATGCACAGATGTTCATGCTTTGATGTTTTTGGGTGTTCAGGGGTGCCAAGTGCATTGATATATATGGAAAATGATTAAATTTTTTTAGTTGCATTGTTTTTATTGAAAAACCTTTTCATGAGTACTGAGAATTTGCAGCTTTCCCGTAGATTTCCATTCGAATGTGAAATCAAATGCATCATTTATCTGAGCGAAATAACAACTGTCTGTTTCGCACACTTAAACGATGTAGCGAATTATGGTTATGTTTAAAATTATCAGAGCATGTAGGCGATTATTTTTAAAGTCAAGATCATTCAATGCTACAAAAATGTAAATAAATGAAAGCCCGATAAAATTACATTTTTGTAACAGTGAATGATTTTACACTAGTTTAGAAGTTAGAAACAACCCTTTTTTAATCTACCAAGCAGTACATGAAAATGTTTCAAATTTCCCTTGAAAATTGATTAACAAAAAATGGCTTATCTTCAACCCATAATGAATTCAAACGTTTATCAATTCAGAAATATTATGATTCATTTGAAACATGCAACTGATTTTAATAACGCACCTAGCATCACTGGTGAGGCCGCACAGTGGTCCAATACTCAAAAAAGCTGGCAAAAAGTCTGTTTTCAACATTTTTTGCTTTGAAACCTTTCAAAATCGTTCAATAATCATAATTTCACAAAAATAACATATTATTTTCATATTTTCTTTGAAATTTCTTTTTTTTTGTTTTTTAACAATTTGAAAAAATTCAATATCTCAGTAAGTAAATTCTTGTATTAAAATTTTCCATCAGATTGCTGCAAAATCTCTTACATCCTAGAAAGGTAAATTGAATCTAAAATTATTTCAAAATTACAATACATGTGAAATAAAATCAATACAGATTGACTTGACAAAGCTCTCAAATCGATCACATTTTAAATGTTTCATTAATTAACGAGTCAATATAGAAATTTTATGATAAATGAGAATTATTGAAAAATTTCGCCCCTTCTGATACAAATTTTTAAATTAAGGTATGTAGGCTTTTTTTCTTAAATGATCATTTATTATATCAATGGTCTATCATCCCTTTCTTTTGTTTTCCTCTATCCATTGACTACTGTGACGTGGCTGGCGCCGTTATTGATGTTTAAAGATAGAGCATCAGTTTTGTTCATTGTGAATGTGTGTCATTCCCAGACACCGTTCTTTTGACCTCTGGACAAAATTGATGGCCTCGATCAATCACGGAGTAGCAACCATTGGCGATGTGGAATTCGTTCTACTGAGCCACGCCTGCGATCATGGAATTCGAAATGTATTTTTATCGTAACGATTCTGATCATAAAAAAAGTAAATAAAAAAAAACCCTACGAAGTTATCAGCTGATGAGTTGATAAGAATGATTAATTTTGATCATAGAATATATCATTGTGCATTTCGAGTTCAATGATTTGAGGTGGATGTGAGTAGTCAATCAAGCTAAGCTAAGCTAAGCTATTTTAAACGAGAAAAACAAACTTAGAGTTTCATATTTTTTTTAAATTTTTTAATTTAACTTTTAATTTTTATTTTTAAATTTATTTCATATTTCATATTTTTAAAATAATACCATAACAGTTTCTAACAATTTTTAAAGTTTCAATTGGTTCTCATTAATTTTGAACTGCAAAAAAGGTTCTATAATTTGATCAATAATCAGAAGAATATTGGAGAAACCGTTATTCTGTTATGTTTTGGCAGTTATTCCTAATTGAAAAAATAACACTGAAATTCATACTGATAGTGCTTCAAAATATGAAAAGGATGTTTTATGAATGAATTTTTGAGAGAAATCAACCCAGAGCTCCTATTCCAAACAATTTAGTTCGTGATCCGGGAGGTTATTGGCTTAGAAGTCAAATTTGACGAAAAAAGGGGTTCAACTCTTTAACGTCGTTTTCCTAAAATGGCAAAAAAGGCAGCCCAATTTGCCATATTTTGTAGTCCAGAAATATGGGAATCTATCCAACGTAAAATAAGAGTGGAGTTATGTGGAGTTTTTTTTATCTCTAGTTGAAGTTATAAAATTCAAAATGTTTATCGTTTTTTGCAACTCGATTCCATATAAAAAGTTTCAACTTTATTCCAAATCACAATTTTTTATTAGATGAGGTGTAAAATATGCTTAACAAAAATATAAAAATAATTGCAAAGCGATTTGAATATCTATTCGTTTTCAATGTAAGCAAATCTTTGCGAATTTTTAAAAAAATATTGAATCTTTTCTCAGGAACTCTTTGAGAACTCCGAAACAGGTAAACTTTTGACTATCATTTTCATGGTTTCATGTAGCCTGAAAATGCCGGAACACGATGAAACATTTGGACAGATAATTATGAGAGCTTCAAAAATTGACTTTCTGCCAGCTTTTCTGGGGTTTGGACTACTGTGGGCCGCCAGCAAATCAAAACTTGAGATTATGTATAGCTGAAGCCAATTTTTCGTCAATACTATCGTTCGTATATACCCTTATAAAGATGAACTGGATGATCAAAAAAACAAAACTTTGGATTTTAAACATTACTTGATTCTTGCAGTACATTTCAAGTCATCTGACTATAAACCTAACTTGTACCAGAGAAATGATATTATGGGTTTTTGACTGCTAATTTAAATGCTGTTTGGTTCCAGGATAAAAATAAAATTACAAAATAAACTTTTCATTGCCGAGGGGTTTTTTTTATTTAATAACCTTGGCAAAAACATTTCATGAAATTATTGAAAGCTCTAGCACGCAAAGCCTGCCATTTTTGTACACTTTTCATGGATTCAGATTTTTTTTTTATTTTGAAGCATACACAATTTTTTAAAGTTTTAAATTGATAAAACTTTGAACTTTTTACACCTTTGTTATCATTATTTATGAAAATTTATGATTTTAGGCTGTACACCAAAATTAAAATAACGTTTCAAACCTTCAAACTTTCGACTTTATACTTCGATACTTTGAAAAATGATTATTTTCATCAGGCAAATCTTTCGATTATTTTTTTTTCCTTTCATATAATAAACTGTAAACTTTTTTTTGTCAATTGAGAAAAAATAATGAATAAGCAGTTGATGCAAAGAAAATATTTTTCATTTCCTTGAGATAAATTTTCTAATTCACAGTTTTGAAATTGCTATGTCTCAATGCTTTGAAAATCAAATAGTATTCTAGCATTTCCTTCTTTTATTCTTTTTTTTTAAATTCTTTTTTTTCTAAATTCAAGTGCCAAGCTTACTCCAGAGAATATTAAGTTTTATAAATAACTAGCTGACCCGGTAAACTTCGTTTTACCTTTTACTTAATAAATCATCAGAAAATATTTAACTTCATCTACACATCTTCAACTTCTTCGTGCTCACGAATTAGTTTTCATGAAAATCGTCTTAAAGTTGTTCGCGTTGTGTCCCATTACAAGTTGATTTTGTATGGGAACCCAACTTCCTTAAAAAATTAGATTCTCGAAACTATTATACAAACCATCTCTGGCCCGAAAAACCCTCGGATTCCAAATTTCCCTTCATTCCGACCGTCCGTTTATACGTGATGATGTTACAAAGAAATTGCCTCCATTTTTATACATAACTTACTTACTTAAGGATCCCGAGCCGATCCTCCGGTGCATAGGGCCGTGGTAAAAGACCTCCACTGTTGACGATCCGGAGCCAGCGTCTTCACTTGGTCCCAGTCAAGATTCTCGTCGACAGTTCGGATTTCAGCGGCTAGGCTTCGCCGCCACGAGTTTCTGGGTCTGCCTCTTCTTCGATGACCTTCTGGATTCCAATCTAGCGCCTCTCTGCAAATCTCGTTTTCATCTCTTCGCAGCGTGTGCCCAATCCATCTCCACTTACGTTCCCGAATCTCGATTTCTAGCGCCTTTTGATGACACCGGCGATGTAGTTCCTCATTCGAGATCCAGTTGCCAGGCCACCAAGCGCGGATGATATTCCGCAGGCAGCGGTTTACAAATACTTGCAGTTTTCGCGTCGTTACCGCATATGTGCACCAAGTTTCGCACCCGTACAGCAATACGGATTTGACGTTTGAGTTGAAGATTCGGATTTTCGTTCGTAGAGAGATGTTTCGGAGACTCGCAAACGCAAATCGGGCCTTTCTGATCCGGGTTTCGATGTCTTTTCTGGTACCACCATCAGGCGTTATCTGGCTACCAAGATACTGGAAGCACTCCACTTTCTCAACTTGTTGCCCAGCTACCATGAGACTGGAGGGATTTCCTGTGTTGATCTCCATCGACTTGGTCTTTCCGACATTGACTTTGAGACCTGCTGCCTTGGAACTTTCGGTGAGGTCGTCGAGTTTGCTCTGCATATCTGGTTGTGTTTGGGCGAGCAAAACAATATCGTCAGCCAGGTCAAGGTCGTTCAGTTGCTCCATTGTTGATAAGGATTCCACGGCAATCCTCGGTTCGGTGCACAGTCGATCGATCCAGTCAGAATCTCATCCATTACGATTAGAAAAAGTAGCGGTGATAAAATACATCCTTGTCTCACTCCAGCAGTTACCGGGATTGGTTCGGACAAGATACCGTCGTGCAAGACCTTGCACGAAAATGCCTCGTATTGTGATTCGATAAGATGGACTAGTTTCTCTGGGACCCCTCGTCGCCTTAGAGCCGCCCAGATGTTTTCATGGTTAAGTCGGTCGAATGCTTTTTCGAAATTCAACGAACACCAGCAGAAGAGAGTCCTGGAATTCGTTGATTTGTTCCAGTATGATTCGTAGCGTTGTGATGTGGTACACACATGATCGTCCGGATCGGAATCCAGCTAGTTGCCGTCGGAGTGTAGCGTCGATTGTCTCCTGGATCCTGTTCAGGATCACTTTGCAGAGTACTTTGAGGGTTGTACAGATCAACGTTATGCCTCGCCAGTTACCGCACTCTGTCAGGTCTCCTTTATTCGGGACCTTTACGAGGATACCCTGCATCCAGTCGGCCGGGAATGTTGCAGTATCCCAGATGTCAGCGAAAAGACGGTGCAACATTTGTGCTGATAGGGCAGGGTCGGCTTTCAGCATTTCAGCAGGGATGCAATCGATCCCAGGTGCTTTGTTGGATTTCATGTTTTTGATTGCCGCTTCCAGCGAGGGCGCTTCCGAGTTGACGCCATTAATGCGACTTACTGTTGGCGCTTCGAGCTGCGGGTTCTGTTGGCCATCGCTATTCGTTACTCGTAAGAGTTGTTCGAAGTGCTCAGTCCATCGTTTGAGCTGATCTGTTCGATCGATCAATAACTGACCTGCTCGGTCTTTCAGCGGCATTCTTGCATTAGTCCTTGCACCACTGAGGCGGCGAGAAATGTCAAAAAGTAATCGGATATCTCCATTGGCGGCGGCTCTTTCTCCCTCTTCGGCTAGGGAGTTTGTCCAGACTCTCTTGTCTCGTCTACAAGCTCATTTAACTGCCTTTTCCAGCTCCGCATATCGTAAGCGGGCGGCTACTTTGGCTGACCCGGTACATGCCTGTTCAATTCCGACTTTCGCCTTTCTCCGATCATCGACCATCCTCCAAGTTTCACCCGACATCCATTCACTCCTTCTTCCACAAACTTTACCCAGAGTACCATGGCTCGTCGTGATAAAGGCATTCTTGATTCCACACCACTGTTCTTCGACTGTTCCGTCTGTCGGCAGCTCCGAGGCTCGGGATTCTAGCTGTTCAACGTATGCCCTTTTCATCTCTGGATTCTCCAACCGGCGCACACAGGGGTAAAACATGAAAAAGGCGATCAAAACTGTTTTCTGTCGAAACTGTTCGTTTTAGACCTATAGTGTCTTCGAGACAAATGACCAGCATTACAAGGGCTAAAAAATAAGTTTTTTTAAAAATTGATTAATCCACCTAGTAGTGAGTTAGAAAAACTAACTTTTTCAACATCCATTTTAGAGCTGTATTGTCTGAGAAAAGTTTTTAGCTTGTACCAATTCTAGCAACTTTGCTTAAGAAGTAATAGCTGTAACATTAATCGTTTCAAAGTTATGACAATTTTTAGAAAAATAACACCAATTTTCAGTTTTTTCAACATAACTTTTTTGCGCGTGATTTTTCATATAAAATATGTTCTAGAGAGTTTTGAAGATAGAAAAGTTGTACACTTTTGCTGAATATACTGTATAGAAACTTTGAAGTTTAAACGAGATATCTTAAAAATACTTAACAAAAATAGTCATTTTGAACCGGTAATATCTCCTGAGTTCGGACGAGTTCGGTTACATATTTTACAGTTTTGCAATCAGAAAAGTATCGCCTTTCAAACAATGTACAATTAAAAGTGGCCAGTTTTGATCCTCATTGTGTAAATGTCAATAGAAGTGAGATAAAAATGAAGTTTTTATACTAATTTGAGCCCATCTACCATCTCAAGTTCAAGTGGTTCAAGTAGGCCTACTGTTAGGAATCCTACATGTTGCAGCCAAATAGTAATAGTTTTGCTCAAATTAGTATAAAAACTTCACTTTCGGCTCACTTCTATTGACATTTACACTATGAAGGTCACAATTGGCCACTTTTAATTGTACATTGTTTGAAAGGCGATACTTTTCTAATTGCAAAACTGTAAAATATGTAACCGAACTCGTCCGAACTCAGGAGATATAACCAGTTCAAAATGACTATTTTTGTTAAGTATTTTTAAGATATCTCATTTAAACTTCAAAACTTCTATACAGTATATTCAGCAAAAGTGTACAACTTTTCTATCTTCAAAACTCTCTAGAACATACATATTTCATATGAAAAATCACGCGCAAAAAAGTTATGTTGAAAAAACTGAAAATTGGTATTATTTTTCTAAAAATTGTCATAACTTTGAAACGATTAATGTTACAGCTATTACTTCTTTAGCAAAGTTGCTAGAATTGGTACAAGCTAAAAACTTTTCTCAGACAATACAGCTCTAAAATGGATATTAAAAAAGTTAGTTTTTCTAACTCACTACTAGGTGGATTAATCAATTTTTAAAAAAACTTATTTTTTAGCCCTTGTAATGCTGGTCATTTGTCTCGAAGACACTATAGGTCTAAAACGAACAGTTTGGGCAGAAAACAGTTTTGATCGCCTTTTTCATGTTTTACCCCTGTGTGCGGCGGAAGTCGTATCGACACTCGACTTTCTCCTCGCGCCTTTAGACACGCGCAACTCTCAGTCGTATCTCGCCAAGGACGAGGTGATGGTCAGATGCAATGTCTGCGCTTCGTTTGTTGCGGACATCAAGAAGGCTCCTTCTCCATTTTCGGCTGATGCAGATGTGGTCAATTTGATTTTCTGTTCGGCCATCTCGGGATACCCAAGTGACCTTATGTGCTGGTCGATGGGGGAAGAGCGATCCACCGATCACCATGTTGTTGTTGCCACAAAGTTCTACAAACAGCTCTCCGTTTTCGCTCATCTGTCCTAGGCCATGGCGCCCCATGATGCGCTCAAGGTCTTTATTGTCGGAGCCAATCTTTGCGTTGAAGTCGCCCAAATGGATTTGAATGTCACCCTTCGGAATTTTCTCTACCACGCTGTTCAGTTGACTGTAAAACTGCTCTTTCTCCTGCAAGTCGGCAACGTCAGTTGGCGCATAACACTGGACCATTGTAAGGTTTCTAACCCGTGTTCTGAATCTGGCTACGATTATTCTTTCGTTTATCGGTTCCCATCTTATGAGGGCCGCGTAGGCCTGTGGGCTTAACCGGAAACCAACTCCTCGTTCCCGAGTAGCATGTTCTCCTCGTATGCCAGAGTAAAGCAGGACTTGCCCGGATTGTGTCTTGTGTTCTCCAGTATTAGGCCAACGGACTTCGCTCAGTTCCAATATCTCTAGCTTGAGGCGCCTAGCTTCTCTAGCAAGTTGAGCCAGCTTTCCTGGCTGGGCAAGGGTCAAAACATTCCAAGTTCCAATTCTAGTCCGTGTTTTCATGCTAAAAGTCGTTGCCAAAGTTCCAATTCGGTTATTTCTTCTCTCAGTTTCTGTAACAATACAAGATATCAGGAGCAGTAGGCTGTTAGCCTAAAGTCCCTATCCCGCGATGGGGCTGCCATCTTGGACTTAGCTGGCGGGAGCCGCTTGCTGCAAGACAGAAGCTGTTTGAGCCGCCCCTGACCTGGAGCACAGACGCTCGGTTGTTGTTGCACGCCGCCCCTGACCTGGGGAACAGACGCGTGCGGCCACCTTCTCAGTCTGCATGCGACCAAAGCATCCACCGGGGTTGGGTACCCGATCTCCGCTTAGGTTACTCGCACCCCAGCCGGCACCGCGGGGAGGTAGAGATAGGAGTTGTGAATAAGAGGTGATATGACCACTATGGGGTCTCGTGTTGCACATTATCCACCGTTTACCAGCCTTACATTTTAATACATAAGATATGTTTTTATTTTATTTTATTTGAGGTTTGAGATATTTGAATAAAGAAGTAAGCAAAAAGTTGTCTATACAGATTATCCATTCATTTTCAAATCTGAGTTAGAGCTGTTTTTTAAATTAAAGACTGATTAAGAAATTTAACCTGGAAGAGTTAAACAATTGATGTGGTCTGGATTTCAATTTAAAACTCTGTATTTTGAACTCTGTTTTAATTTGATCTCCTTTTTAACCTTAAACTGATTTCTGATTTAGAATTCTTATTATAATTTCATGTTCTTCATTCCAATGTCGATTTCGTGGAATAAAAAAAATCTTTACAAAAATTTGTAATTTAAAAAAATCTTTAATATCCTTATTGTGCTTCTGCTTTCAAATTCTTCATTTTGTCAAGAAACATTGAATTGATAATATTTTAGAATTTTATTTCCAATATTCAGTCTTTATCAGAACTTATTTTTGATTCGTTTTTAGAATTTTTAAAGCGTCTAATTCTAGCATCTAGATTGTCTAATACAAACTTCGAATTTAAAATGCTAAAGCCACTTGCTTATTAACGTTTCAAATCAACACAATGATTTGAAATTTAATTTCTGAAAAGTGGTTCCAAAGTATTTTTCTAATGATGAATTTTGATTGTCAATTTTGACTATGATTTTCTCTACTGAAATTTTGTTGTGAGGCTGACAATTCAATCGGGATTATTTTTTAAAGCAATTGGTAGTTCAATTATGAATCTCTAATTTTTCCTTTGAGATCTTTATGTGTTAAATTTGTATTTTAGCTACGATTTTTTTTATTTTTGCTTGGCATACTAATGTTACTTTTTTTTCTTGTCATTTGGGATCATATTTTTCCCTTTATAAGTCATGCGTAGTATTATAATTGAAGATGTGAAATACCAGGAAAAATTCTCATCTTTCAGCTTAAGAACGGAGCCATTCCGAAACATAGACACAGGATCTCTGGAACGAAATCTGAACAAAAAAAAACCAACAAAACTTAACACATTCTGATACAACCAGGCAAATAAATCACTTATCTTGGGAAATTTTCGTGCTCCCTTTACTTTTGAGGAAAATTATTCTTCGCTAATAAGTGCAGGATTTCTGTAGGTCGTTCCGATGCTCCAGAGCAAGACACCGTCAGGGATCGCGTGTCAGAATAAATCACTATGCTAACGAGATAATTTCATTACGGTTTTTCTTCCTTCGGGCATCATCCACCTACCCAGTTGTATGAACGAAGATATGGGAAGCGCACGGTTGAATGCCATACGATTTATGCTTCCAGTAGCGACCGATTTGAACCGTACTGCGGGGGCATTTTGAAACAAATAGCGACGTCAATGGAGCTGTATTTGTCAATAGATGGTTCCACCAATAATTTGGAACATTACAAAACCTTAAAGCTATAAAATCAATTTTTTTAACAAACAAATTCTCAATCGAAAAAGCGAAATTGCTTCCATGGCACGGTTCTAATAATGTAATAAATCCATCCAATCTTTGTTCTTTGAAGTTTTTCATTTCCTCCCCAGACGATTACCTACCAACTAGTTGTGCTGCGCCGGAGAGGATGGATTCTCGCAAATTGTGATGACAATTCAACAAAAACAATTTCAATCTTTCCCCGCCTCTCGTCATTTGGCCTCTGCAACGTTTTGGCTGACTCGGAAATAAATTTTATACAAAGACTGTTTTTCCTAAGGTTCAGCACCGGAAGTGCTGACAAGAGTTCACCCGATATCGTAAAGAAAATATGAGTTACTTGAAAAAAAAACTCTGTCTAGTATTTTTGAAAGATTCCAAAACATGCAATTTTTTTGTATTTTTTATGATTATCGTATAAGAACATCCAGATGTCTGTGGTCGTGACAGCCGTCGCTCGTTACGGCAAAATAAATTGTATGAATTCATTTGGGTGGGTTTTTACGTTCCGTTCCGTAATGGCATGGCAGCATGTAAGTATCTTTCATGCGGTCAAGGACCATCAGCAGAACCATGCAATCATATGTGTCGCGACGCGACTGATAGCAATGATTAACGAAAGTGAAAACAGCCCAGAGAGGCAGAAGAAAAAGACGTGACAAATTGATTGGCGGATTAGCTGCTGGGTTGATGTTAACATTGCCCTAGTAATTTGTTGGTTGTGGCGGGCTTTGGAATGATCCCAAAATTTTCTTAATAATTTTCTATTAAACTTTCTTTTGCTTAAACAAGTTTGAAAAAATTGTTTTATTATCAGCATTTTCTTTTCTACCATCTGTCAATTGTTTGATGAATGACCAACTGATGTGGGCACACTGGGATGGAAACATGCTTTAAATATATTGCTGTCGCCTAACATTTATCACAGTTTTATCACAGATCCGTTGTAGCATGAAAGAAAAGTACACAACCCGCATGGAGCATTGAGCCGACTGTCAATGTAAATGTTTGCTGACGTTTGACCATGCTACCTACCTTGAATGTACTGAAGTTTTCCGGGGCTGTTTGCTCTTTCTATCGAAAGTACCTACCAAGTTATCTATTATGTATCCAATGATTCAGCATCAGCCAGTATCGATGGATTGAATGATATGTTACTTGAAAGGAAATTTAACTTAAAGGTAGATACAATGGATTGGACTTTGTCTAGGGTAGTTGGTCATATAAAAGATTCTAAAAAAAAATCTGGATATTACTGACAGTCTCTAAAAGTCTCATTTATACTTATAAAACTATTTAACAAGGTACAAAAAGAAGTCGGTAAAAAGTTTCATTATCCTTCAACCCTTGATAAACTATTGATGAGCTTTTGCATTTTTTCCGTTTGCATCGATCGAAAGTTAATAAAAATAAAGAAGCTTTTTTTAGTACAATTTGTCTGCTTTCAATCCTTGAAACTACATTTTTTCGAGAACTTACTTTAACGAAAATATTTTTCAATATCTTGAGTATCGAAGTCAAAATGTTCATGAATTTTAAATAAGCTTTTCTGATAACGCATTTAGATTTCAATTTTCTTTTATTTGAAGCACCTATCTACAAAAAATAAATAATTTCTCCAAAAATTCAAGTTTTCATTTCTCAACTCTCAAGTCTTGACTACCAACTTTTAAAAAATCTCAAAGCTCAATTTCTAACGCTGAACCTTAAATGCTCAACATTAAAATTTAAAGCCCCATATCTCAGTTTTCCATTTTCATCTCTTCGCTCTGCAGGTCTGACACTCAATTCACAATTCTCATTTATCAATTCCCGATTTTCAGCTCTCAACTCCCAACTTTTAGTTATAGCACCCTCAAATCGATTTTGGACGCTTAACTCTCAACTCCGAACCCTAAACTTTTTACATTGAACTCTCAGCTCTAGATGCTTAACTTTTTACATTCAACCCTCAACTCTGAACGCTAAACTTTCTTAGCTCAACTTTCAACTCTTAACTTTCAACTATCAAATCTCAATTATTATCTCAATTCTTAATCTTTTTTGAAATTCTGAGCTACAAACAATTTAACATTTAAAAAAGGAGAATTTCTTGGTTAGGGTCGAATAGATCCGGATAATCATTTTGGCTGTGTCTTTCAAACTCTTGAACCGATTTTTATAATACCACTAGCTGACCCGGTGTGCTTTGCTACACCTTTCAGAATCAAATGATATTTTTAGAAATCATTCAAATTTTTATTGTTTTTGGTATTATTTTAAATCAAATTATGACGAAATTAATAAGCAACCACTATAAAATGAGAGCTTCAGCTGGAGTTTCAAATTGCAACACAAACCATAACTTATATTTTGAATCTAAATTTATAAATTTGTTTTAAAGATCTGATAATTTTCATCTGTTTCCTTAAGTTTCGCCCTAAAAAAGAAGGGTCCCAAATTAATCGTTCGTAAATAATCTAACTTATAAAGTATGGTTGTTTTTGCTTGATATGTTCTGGATTTATGCTTAAAAACTGATTAGAGAACCCCCCCCTGTCCTTCCCTTCACCCCCTGCTGAATGGAGATTGTAATTTTTAATTAATATTGTTTTCGTTCCCAAAAATCCTCTTATGTCAAATATAGTTCCATTGGTTGATAAGTATTTAAGCTTTACAACAAAAATTGTATGGAGCCCCTTTCTTTCTTTCCCTCTCTACACTGTAAAGCATAAGAGTCTATAACAATCGTAGAAACATACCTCGTAACCAAGTACCTTTCCATGCCATATTTGTTTCCATTTGTTGGCTTCGTAAGCATAAATTGAGAATATATGCTAACAAAATTGTATTGGGCTCACCTCCCTCCTCCCATGTACCTTCTCACTGAAAGGAGGATGATGTGTCAAATAATCATAGAGTCATACCAAAATGATTTTCCATGTTAAGTATCGTACATTTCTCGGATTTTGTAAAATAAAAGTTAAATGTAAGCTTCCCTCTTCCCTTCCTATATTCAATGCCAATCCAAATTTGGTTTTATTTACGTAGAAAATTTTTGAGTTTTGTATAAACTTGAAAGGGAGTACCATCCCCCTTTCCATTCTCTTCTTTCAATAGAGGGGTGATAACTTAATATTCATAAAAGTATTTTTCGTACTTAAATACTTTTTGATGCCAAATTTGGTTTCATTTGCTCGATTAATTCTCGAGTTATGGAAAAAAAAATGGAACCCCCCCCCCCCCCCTTCTTCCTTTATATCTTACCGCTTAAAAGGTACGGCTTCAATTTATAATAGAAACATTTCTCGTATCCAAATACACTCACATGTCAAATATGGTTCAATTTGCTTGATCAGCTCTCCAGTTAAACTGAAAATTGTAAAGGAGACCTCGCCTCCCCCTTTTCATTCACCTTTTCGAAAGAGTGAGGGATACCAAATATTCATAGAAGCATTTCTCGTACCCAAATATCGTTCAATGCCAAATTTGGTTCCATTTGCTGTTTTAGTTCTTGAGTTATGCAGTAAAAATTATATGAAACTCCCCTCCCTCTTTCCTTCCTCCCCGCTGTAAGAAGGAAGGGGTCTCAAACAATCATTGGAACATGTCACGTTCCCAAATACCCTCCCATGCCAAGTTTGGTTCCATTTGCTTAATTACTTTCTTAGTTATGTTGAAAACTATAAAAGAGGCCCCTCCCCCCTTAATATATCCCTACTGGAAAGAGGGAGGGGTCTCAAATTATCATAGAAATATTTTTCGTATCCAAATACCCTCCCATGTCAAATTTGCTTCAAATTGCTTTATTAGTTTTTGAACTATATAAAAAAATATGAAAGAGGCCCCTCCTCCTTTCAACTGGAAAGAGGGAGGGGTCTCAAATAATCATTGAAATATTTTTCGTATCCAAATACCTTCACATGCCAAATTTGGATCCAATATCTTGATTAGTTCTCGAGTTATATGAAAAATTGTAAGGTAGCCCCCCTCTCCCCTTCCTATCACGCCACTGAAAGGAGGGAGGGGTACCAAATTTTCATAGAAATATTCCTCGTTCCCAAATACCACCCCATGCCAAATATGATACCATTTGCTTGATGGGTTCTCGAGTTATGCAAAAAATTGTCTTTTGTTTGGGAGGCCCCTCTCCCCCTTCATGAGAGAGGGAGGGGTCTCAAACCACATTAGGAACCTTCCCCTGCCTCCAATACTTCCACCTGCCAAGTTTCACGCAAATCGGTTCAGTAGTTTCCGAGTCTATAGGGAACAGACAGACAGACAGACAGACAGACAGACAGACAGACAGACAGATAGACAGACAGACAGACAGACAGAAATTCATTTTTATATATATAGATTTAGAAATCGTCAACTTAGAAATTCACTATTTTTTTTTTTTGTTTCGATTATAGTCGTTTATCAACGTTGCAGTTGGCGGATCGTTATGGAAGAACTTTTCCGGTACAACTGTGTTCGATGTTTCTCTTGGGCTCGAACTCGCGGACATCGGCTCAGGAGATAACAGACTTGCCAACTGAGCTACAGTGTCGGACAATAGAATAGGACCGCTCTAATGCAAAATATTCAAACCACCTTCAAACTGTCAATTCAAATATAATAATATGCGACACCTAGCGGCAACCACTTATTGTAGTATGCCAACTTTGTATACTGCACGTTTGTTGCAATCAAAGTAACCCGTTTGTTCTACTCGACCAAAAAGCTGTCAGAGGGTGAAAAAAGTCGCGTCATAAAATAAGACCAGCCCATCAGTTCGGCTGTTCCGGCATTTTCAGCGCTCTAGATTTGAAGAAAAGGTGTGGTTTTCGGTGTTGTTTGTCCATTTTCGTGTCCTGGTAAGTATTTCCCATAAAATTAATCATGTGAATCATGAAAACAAACAAAAAATAAAGATTCCCTTCCTCCTACTCTGTTTTCAGCGAAAAAGCGATGGGTCGGGCACAGTCGGAGGTCCTGCGAGCGATCATCCGGAATCTGCAAAAGGCTGGGAAAAGCCAACGCGAGAAGATCGAAAACTTTCGTTTTCAACGCGCTTCACAGCACCGGCAAAAGGGAACCTACCGGGCGCCCCCCCAAAACGACGCCGAAGGACGATTCGGCAATCAAGCGGGCCTCGCAAAAGGACCCTTTCAAAGCGTCCAAGCAGATCAGAGACGAGCTGAACTTATCTGTGAGTTCCCGGACGGTTCAGCGACGGTTGACGGAGAAGGGACTAGGAGGAAAAAGTCCCCAGAAGGTGCCGATGCTGACGCCGAAGCACTTGAAGGCGCGGCTGAAGTAAGCGAAGGACCACTTCGATTGAATCGGTCCGGAAAAGGAGAAACTATGGAGAAATGTGCTGTGGTCGGATGAGACCAAAGTGAACCTCATCGGCTCGGACAGAAAGAGTTGGGTCCATCGCCCACTCGACTGTGCGTATATGTCCCAGTATACAAATAAAACATTCAAACATGGAGGAGGTAGCATCATGGTGTGGGGGTGCTTTTCTTGGTACGGGGTGCGTCCCTTGTACTGGATCGACCGGATTATGGGCCAGCATCCCTACGCCCAGATACTTCGGGAAGTAATGCTGCCACACGCCGAGTGGGAGATGCCCCTAGAGTGGCAGTTCCAGCAGGACAACGACCCCAAACATACCGCTAAAACGGTTAAAAAGTGGTTCCAGGATAATAAGGTAGACGTTATGGAGTGGCCAGCACAGTCCCTGATCTCAATCCCATAGAGAACCTATGGGAAATAGTTAAACGTAAGGTGCACACCGAAAAATCAAAACACAAGCAGCAGCTGTGGGAGAGAATCCAGACGGTGTGGTACGCTGTCCCGGTGAGAACGTGCCACATGCTGGTGGAGTCGATGCCGAACCGGGTGCGAGAAGTGATGCGTAATAAGGGTTATACCACCAAGTACTTACCCTGCAAATCGATCACGGTATGAATTTCCTTTTTTTAAATTTTTTTTACCATGAATTCTAAAGCGGTCCTATTTTATATCGCGTTATTTAAATCAGTAAGTGTATGCTTGAAACGCATTTTTAAATAAAGGACAATTGTTTTAACTACGGATGATTTTAATTTCTTCGAAGAATGAAATTTACAATTTGTAAATGGTTTGATGCACTTAAATGGATTTTTTTTTCTCAAAGTTTTGTCATTTTCTGTTTTGGATTGAACTGTGGTCCTTTTCTATTGTCCGACACTGTATAACACAAGCCCATCTATCTATTTATGAAAACACCCATTATTATAATTTTAATGATGTTTGAACATTGTGATGGATGACAAAGTGTTAAAAAAAGATGGCGTTTTTTTAACAAAGATCGTGAACATCGAATAATGAAATCTCACTATGTCAGCTAAATTTTTATCTAATTAAAAGATTTATTTAAAGTTAAAAAAGTTTTTGGTTTCTAATATCCAATGCCATAAATGAAAGTATAAGATAAACTAAAAAATCATTAATATTTGTTGGAAATCATTTTGTTTTTTTTTTTGCTGAATAATCAACTAATCTGTATATTATGATGGCAGTGAATGTTTGGGAAAATTTTATGATTGAATTTCGAAAACCAATCGTATACATTTTGTAGATTGGCTCAATAAACTGATTCGTACACAATTTCAGCTCAATCAAATTTGATTATGAAGTGCCTTGAAGAGCCCAAAATTTCAGTTTTTTACCTTCAAAAATCACCAAAGTCCCCCCAAAAGAAATCGGGAAAATCGAAATTTTAACTTTGATGCCAAATGACTAAGCAATGCATTAAACGTCTAAATCTGGTGTTATTTAAAAAAAAAAATGTTTGGCCGAAATCAACGATATGATTACAAAAATCACCAAAGGGGGGAGGGGGGCAAAGAAGGTTCGAAAAATCAAAAAAAAATTTTTTTGATGGCAAATGGCTCAGAAATGGATGAAACGTTGAGATCTGGTGCAATTTTTTTTTTCAATCAAAAATCGACTTTTTGGGACGTGTCTCAGAAAAGCGGTCGTTTTTTTTTTTTGGAAAACCAAATAATTAAGTTCTGGAAAGTAAATTTTTGGACAAATTTTTTTTTTTTTTGAACTAACACCAGATTTCGACGTTTTATGCATTTTTAAGTCGTGTGTAAATTTAGATTTTCCGAATTTTCTTCGGGTCTCCTCTTTGTTGATTTTTGAGGGTAAAAAAACTTAAACCTTGAGTGCTTTGAGGCACCCCTAAAAAAAAGTCCGATTGAGCTAAAATTTTGAGCTTGCCAGTTTTTTGAGTCCATCTACAAAATGTATATGGTCGGTTTTCGAAATTAGACAAGACCAGTTTGACTGAGAAGGACCCATCCAAGGGGGGCGAGTTGGTATGTGTTTCGAAATTGAAATTTAGCTAAATTTTATAACAATACCAAAATAACATTAAAAATA
Organism: Uranotaenia lowii; assembly: GCF_029784155.1. Lineage (NCBI taxonomy): Eukaryota > Metazoa > Arthropoda > Insecta > Diptera > Culicidae > Uranotaenia > Uranotaenia lowii. The sequence continues at coordinate 97,914,328 of NC_073692.1, read as the reverse complement.
AGGAAATTGATTTCTTAATAATTTTTTTGCTTATAATTATCACACAAACTATAAAAAATAAAAAAAATTACTTATAAAATTGATCAACATTTTCAAAACAAATCAGAATGAATGTTTCAAATCAATGCTATTTCCAGTAAGTCATTGATCAATCATTCAAAATCATTCAAAATAAAATAAAATATAACACCAGATTTGAAAAAAATCTGAAATCTCAAATAAATGTCAGATCACGTTAAAAACTAACCATGATTCAAAATTGTTAGAAATTTTTTAATGATTGCAATTTATTACTCATCTAATTTTACATTTCTTTCCATTCTTTTCAATGGTAGGATTGATTAAATAAATTCGCTGTAGTTTGGGAAAAATTTCACGATTAAAAATGTGAATTCTCGATTTGCGAAAGAAAAACATTTTGAGCTTAAGAAAAAATTTCAATAGTTGATAATTGAATTTTACTTAATGAAAAGAAAAAATATTTGATTTTTTTTAAGGCTGTCAATGATCAAAGTCAAAAATAAAAAATTTTATTTGTTAATATTCCAGTTATTAAAATAAAAGGCTTAAAAAAATCTGAAGTTCGAAAAAATAACTTTATAAATTTAAAATAAAACATGTTCAATTATACTGACAAATAACAGATTAATCAATAAAAAACTGATAAAATAAATATAAAAATAAAATTCCAAGTTTTGAAGTAAACATTGAAAGCACAAAGATAAAACAAAATTAGTTAACATTGCACATTAACACCTAACTTTAAAGTTGAATCAATTATGAATAAGATAAATTAAAAATCATGATCAAACTTTTATAAATTTTCAATCAAAGGTTTTAAAATTTAAAATTTCGCTTTTTTTCGCTATCAATTGGAATTTTGGGTCCTGAAAAGGATAGAAGGTGGAAACTATGTTTTTCTTATAAAAAAATTAGATTATGT